>NC_139585.1:4835212-5235212 GCF_946808225.1 Silurus aristotelis | reverse complement strand
CTCTCGGGGAGCCAGCACGTGTCAACAGTGTTTAGCAGTGCACCATTCCTGTGCCTGGTGCTTCCAAGAGGTGTGGTACATGCTCACTTTATTAAATCATAACTCAAAATCTGACCCTGTGAACCTGGAATTGGCATATAAAGGCCAAAATGATAAGATTGTATACAGTATTTACATTAATTCTTATCTAGAAAAAGATGTAAGTAATGATTGAAAACCCCAGTAGTAGCTGTGTGGTCAAGGTTCTGCCAAATCTGTTACACCTGAAGAACCTCAATAGGTTCAACAGTCTTTTTTTAAGAATTTGCTCATGTTACTAATCTGTAGTAGGGCTGAAATGATTCCTTGAGTAACTCGATTAATTCGAATACAAAAAATCATAGAGGTAAATTCGTTTAGTCCATTTACTGTAACTACACATGGAGCATTGTGCTTCTCCACGGATCATTATTACTGATGCACCACCCGCCAAACTCTGGATCGCTCTGGACAGGTAAACACAAAAGACGCTACGGAATGAAAAAATGGAGGAACACTTTATTTCTTGAAATTCTTGAAATTCTTCGCAATTCAGATATTTTTATTTAGCCAATCGGGCAGCATCACCCCCTCTGTAGTGCCAGAAAGATTTACACATTGAAAATTAAATTGGCTACAATCAATAGAATGGCATGGAATTAAATTAAGGCTCCGATTCCTGAGAGAAATCTATCTAACTATCTTCTCTGGAGGAGACGGAAGATGACAAATGAAGCAGAGGAGTTTATACACCTGGTTTATACACCAACAGCTCCAAAAATCAGGCCCACAACATGGTTCAAATCAAATCAAATCAAAATGTATTTGTTACATACACATACGTACAGAGTACAACATGCAGTGAAATGCTTTTGAAGTGAAATGCTTTCCGGTGAATGCATCAAAAAAAAGTTGCAGTTGCAAGAAAAAAGTCTGAGTTAGGCCAACTTTTTTTTATGTGGCGGAAACGGGCTTTCATAGGTTCAGGCCAAAGAAAACGACAGATTGTTTCCAAAGTTTGGATCATTTTAAACTAAAACATAAAGGAAACACAGTGCAATGCGTTTACTTTATTTATTTATTTTTTAGTAATCAGAAATTTATTTGTATATTTTTATTTGATTATTTATTTATTTATTTGTATATGCATTTTGATGTAATATGGTGATTAAATGCACCAAATGGGTTTAGTTTTCAAAGATATACCTCTATGCAATTTCAACTATAAAATGTACATTTTTCTCAAAAGGAAACTAATTACTTCATTTTAAGAGACCCACCTTATTTTCTCTCGCATATGTATGATTACTTTTTAATAAAGAAAAAGTACTTGTTTGATTAATTGATAGAATAATCGGTAGAATACTCGATTACTAAAATAATCGATAGCTACAGCCCCAAATTTAAGATCTCTAAGGGTTTTCATGGACTGGCACAGAAAGGTTTTTTGATGTTGGTCATTAAAATTTTGCTTAGGGCTATATTCAAAGCTTTTCTCTGTGTATACACCACTGAAAGTTTTGAATAAGTTTGTTATAAAAATCAGTCTTCTACAAGGCCATTGTCCTTCAGATTCATTTGCTGTCTCCTCTCATGTCCCTATGCAGGAAGTTTAGTTTTCTCTGTACTACTTAATAATACATTGATAATGCCATATTATGTCCTTAATATTAGCCTGAATAAATTTACAGCATAAAACATGAATACCAATGTGACATATTATTGTTACATCAAGGGTACAGTGATCAGGCAAATATTCATTACTTAGAATTGTCCAATTGCTTTATTATTGCAACTGTATATGTATTTCTACAAATTACACACATAAAGTTTGGAGTATGCAAACTAGAGGTCGACTGATTTATTTTGCCATTTAATCGACACTTATAGGTGATTGATGGAAAAATCCATAGCAATAGTTTTTCCAGGTTGCGTTATACAGTATGAGAGTGGCCTCTGGAGGCGAATTAATGATGCCACATGCTGGTTATTTAAAGTGACTTTTTTTATTCGTTTTGGATGTACTGTAACTGTTTTTATTTATTTGGAGTGTTACTTTTTGTTTAGGTTTAAATGCATATCTTGCATTTACCTCTATTTCTTTTTATATGTATATTTGTACATTTTTTTTTTTTTTGCTGCTGTAGAAATATAGAAATATAGAAAACATAGAAATATTCCCACTATGGGTCAAATAAAGGTATATCTTATCTTATCTAGTTATCGTTATAGGTGAAATTCAGTTGACCTCGACTGATAGTTCCCCATTGGAACGAAATCGTTATATATTTTTGGGTAAATGCTGCTTTTCTCATTAGTAGCTGTCTATATCCATTACATAAACTCATAAACTTAGAAGAAATAAAATTATAGGCACTAAACTTCCTGAAAATCTGCTTTTTCCATTGCTTGGACTTTCCTTACCTCCTCCACTAAAAAAAAAATGATGGGATGTTTGTTGCAAAGTTTTCTTGCGACCTGGTAGCACCACCTTCCAGTACTGGGTCATGACCCATTGGTTGGGTCTTCTGGGTTACATCAAACTATCAGACTTTAGTGCAAGACTTAATACAGGATGTAGTGCTACTCACTTGAGAAGATATTGCACAAGAAATAAGTCCAAATTATACATCACCCAAACTTGCTCTTGTATTATTCACATTCCACCCCTCTTGCTTAACTTTTTTGATGGTTGTAGGTACTCCTGAGTACACCATTCCTGTACATGAGAAAAGTATGAAACTACTGCTTTTAAATTGAATATATTACCACAGTAAAAGTAGTCATACATGAGAACATTGGAGGCACACAATTGTATAGGATGTTTTTGAATGGAGTGACATTATATTTTCCCTTCACTTAAACAAGGAGACCCAAACCTGTTCCAGCAAGACAATGCCCCTGTGCACAAAGCCAGCTCCATGAAAGGTGCTTTATACTTGTCCAATGTACTTTAAAATACAGTGACTTCTATCTTTGCATATCCCCTTGATGTTTGGAGCCGGGTCAGAGCACATGGTCAGCCATGTTACCGTGCCCCTGGAGCACTGAGGGTTAAGATCCTTGTTTAGGGGCCCCAAAAGTGTCATCTTGGTGCTACCAGGGCTTGAACCACTGACCTTCCCAGCGGTAACCACTGAGCTACTACTTCCTCAATATGGTTTACATAGTTTGAAGTCTTAAATGGCCTCTTATAGCGCTCTGACTCTCAACCATATCGAACACCTTTGGGATGAACTGGAACCTTAGTCCATATAGTGTATTTGCTTACTGTCCACCACTGGTTTCTATGAATGCTTGTATGAAGATTTACACCAAAATATTGCTTGAGAGGAATGTCTGACTTTCCTCAGCATCATGATTTTATGGCGTAATAACCTAAAATTGTAGATTCAAACTGTAAAAATGCCATTTTCCAATTACATTTACACATTTTTACATTTACACATTTATACCTACACATCACATTACATTTTTGGTAAAGTTATCCTACCAACAATACATCTGCTTGGAAGTGTATAACTTCATTTTCTTTGGTTTTGTAAATGAAAAAACATTTATGTGGACCACTAATGTTCAAACAAATAGGATAATTAGATACTATTCTGTCTAGTACTATAGTACCCTACATTACTATCCTATCAATCATGCTTTCAGTCATCTTGCATAAGCACCAATTCTTTTCTACTTTATGACTGTAGATAAAGAAATAAATTACTATAAAGCTCAGCCTCTGTGTTTGTTTGACACACCAGGATTTTGGGTCAAACTGGCCAGGAGCATCACGCTGTGACTTAAAGGAGAAACTAATAGAAACAGGATGCAACGTGGAAGAACTCGAGTATCCCATTAGCCAAATGACCGTAACAGAGGACAAGACTCTTAGCGACAAGGCCTCGGGATCTACCACTGATGTCACACAGATCCAACCACAGAAACTGCACATTTCTCTAAGACCTGGTGAGTCTTTGACATTTTACAGTGGCAACCTGGCTGAGGTTTGAACTCAACTTTCTGATCTCCTTAAAACTTTCACCATGGCCTAGTGTGGCGTAATCAGGCGAACATATTGATTATTAATGTCTGTACAGAGCCAGGGCTCTAAAAAAACAATTCATTTGCTCTTTTTGGTTTGCAGACTTTTGCATATACCTGCATATACAGCATTGTATTCTCTTGTAACACTTAGCAGTTAACTATATCTTACTTCAGCCTACGCTTTTCCATAGATGACTCGCGGACGTTCACGCTGCAGGTGAGGCAGGTTGCAGACTACCCTGTGGATCTGTATTACCTGATGGACTTGTCCTACTCTATGAATGATGACCTGACACAGCTGAGGAAGCTGGGAAATGGACTGGCTGAGGAGATGAGCAAAACCACCAGCAACCTTCGCATGGGCTTTGGCGCTTTCGTGGACAAACCTGTATCGCCATATATGTACATCTCTCCACCAGAAGCTGTGAAGAACCCATGCTATTCGTGAGTGAATAACAAAACCTGGCAGAACCTGGCACAATAAATAGAACTGCTGCCACATATTGTGGCTGTCTTGTAAACCTTAATAAGATGACTGTGTGTGCTGGCAATGTTTTGGCTTAACATTTCTCTGTGTTTTTCCTTTTGTGGTTGACCATAAATACAGCTAACAATGTGTAGCACTGTGTGTCATACAAATAACCAGTGAGGTCCTGCTTGATCATGGTTATTCAGGGCATGCATGTTAGTTGTGACTCAGTAGCATTAAAAAGGGTTCTGACACTTTTGCCAGAAGCCGGCTAATCTAAATATACTGAATGGCAAAATTTGTGCTGACTGATGGATGCACAGGATGTGCAGTGAGATGTTTTAAATTTGAGAAACCACAACCTACAAGCTAAAATCAAAGAAAACTTTAAACAGATTACTAAAGGTCAAAGAAAAAAGCAAGAACAGAAAAATGCAAGCCATGTAGATATAACCATGGAGTTCTATAAGTCCAATGTTTTTTATTGGACTTTTAATTTTTTCCAGATTAATTGGATAAAATATTTTATTTTAAATTAGTTATTATAACTATATAAAACCCTAATTCAGGGTATTTATGTATAAGGTGTACTTAAAAAAATGCAAAAGTCAGATATTAAATTGAACTATCTTTAATTTAGACATTTTAAAGCTTATATTAGCTGCTTGTTGAGGAGCGCATGAGTGATTCCTGCTCTGAACAAATTCACTCATATTGGGTTGTTTCTTTCTGTAAAAAAAAAAAAAAAAAAACGAGAAAAAAAAAGCAGCGTTTGAGTATGAAAGGTGAACAATTTGTGTAAGTCAACATTTGTATATGCATTTTGCAGATGGCACGTTGACAACCATGCTTAAAAAATCATTTGTAGTAAACTCCCCAGAGGTCCCCAGTTTAATCCCGGTTGGCCCTATGTGTAAATAAAGAGTTCTCGGGATAGCCTTTAGATTCAATGCAAACCAGATGAGGATTAAGCGTCTGATAAGGAATAAATATAATAATAGGGTAAATAAATGTACAATCGTGTACCATTGAACAGGAGAGACGAGGCTAACAGAGATAACATATTTATGAAGTTTCATTGTTTAATGAAAATGAAATACACAAAATAACTCCGAATGCAATCTAGAGCTGTTCAATGAGGTGCATTTTGATTGTTGTTTCATTTCAATTTAAAAACGTTAGCATTTAGATGTAACAAACTCTGATTATTTGCTCTATTAAATAAATATATCGTATATAAGACTAAATCTTAGCTATTTCTCCTCATTTGGTGACAGGATACCATACAAATGCCAGCCGCAGTTTGGCTACCGGCATGTCCTTTCGCTGACTGATCAAGTGAACCGCTTCACAGAGGAAGTAAAGAAGCAGAAGGTATCTCGGAACAGAGATGCCCCTGAAGGAGGCTTTGATGCTATCCTCCAGGCAGCCGTATGCAAGGTAGGCTAAGCTCTGATACATAATACAATCAAAATTGCATTCAGTCTGGATTTTCACGTCTTTCCTATTGCATCTTACTCTCATCAGGAGAGGATCGGTTGGCGTCCGGGTGCATCTCACCTGCTCGTGTTCACCACAGATGCCAAGACTCATGTAGCACTGGATGGACGCTTGGCTGGCATCGTGCAGCCAAATGATGGACAGTGTCACATGGGTGTGGATAACGTATACAACATGTCCACTACAATGGTACTGCTTCAAAACACTTTGATTCTACCAGCCAGTATTTAGCGGGACGCTGCATATTGAAACTTTCGCCTGTGTTTTTCATGTAAATGTTTTCTATTTAACTCCACAGGACTATCCATCTCTCGCACTGATCACGGAGAAGATGTCAGAGAACAACATCAATCTCATATTTGCTGTGACAAATACTGTACTGTCTCTTTACAAGGTAGAATTTAAGTTGAATATTTTTGAGAAGATTTGTCTCATGTCCGCAAAAGGCTTAAGGAGCCCAATCTTAATTTGCTAGCACTCCTGGATAGCGAAAACAGTTTCTGTTTAGTTTGATGAATCGAATGATTTATTTATGGCTATAAATAAAAAAATATGACGTTGTTTTATGCATTTTGACCAATGCCACATGAGACACCTGTTTTTAATGCTTGATGTTTAGAAGAATAAAAGCAGACTTCTCTGTCCATTTGTTTCGTCACGTCAAAAGACATTCATTCCAGACAGAGCAAATATAACTTAAAAACAAATGCTCAAAAGCTTACCCTTTCTGACTTAATGTCTCAAGCCATGTAGCCAGCCTGTGGTCTGATGAGATGCCTTCAGAGATAAATGAATGTGATTGGATAAACCACAACTGAAGATCTGCTTTTCAAGCCTCACTGGTTCATATTTAGAAAACTTAAGGAGGCTCTGCTACAGTTCTTCTGATGTTTTCTCTTCAGTCTGATTAAACAATTGCTGAAATCCAGACCCTGATCCACCAGTTAACAATCTCTGGTTCAGAGTAACATCCACTTCTCTTGGGTATACTAAAGATGTAGGAGGAAAATGAGGAATTAACCTACACTTTTTATGAAACATTTAAATATGCAGTATTAAATCGGCTGATCTGGCTTGGTCTTGATCCCTTAATGTATTGGTCTTGTCTTGGTCTTAACTCAATCTGGTCTTTTTCTTTACCTGGTCTCGGTTTGAGTGGTCTTAACTACTACACTCTGCATTAATGAGCTATTAATATACTAGTGGTATCCCAGTGTTTAAGTTTTTAGGTTGCTGATTGGAAGGTCAGGAATTCAAGTCCTGGCATTGGCAAGCGGCCACTCTTGGGCCCTTGAGTAAGGCCCTTAACCCTCTATGCTCCAAGTGTGCCTTATAATGACTGACCCTGTGATCTGACCCAAATGTAGTTAGTCCAACCAGTTCAGGAACATTTGCTCTTAGTGGGAATGGTGTATATATTGTTTACAGCACTACAAGAACTTGGTGTTCCTATACTCTATTATGATTGCTCTCTCTCTCTCTCTCTCTCTCTCTCTCTCTCTCTCTCTCTCTCTCTCTCTCTCTCTCTCTCCCTCTCTTTGTATTTTCACAGAATTACACTGATCTGATACCCGGTACTGTGGTGGGGACTTTGTCTCATGACTCCCGCAATGTGATCGAACTGATCCAGGATGCCTATGCTGTAAGTACATTCTAGTAGTTGCTCAAATTGGTTTCTATGTTATACATCAGTTGTTACGAGGTCGTTGCTCTAATTGACTCTACATGCTCATTTTTGTATGTAAGCACTAGTAAAATCGACAGGTTAACACTAACAGGTTGCTTGTTTGATTGATGTAGGTCTTTTTTTTTTTTTTGCTATTACCTGTTTTCTACTGTTTGGGTGTACTGATGTTAGTGCAATAAAACAACTTGAAATGTCAACAGAGTTATAGTTTTCAAACTCAATTTGGTCCAAATTGATTACAGATGCAGCTTGTTTCTCTTTACTTCCTGCCCCAGTTTTAATGATGTACACTTTTTTTGCCACCACATTTTAAAATGAATACAATATTTTGTCCACATATTAATGGAAGTAATAAAACTGGATTGTTTGTTGAAATTGTAGTAATTTAAAGAATTACTCTCTCTTATCTCTACTAGATCCAAAAAAGATCTAACATGTCTCCATATAATTAGTACCATAATGTAATGTTTATCAAAACTATCTAAATACCGGATGGCCGTAAAAAAAAAAAAAAAAAACACAAAAAAACAGGAAGTAGCTGATTTAAGCACTACCATTTAAGAATATCTATATCTATACACTAATCAGCAGATTATTTCCTCTAATCTATTAATGGCAAATCAGCAAACATAAAGTGGTTCAGTATCTGATGTGTGTTGATATTTACAAGATTCTCTTGATTTCTGATGACTGACCACATCCACAATCATAAACATTCTCTGTGATCTCGCTCTTTGTTTTTGCATCTAATGCTATTCATGCAAATAATAAAAAAGAATGACCTAAAACCTAATCTTGACTTCTATGGACAGAAACTGCGATCTAAGGTTGAGCTCGAGCTCCTGAACGTGCCTGAAGAATTAAGCTTGTCTTTCAATGCCACGTGTTTGAACAACGAGTTCATACCTGGACTTAAGTCTTGCTCCGGACTCAAGAGAGGAGACCAGGTCAGGATTTTATTCTTTGCAAATTCCTGCACTTTTTTTTTTATCTCATTACATTCTCTTAACACTTCTCTAATCCTCAGACACACACTTTTTATCTATCTATCTATCTATCTATCTATCTATCTATCTATCTATCTATCTATCTATCTATCTATCTATTTATCTATCTATCTATCTATCTATCTATCTATCTATCTATCTATCTATCTGAATATATATATATATTGGCATTGGACTTTGGATCCAAAGGTTGTGAGTTCATATCCCAGTTGCTAGTCCTGGGCCCCTGAGCAAGGCCCTTAACCCCATAGATGCTCAGTAAGATAAAAGCAAGTTTCTTTGGGTAAGGGCATCTGCCAAATGGCATAAATGTAGGGCAAAGTGGTGCCTCAATGGCTCATTGGGATCTTTATCAGAAAGTCAGATCCCAGCACCGAGAAGCTGCTGTTTCTCGGCCCTAAATAACCCCCAGCTGCTCAGTTGTATACATGAGAATTGTACATTGTCTGGATACTGGTATCTGCCAAATGCCATAATTGTAAATGTTTTGGAAAGTGAGTTTAGTTTATCAGAAGGTTGTGAGTTCAAATTCCAGCATTACCAAGATGCCTCAGTTTGGCCCTTGTACAAGGCCCTCAACTACTCAGCTATATAAATGAGAATTTTAAGTTTCTTGGCATCTGCCAAATGCTGTAAATGTACTATTGTTTTTTTAACAGCTCATTCCAGAAGTACTTGACTACTTCCACCTGAAAAGATTACGCCTTCGTATTCACTAATTCCACACTGGGGAATTTGTTCTCACATATTCCAAATAAGGAAGAATAAAAAGAACAGGAAAAAAAGACCTTTTCCGATGTGTGCTCGTCCTGATAAATGACTTGCGTTAGGCTTTGTGGTTTACGGTTCGTTATTTCAGCTAGTGATTAAAAACATGTTAACACATATGTTTCACACAGGAAGGGTGGGAGGAAATTGTTAGTCATTTTGCTGAAAATGTCTGGCAATAAGAAGCATCTCTGTATTCATATCCTATCCTGTTCTTATTGTTTTGAGTCACTGTGTCCAGCATGTTAACTCAGCTTTTCTGTCGGAATGTCCCTTCCTGCTCTTTCACACTCATTCGTCAAAAAGTGTGGAACAAAAATGAGTCCTTGACTGCTTGCACCTTCATGCATGGTTAATATTTAATTCAATTACATTTTAACAATGGACATTGTCAATAAAGCAGCTGTACGGCTGTAGGTTTAGATCACTCATGACCAAGACGGGCCAGACTTGACAACATTGAGGAAAAATTCTCCGTGACGTCATGAGGGAGAAACCTTGAGTGGAACCAGACAGAACTCATCCTCTTCTCTGTGAAACTCGATAGTGTGATTATAAATTATAACTATTATAACTAAGGTATGAGCAGAGTTGAGCACAGGTGTGTCTTTATGATTACAGCAGCAGTTTTTAACAACTGTTCACATGGACAAACATTTGTGGACACCTGGTCAACATCGCATTCCACATTTACTCCCCATTTGCTGTTATAATAACCTCCATCCTTCTGGGAAGATGTTCCACTAGATTTTAGAGTGTGTTTGTGGAGATTTGTGATTTCATTCCCACACAAGGGTGTTAGTAAACTCAAGTACTGATGTGGGTGAGGCGAGGAGGCCTGGGGTGATGTCAGCATTTGAATGCATTCCAAAGATGAATTGATGTCAGAGCTCTTTAGCAGGACATCTTCAACTACAAACCCTGTAAACAATCTTCATGGAACTGACGTTGTGCACAGGGTCATGTTGGAACAGATTTGAGTCTCTAAGTTCAAGTGAAAGGAAAATGTGATGCAATTGCATCCAGAATCATCTTATACAATTGTGTGCCTCCAACGTTGTCTTTGTAGTTTAACATATGGCTGGAAAAGGTGTTCCATTTAAAACGTCACCTACATGGGCAATAATGGCATTGGCAGACACACTGATCCAGACTGATTACAATGTTTCGAAGTCTCTATCAATAAATACTTTTTGATGCTGGTTCACAGACTAAGAATATAATATGTCTAAAACTTTGTTGTGAGAGAAAATAGTTAGAGAAGCAGGATTTTCTTAAAGAGAAGTGATAATTTAGGTACTGCAGGAAGAGGTACTGATATGCAGTGAAAGTTCAACCCAGAACAAAGACTTTGGCAGACGCCCTTATCCAGAGCGACTTACATTTTCATCTCATTTACATAACCGAGCAACTATGGGGTTATTGGCGTTGCTCTGTCGCCCAGTGGTGACAGCTTGGTGTGGTTGGGATTTAAATTTACAACCTTCTGATCCAAAGCCCAATGCCTTAACGATCAAGCTACCACCTCCTCACACATAAAGCGGAAGCAATCTCTCTGTAGTGTCTGTACTAAAGAAAATAACCCAAAAACTATTTTTTGTTTAGATAGATTGTCCATTCGGATAGGATATATACACCGATTGTGCAAAAGCAATTTGTATCGCGATGCATTGTTTTTAACATATTTGCGTTGGTAAAAAAAAAAAAAAAAAAAAAAAAAAAAAAAAGGTATTTATATATAATTATTAGTAGATGTGCTGTACTAAACCAGATTGTTTAACAATATTTTGGAAGGTGAGAAGATGCCTGAGGAATGGAGAAGGAGTGTGCTGGTACTGATCTTTAAGAACAAGGGAGATGTGCAGACCTGCAGTAACTACAGGGGAATTAAGTTGATCAGTCACACCATGAAGTTATGGGAAAGAGTAGTGGAAGCCAGGCTGAGAGAAGAGGTGACCATCTGTGAGCAACAGTATGGTTACATGCCGAGGAAGAGCACCACAGATGCATTATTTGCTTTGAGAATGTTGATGAAGATGTATAGAGAAGGACAGAAGGAATTGCATTGTGTATTTGTGGATTTAGAGAAAGCGTACGACAGAGTGCCAAGAGAGGAGTTGTGGTATTGTATGAGGAAGTATGTGAGGGTGGTGCAGGACATGTATGAGGACAGTGTGACAGCAGTGAAGTGTGCAGTAGGAACGACAGACTGGTTCAAGGTGAAGGTCAGACTGCATCAAGGATCGGCCCTAAACCCTTTCCTGTTTGCAGTGGTGTTGGACAGGTTGACGGAGGAGGTCAGACAGGAGTCTCCCTGGACTATGATGTTTGCGGATGATATTGTGATTTGTGGTGAGAGTAGTGAGCAGGTTGAGAAGAGTCTGGAGAGGTGGAGGTATGTGCTGGAGAGAAGGGGAATGAAAGTCAGTAAAAGTAAGACAGAGTACATGTGTGTGAATGAGAGGGAGGGCAGTGGAGGGGTGCGGTTGTAGGGAGAAGAGGTGGAGAAGGTGGAGGAGTTCAGGTACCTGGGGTCAACAGTGCAAAGTAATGGAGAGTGTGTTAGAGAAGTAAAGAAAAGAGTGCAGGCAGGGTGGTGTGGGTGGAGAAGAGTGACAGGAGTGATTTGTGATAGTAGGGTATCTGCAAGAATGAAAGGGAAAGTTTATAGGACTGTGGTGAGACCTGCGATGTTGTATGGATTAGAGACAGTGGCGTTGAGTAAAAGACAGGAGGTGGAGCTGGAGGTAGCAGAGCTGAAGTTGTTAAGGTTTTCGTTGGGAGTGACGAGGATGGACAGTATTAGAAATGAGTTTATTAGAGGGACAGCACATGTAGTATGTTTTGGTGACATAGTGTGGAGGTGATATTGAGATGGTTTGGACATGTGCAGAGGAAGGACAGGAGTTATATTGGTAGAAGAATGCTGAGGATGACGCCACCAGGAAGGAGGAAAAGAGGAAGATCAAGGAGAAGGTTTATGGATGTGGTGAAGGAAGACATGCAGGTAGTTGGTGTGAAAAAGGCAGGTGTAGAGGACAAGGTGATATGGAGACGGATGATCCGCTGTGGGGACCCCTAATGGGAGCAGCCGAAAGAAGAATTAGATGTGCTTTATTTGATTATTTAGAAAGTGGCCAATAATTTTTTTACAATATTTGATATGTAGAGCGCGTTCTCTCAGCAATATGACGAATCACAACACTACGGAGACCAAGGCGTGTCCTGAGAGTCACATGGAATACAGATTAACACGGCAGAGGTAGAGCTGCATCTTCCTGCGGACACAACAGGAAAATAACTTCTGGTTTTATTTAATATATATATATACTGCTTCCCGTGGGCTCACCACCTGCAGGAGGGACCATAAGGGATGGTGCTGTGAGGATTGGGCAGCAGTCGAAGGCGGGGGCCTGCTTAGACTGCTGCCCCGCGACCCGAAGTACGGATAAGCGGGAGAAAATGAATGAATGAATATATATACTGTATATTTTTTTTACTTTTAATTTTACATTACTTTAATGTAATCCGATAAGAAGTACTTTTTCTTTATTAAAGAGCAATATTAAATTTTGACAAAAATAAAGTCAGAATTGCAAGAAATAATCGCATTGTGTTAAATCAAATCAAAATCGAATCACACTGACAGACGATTTAAATACTATTAAATTCCCAGACATTCTCCAGTAAAATTAGCATTTTTCCACCTTTACATAAAAGACTAAGTGAATATAAATGGGGGTACGAATCTATATAAGATCCAATATTATCCTAGTGACATTATGTAGTAATATACATGCACAGGTTTGCATAAACAGCAGTATATAACTTGTGTAAATTGTGTATTTGCTGCTATTATAGGTCTCGTTCAGTGTTGAAGTACGTGCCAGGGGCTGTCCTAAGGAGAAGACGAAAACATTCACTATTAAACCTGTTGGCTTCAAAGACACACTCCAGATCACTGTTGACTTCGAGTGTGAGTGTAAGTGCCAGGCTCAGGCTCAGCCCGACAGCACTATGTGCCACCAAGGCAACGGGACCTACGAGTGCGGCATCTGCCTGTGCCATGCAGGAAGACTGGGTCCGAGGTGCGAGTGTGCCGAAGGTGATTACAGCCTCAGTGAGCAGGACACGTGCACCGGCCCTAACAAAGTGATCTGCAGCGGGCGTGGGGACTGCGTGTGCGGTCAGTGCGTGTGTCACAACAATGATTTCGGAAAGGTCTGGGGGAAGAGGTGCGACTGTGATGACTTCAGCTGCCTGCGCTATAAAGGAGAGCTGTGCTCAGGTATGAGACTTTAATGTTCATATTATACTACTGCAGCAAAATAGCTGCCTGTTCACATGATAGCAAACTGTATACAGATGTTGGTTTACAGTTGTTTTATTTTAGTGGGATTCTCAGATCAATTAGGGTATTGTCTACCAGATAGGTCAGATAGATCAGGTGGATTATGACCACCTGCCTAATATTGTGTTGGTCCCCAATTGCTGCCAAAACTGTCCTGACCCAATAAGCATTAACAGCATTAATAATTTGAGCAGCTCATCTGTTGGATCGGACAAAATGGGCCAGCCTTTGCTCCCCATGTGCATTAATGAGCTTTGGCCACCACTAACCCTGTCACCGGTTCACCACCATTCCATCCTTGCACCACTTTTGATAGGTCCTGACCGCTACGTAATGTTATATTGCATGTCATAATGTTATAATGTCATGATGTTACACCTGGTCAGTGTAAAACATATGTTCACCAAACATAAGCTCACTCATGTCCTGTAGCCTACACAGGGGCTCGCAGTTCTACATAGACACGTCTGCAAAAGTCAGCAAGGCAGCAAAGTTGTAGTAGCTCAGTGGTTAAGGCTCTGGGTTACTGATCAAAAGGTTGGTGGTTTAAACCCTGGTATTGACAAGCTGTCACTTTTAAAGCCCTTGAGCAAAGCCCATAACCCTCTGTGCTCCAGGGATGCTGTAACATAACTGACCCTGACCCCAGCTTCCTTCATTGCTGGAACATAAATAATTTCCTTGTGTGATCAGTAAAGTATAAAAAAAAATGTGTGTATGTAGATGTGCTGGCGGATCTGCTTATTAAATCATTTTTAATTTCGGATCAAAGGAATGAAATGAACTTAACGAGTTAAAAAAAAGATTTGTTCATTTTAATAAATGAGAACAAAGTCACTAAAGTAACTGCATGATGTGGAGGTCCAACAAGTAGTTTGGAGAATTTCATTTCTGAACTTTGAAACGCTCCAAAGCAACTGAGAAAAACAGTAAAAATGAGGTTTTCACTTATTTGGAAAAAATCCTTCTCAAGAAGGTTGTTGCCATACTTTGATCTGTGCTTCATGAAGACCTCATGGAAGAGCAGGCACTCTGAGTAACACAACGGGTCTCTCACATGCCGTGTAGAAGGCTGTGTACTCGGCAATGCGAGCGTGCCGAGCGTGTGTTTGTGTTACAGCCGGATGGAAGCCGGCCAGCAGTTTATGTAACGTCTTAGCGGAGACCTCTCCAACAACTGAGGGGTAGAAATACCATCACGTCTCATTCTACTACCCTTAACTTCAGCTCTATATAACGTCTGTCTTTTTGTTTTTGTTTTTTGTCTGGCATTAACATTGAAGTAGTATTTTACTATGTTTTTATTATAAACTAGCTCGCTTACTTGGCCCCATTGTCACTCAGGAATTACGGCATATTTACGATTTATCTTCCTTAAAAGTGCAGTGATTATATTGAGCATGCCTGTCTGCATTACTACACGCCGATGATGTCATTGCACTAAAATAGCTGAACGCAGTGAGGGAGCTGACTGGGTTCCAAGCCTTTTGAGCTGGAATGAGATTTAGGTTTTTATGTGAGGTTGTAGGTGTGGTACCCACTGTTCTTCCTTTATTTTTGCCATTGTATTCACATTTTCCTGTTTATTCTTGCTTCATTCTGCATATATGTGTGTGTGTTGTGCAATTTTCTTAAACCTAAAATGGAAAAAAGTCCAAAAGTTTGATTTCCCCCTAAAGGTTTCAGACATGAAAATACACTATATAGTCAAAGGTTTGTAGACACATAATCATATTATTGGTGGGGTTTTTTTTGTCTCATTCCACATTTAGTCCCATTTTGCCAGTGTAATAACCTTTATTCTTCTGGGAAGATGTTCCGTGAACATCTCATTCCCATCGGAAGTCCTTTTGTTATTGTTCACAGACAAAATCGTCAAAATGTTTAGTCGTGTTGTCAGTATGACGCTGCACAGTTTCAGTATTTCCTGATGTAAAATACGGTTTTGTTTACAATAATTTAAAACACACAGGGCTGAATTTCTTCTGTATGTATCTATAAATTTCAACAGCACAGATTTTTTTATTTGATTGCATATTTGATGTATATTGTTTGCAAAGACCGAACAGGATTTACACTTTTACTGTACTCTAATAGTGTTCGTTCATTTCCTGATCCATTTTCAGAAATTGTAATTCTGTGTTTTACTCTGTCTGTCGCTAATTGTAGGTTGACGAGATTCACCTTTGACCTGTTTTAGAGAACTAGTTGATCGTTGGTTGATCTGATGCCGTTCACTCACCTTCATTAGTGACAAGCTTGAACATGAACATAAACAACTGATAATGTAGGAAACAGCAGACACGTGTACACAATTGATTAAATTATTGTACAAAACAGTTCATCAAAGCGACAAGAATTTGCTTTTATGACGACGTGATGTGGAGGTTGAACAACGAGTTTTGAGAATTTCATTTGAGAATCTGAGTAACGCTCCAAAGCAACTGAGAAAACCTGTAATATATATAATCATTGAGTACAGTACAAACATTTGAACTCAACTCCTGATGTGATTTTCTTTTGCAGGCTAAATAGCAGGGTTGTTACTCCACTCAGTGTGCAATTCCCAAAATTCCAACACATTCCTTTATTTGGAATCCCATTCCATGCACAAAAAAGTTTGGAGTATTTTGTCACATTGACAACTGCACCCTTCCTCCTGGAGTTTATTCTGTAAATCCAGTCTGAAAGGACGGCTGCTGCATGAGTTTTGTTTTTTGCTTGTGTGTGGAATGCGCATCTCATCACGTGATTTTTACAGGCGAACTATTAACTAAACAGACCTAAACATTGCGTGCTTTCACAGAAAAGACTGATGTTCTTCGTGTATAATCACTCTGGATATTCACTGTGACTTTGGGTCTCAGTAAATCTTGAGCAGCTTTACACCTCAGGCAGTGAACATGCTTTCTTTGATTTACTTCAAATATATAGTCATGATCTCAGCGTTTTAGAATCTGGTGATTTGATTCCTGGCTAGCGTGGTCGTGTTGATGTTATGGATTTGCCTTTTTACAGGACATGGCACGTGCTCGTGTGGTTTCTGCCAGTGTTACCCGGACTGGTCAGGGGAAAACTGTAACTGCTCCACCCGCACAGATACCTGCATGTCCAGCCTGGGGTTGCTGTGCAGTGGCCGTGGTCAGTGTGTGTGTGGAAACTGTGAGTGTACTCAACCTGGGGCCTATGGCTCCACCTGTGATAAGTGTCCCACCTGCCCTGACGCCTGCACTATGAAAAAGTGAGTCTTGACCTAGTCTAGAAAAGAACATTAAATGAATAGACTCATTTAGCTAGATAAGTGAGCTGAGACAAATTTTTGTCTGACTGAATAGAGACAGGATTTCTATCAATACAATACAGTGGACGAAAAAGCAAAACCACATTGAGAGTGCTAAGCTTTGGCCTCGTTTGTATCTGGCCAGAGATGCAGCCTGAAATAAACACAGCGTCACTCCTCATTGGGACTAAATAAAAAAAAGAGGCCTTTTATTGCTGTACATGTCTGATATGAAGCCATTTGTCATGAAATGTACCTATAATTTTGAAAAACACTCATTTTTAGGCATCAGTTTGAGTTTTTATTAAAAAAAATACGTTCATTTTGTAACATGTGAAGCAAACTGAATACCTGCCCTTCAATTGCACTATTTACTAAGTACCATATCTGTTCCTGTCTGCAAAATCTCACTCAACTTGTGCTAAATTAATCTATTGGTCTAATCATGGCCACATTTAATGTTACACGTGGTCTCATAATACGGAAAAAATCAAAGGTTTCACATTTAAGCAGAAGCAAAAATCTTTAGAAAGAGCTTCATCTTATTAACATTTATGATTTTCTATTTTACAGAATTGGTCTTATAGTAAAGCTACACTGTTCGATTGAGTTCTTAAATTCTCAGAGTCAGAATTGTGTCATGCATAAGTATTCACTCCCTCACTTCTCAAAATTTTGTGGTGTTACAACCTAAAACTGAGAATCTACACAGGAAAAAAAAAAAAAAATTATATATATATATATATATATATATATATATATATATATATATATATATATATATATATATATATATATATATATATATATATATATATATACACATATATATATATATATATATATACACACACATTTTTGAGTTTGTGACCTACAGACCAAACGGATATAAAAGAGAACATCAATATCATAGTAATGAAACAGCATCTCTCAGGATTTAGTATAATAAAAGGCCTAAAACTGCAAAAATATTTATCAATGTATCATTAGGGATTAACTTATAGAGATAAATATAGTCATTATTTTACTATATATTTTAGAATTCAATTAATTTATTTAAAGTTGCTTTGTTACAATGTAAATTATTTAAAAATGTACATCAAACAATACATTGAATTCAATAAAAAATACATATTTTAAAGTAATACAGAAAAAATAATATAAATATAGTAGTTGTAGCTGGGGTGATTTATGCTGTACCAGGGGGGGTGAATATTTATGCATATATTTATTAGTGTTAAATATATTTATTAATATATGTATTCATATTTTTTTATGTACAAATTGCAAATGTTGATTACCCGGTTGATTAATTCCTGTGCAGTAATGACTAGTACTTATTTCTGTAGGGATTGTGTGGAGTGTAAGCATTTTCAAAGAGGCAGACTCTTCGAGGATGAAAGCTGTGCCCGAATTTGCCGAGACGAGATTATGCTTGTTGATGATATAAGTAAGAGACAAAACTGTAATATGCTGTCACGCAAAGTGGCTGAATGTCTCTCGTGTATACCTTCCTGACTTTTCTGGTTCTGTCTCGCACCACAGTTTTGCACGATAAGAATGCTGTGAACTGCACCTACAAGGACGAGGACGATTGTGTCCAGCGGTTCCAGTACTATGAGGAGAACAGCGGGAAATCCATTCTGTCTGTGGTAAAAGAGCCAGGTAACACTCTCTGTAACTTTCAGCCTGTTTTTTTGTTTACTACTGTTTTTGTCTGACATGGAAAGAGGAAATGTGTGGATAGATCTAATAATAGATAGATCTCTATAGCTTCTACTAGACAGGCGAATAGAAGCATTGAGCAGATCATCATATAAATATGTATCCAACAAAAAATATAAAAGCTAGAAAGCATTGAAAAATACAATGTAAAGTACAGTAAGGATTTATATAAATATATATATATATATATATATATATATATATATATATATATATATATATATATATATATATAGAGAGAGAGAGAGAGAGAGAGAGAGAGAGAGAGAGAGAGAGAGAGAGGTAGGTGAAAAAATGTCTGACATTAAAATTGACTTTTTTACATTGTTAACTTATTGCCATTATTGGACTTAACTTTCTGGATTCTGATTTTCTTTTTCTGATTTATTACTAAATCGACTCTTTTAGATGATTCCCGAGACCTGTCTCACATTTGTATTTAAATGCTCACCTGGAAATCTCATATGTCAATGACATTTGATGCATAGCCATTCAAAGAAGGAAATAACTAATGTCAAGGTCTATATAACAATGTACATGCTTTGGGAATAAAAAAGCTTCTTCTTATTGGTGAGCTGTGCTACGTAATCTGACTCACTGAACAGAGCTGGAATTTTTATCACTGCTACAAAAAAGAATTTTTTTTGTCTTTATGTTGCCGAGCACAAACATCAAGTCACTACATCTGTTCCCAGCTGTTCATACAGGCTGAAATAAAGTATAGCTAAACTTACAGCCTTCATTTTTAACAATCAATTGAAATGTTGTGCTGGGAGCCTCTAAAATAAATAATAAATCAATTTTTAGTATTGTCAGATTGCCAAATTGACAACCTGCCCTTTGGTTGAACTCACACAAATCTTACTTCCGACTTACGAGCACTAAGCATGAACATACAGCTGAATTTTGTAGCTCTGGGGTTAAGGCCTTGTGAACATAAGGTCATGAGTTCGAATCTCCCATTGGGCCTTTAAGCAAGACCCTTAAATGCTTAATTGTATGAACAAGATTGCCAAATGCAGAAAATGTTTATTTATACTCCTCCACTGACCCTATTTATAAAATTAGCTCAAACTTTTCCTTTGCATTCAAGATTATACATGTTTTAAATGAAGCGTATGTGGTATTGAATGCTGTGGTTAATCCCTTCCGAATGTAGAACGTGTAACTGTGTGCTGTGTGATATTTAAATTCCTTGGGTTAAATATCAGACTGCGGTTTACTTCTCAGGAGTGTCCAGGTACACGGTGGTGTGTGGGTGGGTGTATGTGTGTCTGAACCTCTACGGATTACAGCTTCTAAAGCGGCTGTGGTGAGGGGTGTGGCTCATTAAAGCTGAGCCCGTTCACTTTAACAAACCCACATGTGAAACATGGGCTCCATTAAACATTTAAACATGCAGACTGGGAGCACAGAAAAGAGCTAGTCTAGTAAAGCAAGGCAATAAACATCATCCGAGCTACCGAGGAACACGCTGACTCGGCACAAAGTGCTCCGTGTAATCACACAGGATGGGGCAGTATGACGCTGCAAGGAAGTTCATTCAGTGTATCGTGCAAGTTATCGTCAGAAATCTTTAACATTTGACCCAGTGTTCGTTAAAGAAAACAACTCTAGTCATCGTGTGCTTGTAGTAAGTCAGTGAGTAAGGTGTTGGATTTCAGATAGGAAGGTTGTGAGTTCAAATTGCTTTCGCTCAAGCTTTCTCACGCTGGGTGAGAAGACACCCTTATCTATACCAGAGCTTTGAGGTGTCTGACAAATTATGTACATTTTGAACATTTCGCATCATGTTTAAATATTGTCATGTTTTAAATATATATTGCAAGATTTGAGACAATTCCTTCAATATAACGAAGAAATTAAATAAAATCAGCTTCAATAGTCATTAATTAAGAGCTACATTAATATATATTAATATAATAATAAAGTGCATTAATGAAAATTTGAGATATCCTAGCTTAACATCGCAAAATGCTGGAGGCCTTTGGTTTTTTTGTTTAGTTTTTTTTTTTGTGTGTAAATGTGTATTTTTTAAAATATTTTCTGTCAGATTTTTAGGTATATTACGTGTATTAATAGGGGGAGTGGTGGCTCCAGCGGTTAAGGCGCTGGGTTGCCGATCGGAAGGTCTGGGGTTCAAGCCCCGGTATTGCCAAGCTGCCACTCTTGGGCCCTTGAGCAAGGCCCTCAACCCTCTATGCTCCGGGGGTCCCTTACGAGGGAAATATCAAGGTCCGTGACGTCGGAGTGACATGGGGCCGCCTTCCCGTGGGCTCACCACCTGCAGGAGGGACCGTAAGGGACGGTGCTGTGAGGATTGGGCAGCAGTCAAAGGCGGGGACCTGCTTAGACTGCTGCCCCCGCGAGCCGAATTACGGATAAGCGGGAGAAAATGAATGAATGAATGAATGAGGATGAAAACGTGTATTAATAAAACACAGCCAAAAACATTTGCATAATTTCTTCGCTGCAGAAAACCATTTGTCATTTGAACAGCTCATAATAATATTTCTTAAAAAGAAATAAATAATATATATATATATATATATATATATATATATATATATATATATATATATATATATATATATATATATATATATATAAAAAAATGTATATATATATTAGAAATATTATTATGAGCTGAGAAGAAATTATGCAAATGTTTTTAAACACTTTTTAAGCACTTTTCCATATTGTTGTTGCAAAAAAATATATAAAATTTGGTTATACTGTGTGTAAATATATTTTCATACCCAGAGCAACAGTGTTATTTTGCCTAAATGGCCTATTTCTTTTTTTTTTTTACTTTTGCCCTATTTCCTGCTGTGTCCCAGACTGCCCCAAAGGCACTGACATCTTGGTGGTTCTCCTTTTCGTCGCTGGAGCTATACTAATTCTGGGTCTCGTCTCCTTGCTCATTTGGAAGCTGCTGGTGACGATTCACGACCGTCGCGAGTTCGCCAGGTTCGAGGAGGAGCGAGCACGAGCCAAGTGGGAAACAGTAAGGCCAGGCTAACAGCCTTATCTTATTAAGATAATAATCCATAATCATGTTCGTGACACTTTTATAGCGTTTAACATTGCATTGCACTGACAGATGTGGTATGTGTTATGCTACACATCCTGCCTTATGGCAATAAAGTCAGTATTACCATTAGTCTGGTTTAAAAAATGAGCTGGTAAATCATAGATGTGGGCGGTTCAGCGGGATGATTTTATTGTCCCTGTGGCATGCTGGTTTCCCTGCAGAACAAAGCAATGCCTTCATTCCCTAAGGCACGTTTGGCTTTAGTTGCTCTCTTGCTAATTACGCTTTCCTGGTGAGGTCTGAAGGCTGGCACTCATACGACGTTATTCCAACCACATGTGGGATTGCATCGGCTCAAAAAACTCACCCTGTTTACAGCTCTCGCAGCTTCAATACTGTTAAAGGTAGAAAGAACAACAACGTTCTCCTGTATGATCATTTATATATAAGTGGTGGTATCAAAAACTGGCTCTGATTAAGAGTAACGTACTTTATTTATCTACGTTTACACACAAGTCCTCTTGCACAACAATACAGCGCTCCCAGCGTTCCCAGCGTTCCTGCCACTTCAGGAATCTGTCCTTTTTTTTCCGAAGCACGTCAAGAACCTTCTGGGATTCGTGCTGGATTTCCGCAGTGGTGTCAGAACACCGATCTTTGAGCTGGAACTCAACTCTGGAGCTTTTAGCTTTTCTGTAAATCATCATTGAATTAAAAATTAACATTATTTAACAGATACTAAAAAATATCTACTTATGGTGAAGAATCATGTATCCAAAATTCATATTTGAGCTATAACATATTTGGAGATTTTTTTCTTAGTGATTTGTATGACTTTTCTAACACTGTCTCATAATTTAATTTAGTAATTGTTCTAATGTTTTTTTGGTTACATTTCTATTGGATTTGATTTTATTGAGTTGCAATTATTAGAAATCTTTATGGAACTGGGATATATATATATATATATATATATATATATATATATATATATATATATATATATATATATATATATATATATTTGTTTATTTATTTAAATGCTTTCTTTATTTCAGAGTCACAATCCTCTCTACAAAGGTGCTACTTCTACCTTCATGAACATTACCTATCGAGGAAAAGAGTGACCCGTACTGTAGCTCCCCCGAAGATCGTCTTCCTTCCGTCTCCTCTTCTTCCAGTTGTAGCATTGCTTGTATTGTATGTACAGGATGTACATTTTCGTGTGTGTAAATATAACGCCTGTGTGTTAGAGATAGCTACTCATCATGACGCATGTCGAGCCTCTTCCTTATTTCGCTTCCTGACAAGAGGAGCAAAATGATAATAAAAATATGGGCTGTGTTTGAATACAGTTGCGTAATCGGTGGGTGTGATGACCACTGGCCTGTCGAACCTTTTTTGTTCGTGTGTTATCAGACATGCAGAAACGGCTTCTTGTGGAATTTTCTGTAAATACAAATGCATTTGTAGGGAATAAAGCAATCGATGTTTGAGTTGCTGTTACCTCCGTCAAGTAAAGAAACGCCACAACATTCTCTTTCATCTGTTTTGATTTTTTTTAAAACATATAAAATTGTGCAATTGTACTAGGATGCTGTAAAGCGCAACGTCCTCCGACTTCAAGACTTTACTTTGGATGGAAAGCGTTGTTACAGGTTTACCTCTGATTGTTGGAAAGCACTGACACTGGAGACTCCTTCCATTAATAGACATCTCATCATATACCTTTTTTTGTTCTTTCATGGTTTTAATGCGTTTATTGTGCTTATATTCTGTACGTGAGTCCTTCTCGTAGCTGTTGCTGCCATAAAAATGATAAAACATTCAAACAAGAACATTTGATATGTAATATTTTTGTGTTTTTAATGGAATGCTTTTTTACTTGTTTAAAGCTCTTATGATTAAATATTGTGTTAAAATAAATGTATCCAGCCTATCTGTTCAACGTTCAAAATACCGCTCATCACATTTGCAAATATTTCGATTCGGTCATTATCATGAAGGATGCCGGTTATTGTGGTGAAAGACATGAAAGCTGTGAAAACACTGTAAGAAAAAGTCTGCGTAAGATCTTGAATTTTGCTCTAGACATGTCTGTTGGGTTTGTGTTATCCAACATTTGTTCTATAAAACCTTTATAAAAGTATAGGTTGTATTTACAAATTTTAACTAAACACATCCACAGTGCCTCCAACTTTGTGGTAACAGTTTGGAGAAGAATCACGTATGGCTGGAAAAGTCCCAATACCTTGGGCCATGTAGTGTACAGTGTTTTCCTGTCAAAAGTTTAGAAACACCCAGTCAGAGACACGTTTTTATGTATCAAAAGGTCATGGTATAAAGATTTATAAAGATAAAAAAATCTATAAATGTACAGATTTCCCTGAAATTTGCTGTTCTTTACTAGTTGGAGATTTCTTACTTGTGATCCAGTTCATTCCAGAACAGTTCAATAGGATTTGGGTGCGGTGACTGGGCATTTACCTTTCCATGATAAATACTACAGACTATGCAGTGCAGAGCGGCAGTCCAGGTGGAATCGCATGGTGTTGAAGTATAGAATGGTTGCCATGTTGGTTCAGTTTTCCTTTCACTTTCTGGAACCTTCTCTGCTCCAAAACAACCCCAAACCATTAAGCTTCTACCGCCATGTTAGACTGTGGGGGAGTCTGCTAACATCATCTCTCCTGTTCTCCATCTTACACAAGTTCTTCTGTTAGAGACAAAATGTCCAATTTGAACTCATCTGTCCACAGAACTTTCTCTCAGTCATTCACTGTCCAATTCTTGTGTGTTTTGGATTTTTACCTAGTTTATTGCATATTACACATTTACCATCATTCAGGTCAAATTAATTATTTTAAGGGTGGAGCCTAATAACATTCAATTTTAAAACTATTTTATTATAAACTCGAATGATTCAAGTTAACATTTTGCATTTTACAAAACCATATAGATAGATAGATAGATAGATAGATAGATAGATAGATAGATAGATAGATAGATAGATAGATAGATAGATAGATAGATAGATAGATAGATAGATAGATAGATAGATAGATAGATAGGCAGGCAGGCAGGCAGGCAGGCAGGCAGGCAGACAGACAGACAGACAGACAGACAGACAGACAGACAGACAGACAGACAGACAGACAGACAGATAGATAGATAGATAGATAGATAGATAGATAGATAGATAGATAGATTATGTTACTCTCCACTTAAGACTGAACAACAAAGTTATCATTAGATCGCTGCACTTTTACTGTGGAGTGACAGTTGATTATAAGTTTGTATCCCTGAACCAGGTTTAAATGTAATTGCTGGTTCACCGCATCCAGTCGTTTATATTACGTGTTAAGTAAACCACTAATTTAGCAAAGGCCGTCATCAAACATCACCACAACATGATTATCTATTTGTTTGTATATCGGACTGTCTCTCTGTTGATCTATCTGTCCATTCATCTCACATCTATCTATCTATCTATCTATCTATCTATCTATCTATCTATCTATCTATCTATCTATCTATCTATCTATCTATCTATCTATCTATCTATCATCTGTCTATCTATCTATCTATCTATCTATCTATCTATCTATCTATCTATCTATCTATCTATCTATTCACATAAATAAACAGAGATTTTCATTTTAATATGTATGTCTATATACAGTATATATATATATATATATATATATATATATATATATATATATATATATATATATATATATCTTCATACATCCCTATCTATCTATCTATCTATCTATCTATCTATCTATCTATCTATCTATCTATCTATCTATCTATCTATCTATCTATCTGCACTAGAGGAAGTGAGTGTACTGCGCCCTCGTGTGTTCACTAAAGATACATGCAATCACGTGATGTTTTGGGCGCATCTTTATGACGTCAGAATAGACTTATTTTCGTGTGTTAGCTTCATGTTTTTTTTTTAATCGTCGTATCAGAAACCGTGTTGTTTTGGTTAGTTTTTATCTTATTTAAGCGTTATTGTGTATAACACGAGTGAATTTTTACTTGTGAGGTTAATAAGAGCCTTTACAAAGCCGCCGTTTAAAACAGGTATGATGACTGTGCTATAAAGGAATTAAGCAGTAAGATTGTTATCAATGTTGCTTTGATTGTCATTCGATTTTTTTTCCCCAGAATATAATTTTGCGAAAATGCGGATAAATGAAGACACGTTACTGGAAGGCAGTAAAGTCGTGTTGGTTCCCTACAGCACTGAACATGTTCCCAGGTATTTATTTCTCTCACATGTCTGTACAAGATGCAGTATAATTAGTAATGGTTGCACAAGGCAGGTCACTCTTAGTGCCGGTCCCAAACCCGGATAAATGTGAAGGACATCCAGTGTAAAACATGTGCCAAATCAAATATGCGGATCACAAATCAGATTTTCATACCGGATCGGTCGAGGCCTGGGTTACCAACAACCACCACAGGTATCAATAACAACAGGGTACCGGTGTAAATTGGGCTACTGTTGGCTAAAGGAGGAGAAGGAGAGGAGGAAGACGTCTACAGAGACAGCAGGGAAAGGAGAAGTGGAGGAGAGTGGAGGTTCGGGTTGGTACTTTAAATGTTTGTACTATGACTGGTAAAGGGAGAGAGGTAGCTGATATGATGGGGAGGAGAAAGGTAGATATGTTGTGTGTTCAGGAGACCAAGTGGAAAGGGAGTAAGGCCAGGAACATTGGAGGTGGGTTTAAACTGTTTTATCATGGTGTGGATGGGAAGAGAAATGGTGTAGGGGTGATTCTGAAGGAAGAGTACAGTAAGAGTGTAGTGGAGGTGAAGAGAGTTTCTGATAGGGTGATGATCTTGAAGGTGGAAGTTGAAGGGGTGATGATAAATGTCATCAGTGCTTATACTGCACAAGTGGGTTGTGAGATGGAGGAGAAAGAAAGATACTGGAGTGAGTTAGATGATGTGATGGAGAGTGAACCTAGGAATGAAAGATTGGTGATTGGGGTGGATTTAAATGGGCATATAGGTGAAGGTAACAGAGGTGATGGGTAGGTGATGGGTAGGTATGGTTTTAAGGAGAGGAATGTAAAAGGGCAGATGGTGGTAGATTTTGCTAAAAGGATGGAAATGGCAGTGGTGAACACATATTTTAATAAGAAGGAGGATCATAGGGTGACGTATAAGAGTGGAGGAAGGTGCACACAGGTGGATTATGTTCTATGCAGGAGATGCAACCTGAAGCAGATTGGAGACTGTAAGGTGTTACAGCTAGACAGGGGAATTAATTTAATCAGTCACACCATGAAGTTATGGGAAAGAGTAGTGGAAGCCTGACTGAGAGAAGTGACCATCTGTGGGCAGCAGTATGGTTTCATGCTGAGGAAGAGCACCACAGACCCATTATTTGTTTTTAAAATGTTGATGGAGAAGTATAGAGAAGGTCAAAAGGAGTTGCATTGTGTGTTTGTAGATTTAGAGAAAGCGTACGACAGAGTGCCAAGAGAGGAGTTGTGGTATTGTATGAGGAAGTCAGGTGTGTCAGAGAAGTATGTGAGGGTCTTGAAGGACATGTGTGAGGACAGTGTGACAGCAGTGAAGTGTGCAGTAGGAAAGGCAGACTGGTTCAGGGTGAGGGTTGGACTGCATCAAGAATCGGCTCTGAGCCCTTTCCTGTTTGCAGTGGTGATGGACAGGTAGACAGACGAGGTCAGACAGGAGTCTCTGTGGACTATGATGTTTGGGGATGATATTGTGATTTGTGGTGAGAGTAGGGAGCAGGTTGAGAAGAGCCTGGAGAGGTGGAGGTACACGCTGGAGAGAAGGGGAATGAAAGTCAGTAGGAGTAAGACAGAGTACATGTGTGTGAATGAGAGGGAGGGCAGTGGAGGGGTGCAGTTGCAGGGAGAAGAGGTGGAGAAGGTGGAGGAGTTCAGGTACCTGGGGTCAACAGTGTCTCAAAGCAGATATTGTGGTGGAAAAAAAACTTTCATTTTGGATATTGTTGCCATGTTCAAATAAATCTGTAGATTTAATCTAAAATCACTCTTTCTTCCAGTGTCATTTTTTATTATTATTATTATTATTATTATTATTATTATTATTCCATGAATGAGATTGTTGATCATTTAGGTGTTTTTTTTATTTATTATTTATTTACATTTTGGGGTATTTTTTAAATTGTTGCATTGAAATATAGTAGACATTATGAAAGTTAAAATAAAACGAAGCCACTTAAAACACAAACTTGTAGCTGAATAAATGTGACCTATAATTATACAGGTATCACCAGTGGATGACGTCAGCAGAGCTGCAGAAACTCACAGCGTCTGAACCTTTAACTCTGGAGCAGGAATATGACATGCAGAAAAGTTGGAGAGAGGATGAAGATAGTGAGGTTTCTTTCTTTCTTCCAGCACTTGGTATTTGATGTGTATATCATTTTATTGCTATTAGAGAGGTGCATCTCTATATCTGAGGCATCTTGATACATTCAAGATACATTTGAAGCAGCTACCGAGAAATAGTACGGAGTTTTATTTCTTCAATCCAAACAGAAAGCAAACCATAAATTTACAGTACTTAAGTGCCTTCGGACTTCTAACGCATCCTTTCACAAACCCGCCTTTGTAGTGCAAAAAAAAAAAAAAAAAAGAGAGAGAGAAAACAGATTACATAAAACCAGACGTTCTTTATCTGTTGTGTCTTCAGGAAGACGCAGCTCTACCTCTGCCATGTTAATCTGTATTCTATTTGAATCGCCTTGTCTCCGTAGAGTTGTGATGCGATGTAGTCACATAGCAGCAGCGGTGAGAAACAGTTTAGTGAGGAGAAATAAATCTACATATCAAATATTAGTCACTTTCAAAATGATAAAAGTACAGCGCTAATACTAATAATTAAACAGAAATAGTTTTTTTTTTTTTTCGGTGACTCATACAATCCCTAAATGCTATTGTTAAGATTGTGTGGCTCGAAAGAGTAAATATAAAGAGATTTACAACATGGCGAATCCAAAATATTCCAAATATTAGGCACAAGGAATATTTTGGATGCGACAGTCCGCGAGCAGCAGATCATTAACGACCATGCCACACTTGTGAACGCAGAGTGCACGTTCATCATCCTGGACAAGCAGCGATGGACTGATCCGAGCATCTCAGAGGAAGAGTGCATGGTGGGAGACGTCAACCTCTTTCTGACGGACCCCAGTGACCTATCTCTGGCTGAGCTGGAGATCATGATAGCAGGTAATGATCCTGGCGATTCATCATGATTGAAGTTTAGGTCGTATCGTTTTCCGAACCGTGTCTCGGTTTTCCGCAGAGCCCAGCTACAGAGGCAGGGGATTTGGCAAAGAAGTGACGTGCATGATGATGCATTACGGTGAGCAGGAACTGAGGAAATGTTTTTTTTTTTTTGTTGTTGTTGTTTTAATTTGATGTTTAACTCCGTATTAAACCTCCACAGGAATCAACAAACTCGGCATCAAGAAATTCGAAGTGAAGATCGGTTCGGACAACCGGATCAGCATCGAAATGTTCAAGAAGCTCCGGTTCAAAGAGGTTTGAGTGAATAGAATTTGATATATTTTTTTTTAGAATTTGTTATATATATATATATATATATATATATATATATATATATATATATATATAAAGCACTGATGAGATTTTCTGGGGGCGGGGTCTCCAGGGTCAGTGCATTGTAACAGCACTTATAGGAAAATAAATGTATTCATGGACTTTCTATAGCATGATGTATAATAGGAATGGATCAATTATGTTCCCTGAGGTGTTTTATTTCTTATTTACTGTATAATGACTTGTAGCTTTGTCACATCTGCTGACGGATGGATGGTTGGTCTCGACCTGACATTTTCCTCTCTCCTCACCAGCTCTCCGTCAGCGAGGTATTTCAGGAAGTGACTCTCGGTCTGACTGTGAGCAAGGCATCCTGGAAAGAGCTCCTGGGCAGCACGGATAGCATGCAGCAGAGAGAATACGGGAAAACACGGGACTCCAGGCACGGAGCAGGAACTGCTCCCTAATTACAGGAAGCGGATGGGGACTGAAAATGGCTCACAAAAATCACCATCTTACAGTTAAACAAAACTACACCCGTTTTTCATTCCGTACAATTACGTTTAAAGATTGAAATTGTCAGCCGCCTTTAATAAGCAGGTTCGACACTGATATTGTATATTGTATTAATCACCCTTAACGACTTTCAAAGAGTTCTAATCTTATAATGTTTTTTTTTTTCTTTTTCATTTCACATGTATCACATGACCGGTTTGTGTAAAAATATGAACTAAAAAAAAATCGGCTTGTCTTTTCTTACACATACACAATTGATTATCGGAATGATCTCCTTATCTCCCAAACTACTTATCTATTAGTCCACTATAACTGATCCTACCAGGGTCAAAGTTCGACACTATACACTACTATTCGTTCATTTCTGTGGCACTTTTCACAATGGACTTTGTCTCAAAGTGGCTTTTCAGAAGGTAACAATTATAGAGCAAATGTAATAAGTGAATTGTGTATTTAAGAGCAATGAGCAAGCCTGGGGCTTCCTTCAAGTGTGGCAAGGAAACACTCCCATAGACAGTATGATGAAGAAACCTTGAGAGAACCAAAATCAAAAGGGGAATCCATCCTCATTTGGGTGACACCAAGAGTGTGATTATAAAAAAACATTAAACACCAGAGTAAGAGATTATTGTCCTTTCTACAATCTAATACAGTCAGTTGTGGAACCAGGAGCTGCAATAAAATACATCAAAATCTGAGATCATTATAGATCAGACACCAACTTCTCCATACCAGAACCTTTTAGTTCAATCTTAAGGTTTGAGGTTAAAGATGTAGAGCAGGCGATATTTCACTACAAACCATAGAAAAATGAATTCTTCATGGAGCTGGTTTTGTGCACCATCATGCTGGAAGAGTTTTGGGTCTCCAAAGTTCAACAACTTCTGGCTTCTTCCAGTAGGGGGCGCCACATCGGATCATCCATCTCCATTCCCCCCTGTCCTCTAAATCTGCCTCTTTCACCACAACTACATGCATGTTTTCCTTCACCACATCCATGAACCTCCTCCTTGGTCTTCCTCTTTTCCTCCTTCCTGGTGTCTCCATCCTCAGCAGCCTCCTACTGATATACCCCATGTCCCTCCTCTGAACATGTCCAAACCATCTCAATCTCACCTCTCTCACCTTGTCTCCAAAACGTCCTACATGCTCTGTCCCTCTAAAGTTCAACTAAAAAAGGAACATTTAATGATACAGCATCCAAAGACATCTTATACAAGTGTGTGTCACAAGTCAGGTGTTTCAATACTTTTGTTCCTATAGTGTATATCTGTGGCATGGTTTCACTTTTGGTGAATCGAACGTGTGAACGAGTCTCCAGTGCTGAAATCTAGTAGCACTTAAATGAAAGCTATTAACGTAAACTGATCGATCGCGATGGAGAATCCCGAACCGTAAACAACTGGACGAAGGAACATGGACGCAGGTTTTTCAATAGGATGACGTTTATTCATGCCGTTATTCTCCCTGACTTCTCAGAGTTTAAAATCCATTAAAAAAATTACAAATGTATACAAATCCGTACGTTTATTAATATACGGTGCCACGGAAGACGATCGGCGTGTAAACCATGTTTCACGTCTCGCAGCACAGATGCTTCGTAGGCAAGAAAATTACAGTCAAAGAGGTAAGCGAGGGAGTTTTTTTTGTATATGCGTTGTATTGGGAAAGAAAATGGCACGTGGTTTGTACGTGTTATCCGAAATGATTATAAATATGTAAGCATGCCCCCAATACAGCATCTGTTTGCTTGAATAAGACGTTTACGAACAGTACGTAAGGTCACATGATAGTGAGCCTCGTCATTGTAGCGCCAAAGCAGCCATAATGGACCCAAAGTCCACTTTTCCCCTGTTTCTGATCACTTTTTTCCTTAGTTTAAAAAAAAAAAAAACCCACCTGAACAAAGGAACAACATTCCTAGTAGTTACCCCAGTATACATTTTCCTATCCGGACTAAACCCTGTCGCAAGATGGACGCCGTCTTTGTCAATCAGAGCCAAGCAAGAGGTCATTGTTGAAGGTCAGAGATTTTCTGAATGACTTGCTGCACCACGTCCAGGCCTCGTGCCCAACTCAGGGCCTCGTCTGTGTATAGATTTACGGGAGCGCACATCTCCTGCTTCTTCAGCTCGGGGACCCGGCAAGCGCCGACCACCGCTGCAGCACTGATGATGAGCAGGAGAAGAATCCTGAGGAGCAGAGAGAAGAGCCGAGAGCAGACGGAGCGTCTGGTCTGAGGTTTGCTAACGGAGGCCTTCTTTTTATCTGCAGTAAGGAGAAATGCAGGGTTATTTCACTGTTACTGTGTCATATTGACTTCCCATTTGTGTGAAGAAACAACATGGCTGCTATACTCTTTAATAGAGAGAGGTGAAAGTGAGATTTTATTCTTAAGTAATATTAAAGAGGTCTTTATTTTTTCTAATGGTCTACATAAGGCCTTCTTTAAAGCTCTTTGAGATGCTCCCACAGCACTTAAGAATGTTTTTGTGGTGTTCTTGTTCTTTCGCTAGTCTAAACATAATTCGCTGTATTACAACTACAAACGAGACCAACATGCTACAGCTAATCAGCTTTCTGTTATCGGCACAAATCTCTCTGATTGTACCACAGACGTAAAACGGATTTTATTTTTCAGCTTGGGGAATGCAAGTTTATTTGTGTGTTTTTGATGTCATGACATGGGCTTAAATTTCATTCTTACTGGTTTTAAATTTTAATTGGCGAAACCGTCAGAAACCCTAAATAAGGCCACGCCTCCTTCACTGGGACTATAGTAATGAAGCCATGATTCTTTCACTGGGACTAATAGCAGTTAGGCCACACCTCCTTCACTGGGACTAATAGCAGTTAGGCCACACCTCCTTCACTGAGACTAATAGCAATTAGGCCACACCTCCACTGGGACTAATAGCAATTAGGCCACACCTTCACTAGGACTAATAGCAATTAGGCCACATCTCCTTTACTAGGACTTATAGCATTTGGGCCACACCTCCTTTACTGGGACTAATAGCAATTAGGCCACACCTCCTTTACTGGGACTAATAGCAATTAGGCCACACCTCCTTCACTGGGACTAATAGCAAATAGGCCACACCACCACTGGGACACATAGCAATTAGGCCACACCTCCTTCACTGGGACTGACAGCCACAGAGGAACAGGCCTTCTTTATCTCCTACCTCATGTTCTTCACTCATCACTCAACCTTCTCCCACAGATGATGTGTAACCCACCTTGATTTTGGCTTGCTCTCTTTTTCTTCTCCTCTTTCTTCTTCTTGTGTTGTTCCTGTGCAGCTTGAGCAGCCATCTGTGCTTCATATTCCTTCCTTTTCCTCTCCTTCTCCTCAGCCTTTTTCTTTTTTTGTACTTCTCTTTCACGGGCCTCTCTCTCCCTCTGCTTCGCTTCCCTCTTCTTTTCTTGTTCTGCAGGACAACGAGAAATCATCATGCATATTCGTGCTGTTGTACTCGCACACGAGCGCGCCCGGAGAGCGCTTATCTACCTTTCTCCTTCAGCAGCCGGCGTTCCCGCACATTATCGGCTTCTTCTTGGAGTAGCTTCATGTGTAGGAGAACCTGGAGCAGACAGAGATGGAGGAGAATGGTTAATGGGGAAGGAAATCTCGACGGTAAGCACGTTCTTGAAGCACATGTGCATGCTCTCTCTCACCCGTCCTGCACACTGCCTGCACTGTTTCTCATTCAGACAGTCTCCTGCAGCTTTGGCCAGCGTCGGCTCCAGAGGGTTGTCTTTAAGATCCAGCCATTTCAAACACTGTAGACACAGACAGTCACGTAAATGGAAGAAAGGACGACTTGGTAGGCGATTTGCGATTTCAGCACGGACAGTGCGTCAGAAAAAAATTCTGGCAAATCTGCCACGTCGGATGTGACATTCGTTTGACATTTGCGATGCTGCTGGAAGACGACAAGAGATCAGTAAGACCTTCGAGGAGCTCAACCCCCGTTAATGTCAGAACCGTACGGCTACTTGCGCATGATGATCGCCGGAGAACGCTGGGGCGCTGTATTGCTGTCCAAGGGGGCAATTTTAAAAGCTGATAAATTAAGTACTTTCTTGTGAACAGAGTGACTCTCAAAACTTTTTAATACCAAAACGTCACCACATGATACCTGCTCAGGTTTTTACACATCTGTGAAGCGCAACAATCCAAAATCGGACTTCATGGCGTCTACTACAGACAGATTTTAAACGTTTCGGTTTGATATTTTAATTCCGGTTTGTTTATTAGTAACGTCCTAATACATGATGAAGAACGTTGACCGTCCTACTTGTATTCCTGCTATGACATGACGTTCTATTCTGTACAGTTCTATTTGAATGCGGCGAGCTCTTGAACTGACCCTGAGCTGGCAGAAGCTGAGAGGAAGTATGGTCAGCTTGTTGTTGTAGAGATCCAGATGTTGCAGGCTGTACAGCTGGCCAATTTCCTCAGGCAGGCTCACCAGCTGGTTCTTGCTCAGGTCCACTTTAACCAGGTGAGTCAGCAAACAGAACTCAGGCTGGGGAAAAAGAAAAAAAAAAAAAAGTTATGTGATGTGTTAAAATAATGTTGTTTTTTTTTCTTTTTTAAGTTTGTGGACACCTGACTATAAGAGTATGTGCTTCTTGAACATCCCAGTCCACATTTAGTCCCCATTTTCTCTAATAATAACCTCCACTCTCCTGGGAAGCTGTAGATTTTGAAGTGTGTTTGCACAGTCAGTGTTCAAATTTATCCCAAAGATGTTAAAAAAGGTGGAGGGTCAGAGCTCTGTAGCAGAAGATACCCCAACCCTTAGAGCATATCTTCATGGAGCTGGATTTGTGCACAGGGGTATTAAAATGTTGGAACAGGTTTGGTTCTCCTAGTTCAAGTGAAGGAAAAATCTCCTGCCACTACGTCCAAAAACTTTGTGGAAACAGTTTGATAAAGACAAAACATACGGCTGGAAAGGTCAGGTGTCCCAATACATTTGTACGTCCCCCTATTGGTAGTAATGCGAAAAAACTGAACAGCTTTTGGACGACGGTGGACGCTGACTCGTGGCTGAATCTCACAAATCTCCACAAACACACTCCAAAAAACCTGGTAGAACATATTCACGGAAGAGTGGACGTTCTTACAACAGCAAATGGAGACTAAATGTGGAAAAGGCTGTTCAGAAAGAAGCACATACCAATCTTATGGTCAGGTTTTCACAAACCGTACGGTGTGGAATTCTTGTACTGTGTCTCATTGTGAGCAGGCAGAATGAGTAAAACCCTGTGCTGATGTAATATTGTATAAAACAGGTATTAAATCTTACACTCAGTGTTGTGAGATTGTTACAGGAAAGGTCCAGGAATGTGGCTTTGGGAACAGCAGCCTGAAACACACGAAATATTCACAAATATCAGAGACGATTTGCACATTTCATTCTTGTCTTTCTTTTTAAATTGCCATTTTTTTTAATGTAGCATCATCGTTTAATATTATTTAATGACATTCTGCTTATTTTTATTTTATTTATTTATCCCTATCTATTATCTATAACGAGTGGGAGCTCAGTAGTTAATCTTGGGCCCTTGAGCAAGGCCCTAAACCCTCAGTGCTCCAGGTGCGCCTTATCATGGGCGACCCTGCGCTCTGACCCCAGCTTCTGAGCAAGCTGGGAAAAGCGAAGGACGAATTTCACTGTGCTCTAATGTACATGTGACAAATAAAGGCGATTCTATTCTATACAATACATTACAATAGTGATTCCTCTAAGCATGTATATTGAATATGGTGACATTTGGAAGGTTGTGAGTTCAAATCCTAGCAATACCAAGGGCCCCTGAGCAAGGCCCTTACCTCTTACCTGCTCAGGTGTACAAATGAGATAATGCTCAATATCATTAATGTATTGTTTCATATTTACCACAGTGACATTTAGTAGATTTTTATTAATGAACTATAATAAACCCTAGATCTATTATTATAGTGAATCCTCTAAGCGCTTGGATTTACTATAGTGACATTTAGGAGTGTTTTTCATTAATGTATTGACACTTGCATGCATTTTGCTTTACTATAATGAGTCCTATGTGTATTATCACTACTATATTACCACTGCTGGGCTCCTGAGTAAGGCCCTTACCTCTTACCTGGATAAGAGAGTCTGCCAAAAGTGTTTTTTCTTCACTATAAGGACATTTATGTGTGTTCTTCATCACTATATTGCCACCTGCATGCATTTTGCTTTACTATAATGAGTCCTAGGTGTATTTTTCATTACTATAGTGACTCCTCTATGCATTTATATTTACTAAAGCGAAATTCACAAAGGTTTTTCTTCACCTTACTTGACACTTGGATGCATTTTTTTTCTTTGCTATATTGACACTATATTATTATGATTATTATTATGATTATTATGCATGCTGGCACTTACAAGTTCCTTGACTGGGACCTCTGTGAGGTTACACAGGCTGAGATCCAGCTCATTTCCATCCACTTTGTCTCGAAGACTCTCCACCTTTGCTTTATTCATTCTGTGAAAATGCTAATCATGGAGAGAAATACGGTTAGAGTGCTAATAATATACGGTTGCCTAGCAAACACTTTACGTCGTGAAACACAAAGTTAGCAAACGAGCTCGCTTAGCAATAAATAAATATATGTTTCTGGACACTTCGAAGACCGAATGGAACGGAACTCACGTGTGGCTGTCACGCAGACGTACTCAGGATTGCGGGGACACACGCAGGATTCGCTCCAAAACCCGTGGAAATCCACGTCATTCATTCACCTGGTCGAGCTGGCACCGGGAGTCCGACGGCGGCCGTGTCCCGAATGCCTCTATTGCACCCTTGCGCGAGCGCACTGCGGATTCTGCGTGAGCTGCTTACGACGTAGTGCACTACGCGTTCGGAGGGAGGCGCTGGTTTGAAACGCGGCACGCTACGCTATCGACGGATCGGATATGTTCTACTACTTCTGTTGTTTGAATGGCTAGTTTTAAGGTGCATATTCTGCCACCTACTGGATTGGAGTATAGAGTGCAACTTGGTTGGAAGCAATTAGGGTCAATAGTGGGCATGAAATGTTTTATTTTTTTATTAATATCTAAATAAATACATATAAAATCCTATTAATCAGCCCTGTAACATAAACAATAATTCGTCATTTATTTTATAATGTCTTCCTTCTAGTATCTGTTCAAGTGTATAGTTTTTAATAGTGATTGGAAAAGTTCGGGCCGTTCTATTTCTGTTTGCTGTGCAGTCTATTAATAGTTTTAGAGATTTCACATTTAACAATTTTCATTTTCATATTTCCCTATCTTGTATAAATCTTTGGTTTATTGATGTTAGTGATGCGATTCGTAATCTTGTCATAATCGCACCCCATACACACCCTAATGTTAATATCTGACAGCGCTGTCTGAAATTATATTCCAATTTTATTTGTAGTTAAAGTTTTAAAATGGAATTTCATTCCAATGATTTTAATAAGTTCACTGATCATAAACATTTGATTTAGCGATTGGAAAACATTGGAAAATAAATGTTTTAACATTATCGAAATGAAAAAGTTTAAGTTTCAAGTTCAGCTTTACAGAACATAAGAATTTAAAAAGAATTTATACAATGTTGAATGTTGATATGGATTTCCTTGGGGATCTCCAGTTTTCTTCTGTTGAGCAAAAAAACATGTAGGTAGGAAAGTAGGTACAATGGCAACTTTATACATATAAAGTAGACAGGGCCATGTTTACCACTGTGTAGAACACCTTCTTTCTGTGTATATCTGGGAGCTGAAGAGACCAGTAGCTTTAGGTTACAGAGTGGAATGTCGTCCCGTATGTGTCTGATACAGGATTCTATCTGCTCAACGGTTCTGGGTGTTCTTTGTTGTATTTTTTGTTTTATAATTCACTAAATGTTTTCAAATGTTGAAAGCTCAAAACTACACTCAGGCCATTTCAGCACCTGTCCCTCTCCTCTTTAGTCTGGAGGATGTGGTTTCCATAGTTTCCATAGTTTCCATAAAGAAATTTAAATTTTGTTTCGTCTGAGGGACTAGTATACAAATCCATGTGCTGTTAAGATAACACCAACATGGCATTAGAAAATAAGTACATCTTGTATGTGAATTGGTTAAATAATTGGCTCAATAATTATCTGCAGGAAGTGAACTAAGCATGCCATTCAATTTGGGGTTACTTTTTTGCGATTTTTCTTAATACAAATATAGAAACTAATGGTTTTTATATAATTATTTAAACAATTATTTGGTTTTAGCTCCTTTTTCGATACTCAGGTCATTTTTTTATAATTAGATTTAAGACTAAAGAATAAGATGTTCATTTTTCAGTACACGTCCTCTTATTTGGTTGGAAATTAAGCAGGCTTAATCTGACTATACATATAAATGTCCATTTAGATGCATATAAAGTGTACAGGAAGAACATCACTGAACAGAGAGCTGAACCCTGGGGATGTCTTATAGTGAGGTGCTGAAAGGAAAATGGATTGACCTTTTAAGAATGAAAAAAAAAAAAAGACAAGAGCAAAGTATATTTATTAGAAAGATGTTTTATTGTTTTGGGATTTTTTTGTACGTTTTATAAAAGTGATCAGTGTACAGACTCAGTTCATCTGATCTACTGTGGATCACAGTCATTGTTTTTTTTCGATGGGTGCCAAATGACAAGAAGACAGAACAGAAGTCTATGGGCGCTTTTGAGAGCAGGAAAATGCACCATCGCTTTTAAATGTGTTCAAGATGGAAGCTGCCTCTAACACGACATGACGTCTGGAGTATTCTTTGATTCCACAGATAGAAATGCACTGCATCGATACAAAGACGAACTCATCTAAAACCCGTAGACCTACTGTACGTCACCGGCGTGAATCTCTGCGCTGATAGTGAAGGGGCTCCGGTGAACTGAAAATATCTGCGCGAACGTACACTTCTTTATAGAACACATGTAGTGGCTAGTGTTACATGCACCACAGGTTTGTGGTCTAAGGAAATCGAACAAACAAACAAACAAACAAACAAACCAATTAACGAATAATCAACAAATACCTTAAAAAATTCATTTGTAGAAATGATGACTGAAACATCACATCGTTATTAACATTTCATCGAACACATCTGACACTTGTTTATTAGCTAGATCGGGATCGCTAATAACCCAGCGACCGAGCATACCACGACGATGAAAAGCGCTAGCTAATACAAAAATCTAAATTTTTATTACTCAAAGAGAGATGAGAAATATGATCTAAAGTAAGGCGCTAACATTTAGCATTTTATCACCAGACAGCCCATAGGCACAGTTTACTAATGTCATTCTAACTTTACTCTCATAGAAAAGTGCACTAAACTGTATCTTCCATTTATGCTGTGTTGATACCACACTTTTAGCTTAGTAAATGTGCCTTAAATCCTTTTAAAGGTAGATGATATGAACAAAAAATATGGGGACACCATTTTCCCAGCCAAATGTGGTTCTTCCCCACAGAGTTGGAGGCACTCAATTGTAAAGGTTGCCTTTGGATGCAGTATTATTACATTTTCACTTCACTTAATCTTGAAGATCCAAACCTTTTGTTGTGCATAAAACCAGCTCCATGAAGATATACATTAAATGCATTAAATTTGAAGATCTCTTGCTATAGACATCAACTTTTCGGGATGAACGTGTACGCTGACTGCACCCCAGACCTCCACTTTACTAAAACCCTTATTGCTGAATGAGCACAAATCTCCACAAGCACACTCCAAAATCTTGAACATCTTCCCAGAAGTTGTGGAGGAATGGAGGATATTATAACAGCAAATGAAAATAAATGTGGAATGGGATGTTTAGAAAGCTTGTTCTTGTAGTCAGGTGTCTACAAACTTTTGTCTATATATTGTACATATTAATCACAAATCCAGTTAAATTCAATAATATTTAAAGGTACAGCAGATGTATCCAGCAAGGACAAATTCAGTATAGTACTATTTTTCCTGAGAGCATTTTCAAAACTTTCACAAAGTACCTCTAGTACCCCAATATTGTCTATTAAAGATGTAACCAAATGCGATCCAAATGTTTTTAGAAAGCTTGTCAGATATCTATGCAGGGCACAGGGTTAAGACTAGACTGTAATCAGAGCAGACAGATATGAACATTACTGGTTTAAAGGAAGTCATGAACAATACATTTACAGTAATGCATTTACTGCAGCTTAAATTAAGCTTCTGGTTCAATTCTATTTTGGGAAAAGAACCGGCTTGATATGTTAGAAAATGTTGCAATAAAAAAAAATTGGGCAAAACAAACAAACAAAAAAACCCTTCAGATTTAGGCCACACCTATTTCAGATTGAATTCAAGAGATACGGATATTTTGAACCCTAAAAAACAAACAAACAAAAAACTTCCGATCTGGGCCACACCCACTTTAGGTTGAAATCCAGATACAAATTCAGTTATTAAAAAAAAAACAAAAAATTATAATTCTGATTTAGGCCACACCCACTTTAGATTGAAATCCAGATACAAATACAAATGTTTTGTGTCCTAATTAAAAATACATACTTTTCAAAGATACTGATATTCTGAGCCTTAAAAAAAAAAACTTCAGATTTAGGACACGCCCACTTTAGGTTAAATTTAGATACAGGTACGAATATTTTAAGCCCTAAAAAAATTTCATATTTAGGTCACGCTCGATTAAGGTTGAAATCCAGATACAAATACGAATATTCTGAGCATTAATAAAAAAACAATCATTCCAAATTAGGCCACACCCATTTCTGTCTAAAATGTTTATCAAATTCTGATATCTTGAGCCCTGTAAAAGTCCAGATTTAGGCCACACCCAATTTAGTTTAAAATCCAGATACAAATACAAATATTTTGAGCCCTAATTAAACAAAAAACGATTCTGAATTAGGCCACACCCACTTTAGGTTACTGATATTTTAAGTGCTGATTAGATAGAGATAGTTACAGCTCTGAAGGTTTACATTTTACTCAGCATTTGGTTTCACATAAAGATTTCAAAATTCTTAGTACAATTTTTGTTGGACTCAATAAGACGCTATAGAATTCAGTCTACATCCAAAATGTTACAAAAGAAAACAGGGTGTAATTTTTTTATTCTTCCCCTATTCCTACGGTATTCAGCATGTTCAAGTAACAAATTGCGGCTATGGTAACATTTGAGCCAATCAGAAGCCTGCACCATATCTAGCTCCACCTATATGTTAGCACTTTTAGTACCTTGGAGAGCACTAATTACATTATGAGTCATTTAGTGATGGAGATATGAAGAAAACTTTACTGTACTGAGCCACACCAGTAGGTTTGGGGTTATGGTTTGAACTCAACCCTTCCAGTGACCTCTACAAATACGTCAAACTCAGAATGTCAGACACATAAAAAATCTCGAACAAGCCACTGCAAAAAAACAAAACAAAAACGAACACAAACAAAAACCCAAAGATGGAAGCAGATTTCATTTAAAAAAATTATAGAAAAATGTTAGCTGACAAATGTGTGGCACATTTTCTATTTTCTGTTTCAGGAAACACTTCTCTCAGATTTCCTATGGTTATTTGGAACGCAAAATAAACACACAACGGCATTTTTGCTTGGCGAATCCCTTAACAAATTTACTGCTCCCTGCGATTTGCAAAATGTCGCCAAGCGTCGTCCAGAACCAAGCTAACACTTACTCGGTAAACATATACGACTGTATCTTTCTGATACATGATTGTGGTGGCAGATGGTTCCTCTCGACTAGCACTGAGTCGGCTGGTCGGATATGGTCAGGTGAGGCAGCTTTGTAGCTTTTAGGTGATTTTGTGTCTTTGTAACATGCATGATGATAGGAGCAGCTCGGATACTGTAGGACGTGTTATTGCTCAAAAGTCCAGTTTGTAGTGTGAACAAGTGACCTCGCCTGTCCCAGCGTTACAGGAAAGTGCAGCATGTTCATACTGACATTCAAACACTGAATATTCTGGAGAGCAAGTGGATTAAGAAAAGGATTACCTGCGCATGCAAACCGGTTGTTCAATTCACGCAAACCTGATGTAGCGTTAGATCTTCCATGCGCGACAATAGACGCATTTCCACCGTACCAGAGAAATAAACAATGTTTTTGTATAAGCATTAAAGCAGCGGTTTGTCATTTTTACAGCCCTCCGCTGCATGGAAGGTGTATTGCTGTCATTATACAGGGACAAACCTTATAAGACTTCCCTAATAAAAGAAAGTTGATTTGCCCTTTAAGAATAAGGTGGGGTCGGGTATATACCTGAGCAGCTTTGGTGCAGGGCGGAGTTCATTTCTGGGCTGGAAAAATTTAAATAGAAACCTAAACATAAAAAATAAAAAAAATAAACGAACCATTGCATGGAAATATTGCAAATATTAGTTTTTTTATGCTATTTCTCAAAGTTATGGGAATATTCCCCAAACTGCACCTTTAAGGTGGTGTGTGTGTGTAGCAGGCAAATGGGAGTATGTATAAATTACTGTGATTCCTCCAAGGTTTTGACTGGTTTGATAATTGTACATACAATTATACAAGTTTGCAATTCTAATAAATAAGCGGTGATTTTTCCCAGTATGGATATAGTTCCAGGAACTAAAATCCAGCCTGGGAATTCTTGCTTTATCTGGTGGAAATGCACCTAAAGTGACGGAGTCCCTGTTCATGATCTTATTTGAATCCAATCCACCAGCTGTTTCTCCACATGCATTTATAAAGAAGCCGTGTGAAGGCTGAAGAGAAAGCCACTGCCGAATATTTTCTTATTTGAGACTTGAGAAACAGATCTGTTTTGTTTTTAAGATGCAGGGATGAGGAGTCAGCATGGGAGTCAGATGTTATAGAGACGCCTTTTACACAGCTAGCGGTCCGTGGCGTTTTTTTGGTGAGTTTTTTAGGCTCGTCCCCTTGTTGGTGAAACTCTGCTCGTCCAGACTGATGTTGCTGTTAGAGGCATGCTGAAGCAGAGACTCCTGGGAACGCCAGTTGGCATCCAGGTACAGCAGCTCTGTGGATCACACAGATTAGAGTGTTAGAGTTTGGTATTGTGCAAACATCGATTCCATTATATGGTTTCCTACTTATCAGCTTATTGATCTGAAACACTAAAGTAGAGGCTATAGGAAACCAAAGTACAAATGAGTGACAAATTGAAGAAAAAATCAATCTAAAGTGTCTGGTGCCACACTAGGTCTCTAAACCATCTCAAATGGCACCAAATCTACATGGAACTGTACTGGAGCAATACGTCTTCTAAATATTTCCTCCATTTGGTGTTTTGACATTGATGGTAAAAAAAGAGTTACCCAACACGTCACTCACTGATTCAACTGGTTTGAGAAATGGTGTTTGAGTGAACCCTTGTGGTCCATTGCGTTTTATTCAGAACCAGTCAATGAGCCATGGTCATGGTTTATTCAGTTTAAATCAGAACCAGTCAGTCAGACCTTGTGATCAATTCAATTCCATTCAAATCCAGTCAATTAATCTCTGTGGTCCATTCAGTTTAATTCAGAACTAGTTAGTGAACCGCTGTGGTCTATTCAGTTTCATTCAGAACCATTCGATGAGCTCTTGTGGTCCATTCAGTTTAAATCAGAACCAGAATTAATCAACACAATTAAACTGTTCCATTTTAGGATAAAAGCGATCAGTCAGAAAAGTGCAGAAAAAATAAATAAATAAATATATATATATTGTTATATATATTGTTATATATTATTGCGTAAATTTTGACAGTCCACACACACACACATATGTACATACATACATACATATATATATACTGTCAAAATTAATGCGATAATAACATAAATTAAATTTAAGAGCACTGATTTTATTTACACACGTTTAACACAGCAAGCATTTCTGTTTAAACATTTACATGAATTAATAAATATAAAAGAGAAATTAATGCAACACATTTATTCACGACGCCTCTTCTTTACTTAGATATAAAAAAAATGTATAATCACTAGACATTTGTTTTACTGTGTGCCAAGCACCAAAATCTGCCATGATGCACATATCCGGCAATTAAAACTGTCCGTATGGAAACATGGCAAAAGTTCCATTTGGTGTCCTGATGATTTACGTAATTGAAAACACCATAATTACTTTAAAACATTTACAAGAATATTTTATCTTCATGCTTTATGTAAAGTTTGGTTTCACTAATAATAAACATACATTTGCATAAATCATCCAGATTTGTCCATGCACAGGTTGATTATTTATTTAGGGCATTTAGAACAGATTAAAATGTGCAATTAAGATTGCAATTAAGAGATATTTTATATATATATATAAAATTATATAAAATTATTATTATTATTATTTATTTTTATTTTTTTACCAAACCTGCTATGTCTAATGCATTTAGCAAATCCGGTCCCCTGCTGCAAGCCCATACCTATTCCTCAACGTGGACAGGACACGAGTCCTCATCTGTCCATTCCATGGACATCCAGGAAGAGATAGAGAGAAAGAGAAATAGAAAGAGAAGAAAAAGAGATGGGGTGATGGAAGGAAAAAATGTAAACACCACAAGAAATAAAGAACACATTTACCACACAACACGAATTTCATTCAGACATTCACACACAAAAAGAAGCTGGACTAAGAGAGAGAGAAAGAGAGAGGCTGAAATGTACAGAGATGACAAAAGAATCTGGGCATGGGATAGGACTGGATGTGATGGGACATGAGGCTATTCTCAAAAATGAAAGAAACACTTAGGTATTAAATAAGACTTATACCACAGGGTTGTTGAAGTAATTATAAATAACAGCAGCTCTGATTGTAGTTCCTGCGAATCACACATTTATATTAAATCCCTGGCAGCTGATATGGTAATGCTTTCATAATGATAGAATGTGATTTATTTAGCATTGATATAAGAGCTTTCTACTGTCAGAATGGGGAAAATACTATTGTTTAGCCGCTGGAATGTTTTTCAGAGATGCAATAGACACCAAAAAGTGAGGCTGGTGATGGAACGATGTTTATAGCTGCTATAATGTGATGCATATACTTTCTTTACATTTTTTGTTTGGTTTTACATGTAGACTTGGAACTATATTTCTCACTTATGTGCAACCTCATATTGAATGGCTCCTGTTACTGTTTATAAAGCTGACAATTATTTGTACTAAAGTAATTGAAATATATTTTTTGAGGAAAATGTACTGTAGGGAGCTGTTTGAATGGGCAAGTAAAGTAAAGGGGCTAACAAAATTAAGAGATGAAATGCAAAAACACATAGGAACGGGGCACATGATGGATCAGTGATCTCCTGACTGTCCTCTTTTTTTTTTTTTTGGAATGCGTATTCAGTAAGAAGAGCTCACTCAAGCCTCTCCCGTTCACAAACGTTGCCACTCACCAGCGAATTGGCCATCAGGAGCCTGTTCATTGTCCAGGCCTGTCACACAGTGGGTGTCAGACCGCCCCTGATTGTTATTGTCAAACTCTGGACAAGGCAACTCGCTCCTCCTGCGCCCACCTGCAAGCGAGGTCAGAGGTCAAACAGAGCAGCCAGAGGCACAGCGGGGCACAGCAGAGTGTAGGGTGGGGATGGTGATGCAGATAAAGCAACAACATGCAGGATGCTCAGGGGAGACGCACTCATGGGTCTCTTGTATATAGGTCTCTAAAAATGTTTGAATCTCTAACAAGTGTTTGCCTTTTTCCAGCCTTAATATTAGGTTTTTCCCCCATTAAAGCACTTGTATTTAAAATGAGAAACACATCTTTATAACTATATAAGAAATATCTGGCAACCTAGGAGATGTTAAGAGCATGCAGACTATTTGCACAAGCTGAAATATAAGGGACTTGGGTACATATTGAAGCACCTTTTAGACTAAGCCACCATTTCTGAATACAGCCCTTGGAAACAATTTGGCTTCAGGTTGGGTGGGAACGTAAAACAATCCAAAGTAGGGACAAAATGGAATGCTTATCCAACTGACAATAAATCCTACACCATTGTACTGCATGCTTGTTGAGAAAGTGACTGAGCAGCATTCTTTGTAGTCGTCACCAGCACAATAATAAGCCATAAGATCTTGGCATTACATTTTATTTGCACTATTATAGCTCGCAAAATTTTATATTATATATTTTTACATCATTTAAAATATACACCGATCAGGCACAATATTATGACTATAACATTTTTAGCGATGACGTGATTAACACTGATTATCTCTTCATCATGGCACATGTTAGTGGGTGGATTTATTTATTAGGCAGCAAAAGAACATTTTGTCCTGAAAGTTGACATGTTAGAAGCAGGAAAAATGGGTGAGCGTAAGGATTTAAGCGAGTTTGAAAATGGGGTCAAATTGTGAGGTCTAGACATCTGGGTCAGAGCATCTCCAAAAATGCAGCTCTTTGTAGGATGTTTCTGGTCTGCAGTGCTCAGTATCTATCAAAAGTTCTCCAAGGAAGGAATAGTGGTGAACCAGCGACAGGGTCGTGAGCAGCCGAGGCTCATTGATGCATGTGGGGAGTGAAGGATGGTCGGTGTGGTCCGATCCAACAGACGAGTTCCTGTAGCTCAAACCGCTGAAGAAGTAAATTTTGGTCAGGACTGTTTGCAAAAGGGCACAATATAAGGCTGGTGGTCATAATATAATATAATAAAATACTACTACTGACGTATAAAGCACTTAACGGTCTCGCACCGCAGTATCTGAGTGAACTTCTGTACCAGTTTGATCCTCCACGCCTACTTAGATCAAAAGGTGCTGGCTATCTGTTGGTTCCTCAAATAACGAAGACTACAGCAGGGGGCAGATCTTTCTTTTATAAAGCCCCACAGTTATGGAACAGCCTTCCTATCAGTGTTCGGGACTCAGACACAGTGTCAGTGTTCAAGTCGAGGTTAAAAACGTATTTATTTAGTCAAGCCTTTGATCAGTAGATTTTTTTCTTAGGTAAAGGCTCAGATTTGGAGGGATCATGAATATAGAGTGTTTGGTGAACTGGGATATTTGTATGCTGTCGTCCCCTCACATTCACGCGTTCACTCAGGTTTGTTGATGGTGGTGTGGTGGGTCGTCTCTTATCCCAGAGATCCCTCATGTCTGTGTTACCTTCTGGTTCTCCCTTTTAGTTATGCTGCCATAGCCAGTCTTGCCGGAGTCCAAACTGCACAGTGACATTAACTTTCATACAACAATAAGGACACTTAATAATCCATATCCTTCTCTTCCTGTCACCCTCTCTTTCTCTCTCTCTCTCTATCTCTCTCTCTCTCTCTCTCTCTCTCTCTCTTGGTTGAGTTAAACATGCTCCTGAGGCTCCAGTGACCACTGTTCCTGCCCCTCTCCCCTCCGTGGATCTTCCCACTTCGTCCAGGCCTGCATCTGGATAGTGTTCTCTTCGACTGGAGGTCACTCTGTGCAGCTTGGGACGGTTTCTTATCAATGCCTTGGGTGGTTCCATGAAATTCCGTCGTAAGAACGGGCGCTTTGAGGATGGATTGGACTGTAGTTAATGTCAACAGTCTGCTACACTGACTCAGGATACAGTTTGCTTCTGATCATCATCACTGTACCCCGCAACATTGTATATCTGCTTTAAATGGACATTCGGTGCAACCCAGATGAGGATGGGTTCCCTCTTGAGTCTGGTTCATCTCAAGGTTTCTTCCTTATGCCATCTCGGGGAGTTTTTCCTTGCCACAGTTGCTCATCAGGGACAAACTTACTTACAAAGAACATATTTACTTTTAATCACCACATTATCTGTGTAAAGCTGCTTTGAGACAATGTTCATTGTTAAAAGCGCAATACAAATAAAAATAAATTGAATTGAATAATTTTATGCCTGATCGGTGTATAAACTAAATTATAATTTTTTTAAAAAGGAGGCAGATAATAAAAGATTAGATTAATACAGATAATAAATATTTACACTATATGGACAAAAGTATGTAGGACACCTGACTTTTCCATCCATATGTGGTTTTTCATCAAACCTACACCATAATGTTGGAAGCACACACTTAGTAACACCCTAGTAGCTGGAGTACAAATCTCTACAAGCTAAATCTAGTATCCAGTAAAGCATGGTGATGGTAGGATCATTTTAAATGACCTCTACACAATTATTAGCTGTAAGTTGCATAAATCATTAGAGCAACTCTATGCTTCATATTTAGTATCCACTCAGCCATTTGTTATCACTTCTTATATGTGTCAGTTCTTCAGGTAATAACTGAGTCATGCATTTATGACAAAACAGTGACCCTTTTAGTCTCGTTAGGCAACGATCTCATAATAAGTATGTAGTCGATTATATAATACAAATAAAGTATGTAAATACATTTGGGAAAAAAATCCCCACAGTCAGTTTGTTTGTGACCAGAAAATCAGAGTGCAAATGGGATACTCAAGCAATGACAATGCACATGCACACAATTAGAGACCATGATGTCACTCAGGCATGCATCCCTAAAAATCAGCATGCGAACAACGCTATTGCAGCAGGTGCAGGTCTTCAGGTGTCTCATAACAAATCAGATATCAATTTGGTGAAATCAGAATGTGACTTAGGCCACATCGTGTATTGGTCCATTATCTTAGTTCTCTACTAGTGCAACAGTAAAAATATTTTCCCTATAGGTAAGTCAGTGTGAGCTTGAAACCCTGTGGTCAACACAATCTATTGTGTCCAGGAAAGCAAATGAACATGTTCCTTTCTTTCCCATGTCAAAGCAACAGTCGCCAGTGGAATTTCTAATAGGCTACTTGATGTGGAAATGATGTCTGGGAGGATTACAAGGAGACAAAATTAACTGGAAGCTTATAAGCTGTCTATATTTATGAACAAAATCTGAGTGTTCTAGTACTGAAAACATCACAATTTCCACTATAGGATGATTATAAATGTACAGAAATTTCTTTCTGGGAACGAATCAGCTTGAGCACATCGTATTTGTAATGACCAATCACAGGCTTGGTCATGTAGTGTGTTTATTTACAAAGTTTACCCAGCTGTCCTGTGCAACATTTTTACAAATGAAGGCTCTGCATTTCCATTTGCACCACAGTTACATCAAACTATTGTCTGTGTAATTTTTAACAGATTGTTGCTTGTCAGACTGCATGAACATAATCCCTGTGTCACACTGTAGGATCTCAGTTGTCATAACGTCACTGTATTACAGTCGCACACAAGAAAAAGACTCAAAGTTTTACGTCATCAATCCGTGACACTTTCAGACACGCGTTCCTTCACTAATGGTAGCTAGCAGCAAACAATTTTGGACGTTAAGATGCCGTGTGTGGAGAAATTCTTGGCTGGGCAAAAGAGAACATTATGGACGTCCAATTCTACAGAGCGTCATTTTTCCCTGAATGGGTTTGAAGTTGTCAAGCTAAGTGGGTCATCAGGTCCGGCGCTCCTTTTGGTTCGTTGCTGGAGACGTCGCACTGCAAGAAAGTGTCTGAAATCTACTGACGTTGCAAGAATTTCATCGGAGAACAAAGAAATTACGCAGCGGAAATTAATCGGCTGTTGGTCAATAAATCTTTTAGGATTGTCTAAATTTGTCTCAAAATTTCAGTGTGCACATGGCTTAAGACGTTTGGAAGATACTTGGGTTAAAAAAGAACTGCCATGGTATATTATTCTAGTATCTTTAATAAAATGTATTTAGTACCTTATATGAGGACAAGGACAGTAATAGTGAGGAGAGCTAAGGGGCCGTCAACATATTACGATACGTTTAATTACATTCACAGCATTTTGCACCTTGTCTAGAGCGACTTACATTGCTCTCATTTATACAACTGAGCAGCTATAGGGGTTAAGGGCCTTACTCAGGGGCCCAGAAGTGGCAGCTTGGTGTGGCTGGGATTTGAATTCATGACTTTGGTATCCAAAGAACTATGCTGTAACCACTAAACTACCACCTCCCCTCAGTGTGTACCAGGCTTTAGATATTCAGTGCATGACAAGGTTATTAGTCTTTATTTTGGTTGGTAGGAATAACTATTAGATGGGAATGGATAATGATCACAGCTGGGAAAAGATACTTATGTTAAAAAAAATCTGCTACTGCAAATTTTTCTAGTACATTTTAAAAAATTGTGGTAATTTATATGAAGACAAGTAATAGTGGGAAGAGCTAAGGGGCCGTCTACAAATTACTATACGTTTTACATTACTCAATGTAAGGAACAGTACACTAGGAACGATTAGATCATTCATTCAATATTTGCATTGGTTATTACAAAGTATAGTATAATCTCAGGTGCACGGTTAATGCACACATAATTCTTCAGTTTGAACATGCTTTCTCTCCAAATATTTTCACACCAATCATGCGATTATTCATGATTGGTGTGATAGGCAACCACAGCACGGCCGCATTCTGAGCACACAATTCATCCCGTGTAACACACAAAACACCGCCAGCATGCGATAAAAACAAAAAAAATCATCAGCGCATGCTAAGGCAATGAACACATGCAGGGAATCACACAGAGAGGTGATTAAGCTCTTATCACAAGCCACGTCTAAATTTTCAGTGGGTGCTCACTAAATAATGTGTAAAAAGAATAATGTGCCATGAAAATAATGCTCTCTCTCTCTTTCTCTCTCTTTCTCTCCTTATCATGAATATAAATCAGTCTCAAGCAGTGCTCAGGTTTACCCTGGTCTTTAGTAGGAGATGCACAGTCCTCCTCAGTGACATCGTTTCCCTGAAGATGATAAAGATATCGTTAAACACAGAGCTGGTGATGAACTAAAAGTAAACTGCACGATCCAACTGGATGATTGGATTTAATTCGGGCCTCACCTCGGAATCCTGCTCTTCAACCACGGCTACCATGAAACTGTGGTCATGTGACTCACTGGGGGTTTTCTGGCGGTAAAATGGAAAGGAAATGATTTCAGTTTCATGATTTCTGAAACAACTACTAAAAGTTTCCTTTCCTCTTGAGGTTCAATACAGTCCCTGCAATCAGTATTAAAATGGCAAGACTAATGTTGTTTTTGCTAGACATTGAAGACATCTGGGTTTGAGATCATAAAATAAACTTGATACAAGAGCACACACACTTTACCGTCTGTTTGAACTCACCTGTTTTTCAAGTGATCAGAAATATTGGAACAAATATTGGGACTAAGAGGTGTTGCCTGGTTTGTTTATACAGGTAAAAGCTCTAAATATCCGCTCATGTTTTAAAGCCCAGGTTTCATGCATGAAGGCTGTATTTAGTATTACAATAAAGGGGAAACCAACAGAAAGACCAGTGAGCTGTCTAAAGGAGAAATATCCATGCTGAAGTTTGAAAAAGCGAGAAAATCCATCAGAGCCATTGTTGAACATCGAAAGCTGAAAATCTGATCCTGTCATCTCATATTCAATTCTTGATCTCAAAATGTTATGTGTTCAGTGTAAAACACACAAAACCTATTTAGCCAGATTAAAAAAAAAAAAAAAAAAAAAAAAATTAAAGACAGACAAACAAGTGGATAGATACATAAATAAAGAGAGAAAAAAATGGACAGATGGACAAAAAAGTAGATAGATAGATAGATAGAGAGAGAGAGAGAGAGAGAGAGAGAGAGAGAGAGAGAGACACATAGTAAAACGTGTAGCCAGACACACACACAAAAAAACCAAAAAAAAAACAGGCAAACAAATAGAGATAAACGGGTAGATCCATAAGTAATAGGAAAGAGAGATAAACAGACAGACAGACAGACAGACAGACAGACAGACAGACAGACAGACAGACAGACAGACAGGGTTAGGGTTAGACAGACACACAGACACACACACAGACAGACACACAGACAAATTGTACATAGCAAAACCTGTGTAGCCAAAAGAAAACAGAGTAGAAGAACATAAACAGATAGACAGACAAACAAGTGAATAGTTAGATAGACAGATCAATAGAAAGAAAAGAGACAGACAAAAGAGGCAGACAGTCAAAGGGTATACAGACAGACAAGCACAAAATCACAGAATCATCCTATATGAAGTGTGTAATGTTTAAAGTATTTGTTGTTGGCAGTGGTTTTATTGCCCTTCCACTGGGTGGTATTCCTCCTCAGTGTTGGCAAGTCTGCATATAATACATCAGTCTTCTGATAAATGAAGATTTAGCAGTCTCACCTCGCCCTCCTGCTGGGAAGCCGGTCGGCTCTCTGGTGTGTTCTGGTGGCGTTTGTCCCCCTCTGCCCCCGGCAGGTACGAGCCAGACATGGAGGAGAGTGTGTCAGTACTGATTCGTGAGTTCTGACTCTGTGAAGACGCCATGGACATGACAGACTGAGCCAAACTGCTGCTTACTGGATCTATGGGAGAAAGCAGAGGTGTGCTGAGGTTGAGTTTAGCGTGTGTGATGTTATTTAGTGTGTAGCAAATCTGAGTTGTGTTTGATCCTACCCTCAGGGGAGGTGATGGTGGAGGACAGCGGGGTGCCGCTACACGAGGACTGCTCTATCGCTCCGCATGAAGACAAGGTGAGATTGTCGCTATCAGGGGTCATGCCACACTGAAATGAAACAAATAATAGCTAGGCAAAATGTCAAGACAAAATGTAAACACTGATTTTCTGATTTGCTTCATTTGGAGTATGATTTGTTTTTATAGTGCAGCTGAATGTCATAGTTGTGATGCCTCTTGACATGAAGCGTTTTTTTCTCTTAACCCCCTCAACATCATGTTCATGTTTGCAAGCAAAGTAAACAGTGTCTCATTCCTCTTAAATCACAGCAGTTGTGTACCTCTTGCTGCTCCACAGGCAGTTTCCTCCTGCACACCTGAGCCTCTGACTCACTGCACGACTTCTCATCCTCCTCCTCAGGCAGCACCGATGAATTCTGGGAATTCTGGGAGAGAGACCTACAGGAGAAGCAGATTCATAAAAATAGATATACATATGGACCATGGACATAATAGATAGATAAAAATTAGATTAGACAGACAGATTGTAGAAAACAGACAGACAGACAGACAGACAGACAGACAGACAGACAGACAGACAGACAGACAGACAGACAGACAGACAGACAGACAGACAGACAGACAGACAGACAGACAGACAGACAGATAGATAGATAGATAGATAGATAGATAGATAGATAGATAGATAGATAGATAGATAGTACATGACTCACTTGGAGCTGCTCTTCTTGACCTTGAGGCCTTGGCTGGAGTTGATGGAGTGCTCCAAGTGAGAAAGCGAGTGTGTGACCGTGTGATGACTCGAGGTGCCGTACGCAGGCAGAGTTCCAGAGATGTGAGCTTTGGTCAGGCCGTGCAGTGCCGGAGCGCAGGGTGAGGGGTTCAGAGGGCCGTTCAGAGCCTCTAAAAGAGACACGGCCTCGAATCCCTGGGGAATGTTTTCAGCCGCCTGAAACAGAGGAGCAGCAGCTGTAACATACACAACATTAACCCCAGGTACTACACTTACTCTTCATTTTACAGTTTTTCTCAATTGCTTTGGAGCGTGGCTCAGATCAGAAATGAAATTCTCAAAACTACTTGTTCAACCTCCACATCATTTAGTCACTTGTGCACATCATAAAAGGCAATTTCTCATTAGTTTTATCAAATTGCGAATGCTTTGTTACCGTCACGCTTTGATGAAGGGTCGGAAACCAGAATACGAATAGGACATTTATTAGCCTTGGAAAACAAACAGAAGCTAGGAAGCAGCATGTACCGGAAAACAGGTATATTCCGAAACAAAGGTAGTCCAGGGATGATCGCCAGAATGAACCGTAGATCAGACGGTGAGTGAATGAGGAGGGGGACTTATAAGGGACGGTGAAGATTGGAGACAGGTGAAGGTGATTAGTATGAAGGCGAGGAGCTGCGAGTGTGCCGAATGCTGAGAGGGGGTCAGCCCAAAACATCTGGGCATCAGTTCATTGCATTTGTCATTGAATGCAAAATGGTTAAACCAGTTGTCATCATTTGTCATCTAAAATTTCTATTCAACTTTTTTTTTTTGTAAATGTGACTTGAATTGATAAATTGTGCAGATGAATCGCGAATGTCAGTAATGAAGGCAAGTGAACGGCAGCAGATCAACTAATAATCAACTAGTTCTCTAAACCAGGTCAAAGCTAAATCTCGTGAACAGACAGAGCAAAACACAGAATTACAGTTTCTAAAAATGGATGAACATTTAGGAAATTAACACCATTACAGTACAGTAAAAGTGTGAATCCTGTCCGGTCTTTAGCAATCAATATAAATCAAATATGCAATCAAATAAATACATTTGTGCTGATGAAATTCATAGATGCCACACAGAAGAAATTCAGCCCTGTGCATTTTCAATCACTGTGATCCAAAATGTAGTTTACCTCAGGAAATACTGAAACTGTGCCGTCATACTGACAACATGACCATGTTTGTGAACAATGACAAATTACATTTTCATTCTGATAGCAATGAGATGTTCATCGACACAAATACTTACTTTTGAGAGATAAACTAATGATTTTAAACTGCTGATTTTATTCATTAAGTGCTAGCAGTGATTCAGTGTAAGTGTTTAACCAGGTTGTTCAACAATATTTTGGAAGGTGAGAAGATGCCTGAGGAATGGAGAAGAAGTGTGCTGGTACTGATCTTTAAGAATAAGGGAGATGTGCAGACCTGCAGTAACTACAGGGGAATAAAGTTGATCAGTCACACCATGAAGTTATGGGAAAGAGTAGTGGAAGTCAGGCTGAGAGAAGAGGGGACCATCTGTGAGCAACAGACACATTATTTTCTTTGAGAATGTTGATGGAGAAGTATAGAGAAGGTCAAAAGGAGTTGCATTGTATGTTTGTGGATTTAGAGAAAGCATACGACAGGGTGGAGAGAGGAGTTGTGAAATTGTATGAGGAAGTCAGGTGTGTCAGTGTGCAGTACGGTTCAAGGTAGAGGTTTGACTGCATCAAGGATCGGCTCTGAGCCCTTTCCTGTTTGCAGTGGTGATGGACAGGTTGACGGATGAGGTCAGACAGGTGTCTCCGTGGACTATGATGTTTGCAGATGATATTGTGATTTGTGGTTAGAGTACTGAGCAGGTTAAGAAGAGCCTGGAGAGGTGGAGATATGGGCTGGAGAGACGGGGAATGAAAGTCAATAGGAGTAAAACAGAGTACATGTGTGTGAATGAGAGGGAGGGCAGTGGAGTGGTGTGGTTACAGGGAGAAGAGGTGGAAAAGGTGGAGAAGTTTAGGTACCTGGAGTCAACAGTGCAAAGTAATGGAGAGTGTGTTAGAGAAGTGAAGAAAAGAGTGCAGGCAGGGTGGAGTGGGGGGAGAAGAGTGATAGCAGGAGTGATTTGTGATAGAAGAGTATCTGTGAGTGTGAAAGGGAAAGTTTATAGGACTGTGGTGAGACCTGAGATGTTGTATGGTTTAGAGACAGTGGCATTAAGTCAGCGCATGTAGGATGTTTTTGGAGACAAGGTGAGGGAGGCGAGATTGAGATGGTTTGGACATGTGCAAAGGAGGGACATGGGGTATATATCGGTAGGAGAATGCTGAGGATGGAGCCACCTGGAAGGAGGAAAAGAGGAAGATCAAGGAGGAGGTTTATGAATGTGCTGAGGGAAGACATGCAGGTAGTTGGGTTAAAAGAGGCAGATGTAGAGGACAGGGGGGCATGTAGCGACCCCTAATGGGAGAAGCCGAAAGAAGAAGAAGAAGAAGAAGTGTGCAAAAAGATTTAATTACCGAATGTTCTTCAGAGTCTGAGGACTGGGAGGTGATAGTTGGGTTAAAGCCGGTAGTGGAGACGGGACTTAGCTTTCTTCTCAAGGCTCGGATCTGCAGCAGAGCTCGAAATGCTGCGGAAGGCAAAGAAGTACAAACTGCACAGAATCAATTCAGGTCAGTTATTGTTGCTCTGTTATTCTTACATGTTATGTCTATAAAGAAGGGTTAGTTTAGAGTTTAACAGTCTAAGAGGCACAGTTTCAGGCCAGACCACTCAGGTCAGTGGTTCTTGTGAAAATGCAAGAAATAGGTTAAAAAACATGCACGACATGCAAAGGTTTAATTAATAACTGCAAAGAAAAATCCATTATGTAAATCTGAAATACATTTTATCTCCTCAAAGAAGATAACCAATAGGAAAATATCCTCAAGGCAAAAAAACCCCCAAACAAACAGACTTCTGTGAAACTGGGTAACTAAAATACACCCAAGGTGTACACACAAGTAGTAGCAATAACACTAATAAAAGACAACGTGTGGTCAACCCCCAATAATTCGTGAATTTTTGGAACTCGTGTAAGGTCTTAGAACGTAACCGGGGGAGTTCCGGGGGACCCCTGTGTGTATATATATATATATATATATATATATATATATATATATATATATATATATATATATATATATATATATATATATAATGTCATACGAGGGGTTGAACGTCCCTCGTATATAAACGTAAACGTAAAGAAGACACAAAAGACACGTCCTTACGCAGACGGCAGATTGGACAGCAGTTGGCTTGGTAGCGCAGAGTGTCTGCGCAGGTGTTGCACAGGCACAGGTGTCTGCAAGGAAGGATGAGTGTGTCGCGTACATCAGACAGACACACCACACACTCCGCACTGTTGTCGCTGATCTCATCGTCAGCTACCTGTTGGACCATAGTCCACATTTTACCTTCTAACCAGTGGATAGATCTCTTGATATTCATGTGATACATAACATGACTAGAAAATATACTAATCCAAAGGATGTTTAACAAAAAAAAAAATACTTACTTTAGATTCCTGGCTGTTGTATTTGTTTTCTATGCCATAAATCTCCTGAAGTAGGTAGCTAACACCATCCACCTGAAATACCATCCAATACTATTAGAGAAGCGTTTTTTTTTTTTCACATAGTTTCAGATTTATGTGCAAAATGTAGAAATTCTTGTACAAGTTACATTCATGAGAGCATAGTTACGATGTTATTATTGACAATATCGAGCTGTTGAACAGAAACATTTACTTGTTAGGAAATGTTTCTATCTCGTAACAAATACGAAGCCAGGTTGCATTAGGCTAGTGAAGAAAATCGCAGTATATATGATGTCTGGCTGTATAATCTAAACAAAAGCTGTAGATGTGTAAGATAATTACACAGTCTGAGCTCTTACCACTTGCTTTTGCTTCAAAGGTTTCACACAGTAGCTGCCATCCGTGTGCTATAAAAAGAGGTACAAGTCATCGGATATGATTTGATTGTGTTTGACTTAAAATGAAATTTTTAGAACATTTAACATGAATCGTGAGATACCTTCTCGAAAGTGGCGAGGAGAATGTGAGCATGTCCTAAATGTTCTGTAGAAAAATGCATGAGCATCCAGAAGAATTCAGATCGGTGTGCAAATGTGAGGCTTTAATATAAAGATAATTAGTAGCAAACTTGACTTACCGTCTCCTTCATCCACCACCGCCTGCACCACCATGGGGAAAACCTCTTTATCCATGTCGAATAAAAGCTGAAAGATAGCACATCCCACACATCACATACACCACCTACGCCACACATATCATTGAACCAAATGCTTTGAGAATGGGATTCTAACAAAGGTTCAAAAAATAAATGCAAAGTTAACACCAGAAGGCACTCAGTCCTTCAAGCAAACTAATTGACTCTCAATAGTTTTGTAGCCAACTTCTTTAATCTCTATCTCATACTGAAAAAGAAAAAATAAATAAACAGAAAACAGTTTCCTGAACTGCATTTAACTACCACTGACTTGTGCAATAAGAATCATGTCATGAGTGCAAAGTCATAATCAAAATTATTATATGACTAACACTGTTACTATCACTGTAATGTTTTTTTTTTTTTTTATAAATTACAGCATTGTTGTAATCGTTTTCTATAGAAACAACTAATTCACAGAGAATTGAGTGAGGTATGAATGTTGAAGTATCATCTAAAACGAATTTTCTTTTAAATGTGCTGTTATTCAATGATAAAAAAAAAAAAAAAAAAAAAACGTTAGGTAACAGTAACTCAGTGGTCCTCATATTGTGAAATCCATTTTAAACGGCACTAATTTTATCAACACGCGATTACTGCACCAATCTTTTTGACCATTTTTATTAAAAATAAATAAATTTAAAAGCGGTGAAATTAAAACCATTTAGCGCAACACACGTTTTCACGATGTCCTTTCTTTACTCAGATATAAAAAAAATAAACTCCACCGAAAATGATTTTGAATCACTAAACATTTGTTTTACTGATGCGCCAAGTCTCAAATCAGCACATCCGGCAATTAAAACCGTCCGTGTGGAAACATAGCAAAAGTTCTGTTTTGTGTCCTGATGATTTACATAATTTAAAACACCATAATTTAAAACCTTTACAAGAGTATTTTTACGAGGTGCCCTGTCATCCGAAAATGTCTTGTGTAAGGAAATCGCTCAGTGCAAAGAAAGAGAAGTACATTTTTTTTTTCATGTGTCTAATAGACATAAACGAGTTATTTGAAAAACATCAATGACCTTTGAAAAATTGTCTAGATTTCATGCTCTATGTTGAGTTTCACTAATAATAAACATACTTTTGTATAAAGCATCCATATTTGTTCATATATATATATATATATATATATATATATATATATATATATATATATATATATATATATATATATATATATATATATATATATACATATACACACACACACACACACACACACACACACACACACACACACACACACACACACACACACAGTTTATGCAAATACATGAACTAGCACCTTTTCCACTGTTTGTTTTATGCCTTTGTTTATTTAAAACTAAAGTGTGCTACAATTTCTCTCAACAGAGTTTTAGGCTGATGGTATCCTAAGTCTGAAACCTAGTGAATCAGTTTTAATTTATCATTGATAAAGACTCAAAACACTTTTGTATGTTGCTCTGGATAAGAGCATCTACAAAATCCTTGAGAATTCTTAACAGCAAATGTAATGTCATCCCTGTCCTGCACCTTCTTTACACATTTACTGCCGAAAGCAAGGGAGGGTGTATTGGCCACCATCCAAACGCTGTAAACCTACACTAAATGTTGTTAAACATGGAAGGAGTCTCCAGTGTCAGGATATTAGAACAGTCAAGACATTTTCACAGTAGAGAGTAAACCACAAAGCATATACATACGGTGTATACACAGTTTATTTCATACACTCTATGACATGTAATGAATTCAATACAATTGTACATGGATTTTTGTGTGATAATGCCCTCCTTACATTGTGTGAAAATGTCCTCCTCACACCTTAAGGACAAGAAACCTTGATAAAAACCTTACCTCCTCGTCTGACCACTCGGACAAGTTGACAGAATGCGAGGGAAGGCAGAACTGCTGGCAGACGCCTCTCTTAAAATGCACCGTCTCCGATTTCAGAGAGCTGTCCTGTGGCAGGTATCTGTCAATATACAACAAAAGCAGATTCGACCATCAGCTTATTATTAGATTAAATCCTTACGAGAAAACAACACGAGAATTTTAAATTGCTGAAAATGTGTAAAATGTGCTTTTAGAATTTCTTGGGTCGATTAAAACTGCAGCTGATTACAGCATGCACTACCGCAACCTTGCTGTATCTGTACACACCATATCTGTTTCTTCTTTCTATACTTTTTTTAAGGTAAAGTTACTTGTCACATGTACATTACAGCACATTGAAATCCTTTCTTTGTTTATCCCAGAGATGTTAGGAAACTGGGGTCAGAATGCAGGGTCAGCCGTGGTACAGCGGCCCTGCAGCACAGAGAGTTAAGGGCAGCTTAGCAATTCTAGGGCTGGAACCTCTGACCTTCCGATCAATAACCCAGAGACTTAACCACTAAATCTATCCATCCATCCATTCATCCATCTATTCCCAGGTTATCATTGGTTCATATACTGAATAATTGTGCTGATGTTATTAAGGTCAACCATAATCTTTTACTCTCTACTCATTTTACTCACACTGGCACACCATTGTGGAATTCCTCAATAGCTTGGTAGTAAATAGTGATGGCAACTTGTGTATCAGCATCGAAGGTAAACTCAATGTTGTAGCAACTGCGACTCTTTCCAGCCTCCTGCCCGGGCAACTTCATGTCTTCGCTACATCTGTAAATGAAATCCCAGTGTTTTTAAATCACAAAAAGAGGACAAATTGATAATTAAATAAAAAAAACGCAATGTGGTTAGAAGTCTCACCTGACCAATCGGAGAGTATCTTTTCGTATGTTGACCAGACTTCGGAGGGTCTTTACTGGTTCGTGAGGCGGTGGGGCGGTGTATGGGAACTAAAGAGAGAAAAAATAATGAAACATAATAGATGCTGCTTAAACGGTCAAGAAAAGATAGTATCCAATGACCAGTCTCCTACTATCTCTTGTGTTCACAATAATGATGTCTAAGTATGGAAGTAAAAAAACAACAACCAAAGTTCCTTTAAGCCATCTTGTGCCTGTTCCCCTTAAAATGAAATCAAAATGGGATTTTTCATAGCTTAGTGGTTAAGACATTGAACTTTGGCTCTAATGGTTGTGAGTTCAACTCCCAGCCACACTAAGCTGCCACTCCTTGGCCCCTGAGGAAGGCCCTTAACCCCATAGCTGCTGCTCAGTTGTAAGAATGAGATAAATGTAAGTTGCTCTGGATAAGGGCCTCTCCTAAATGTCATAAATGTAAAGTCAAATAAAAATGTATAGTGAATTCTGTTATGAACAAAGCTACATAAAAGATCCCATAGATGAACATGGGAAGTGGTATCTTAATAATTACGATCAGGAGGTTGTGATTTCAAATCCCAGCACCACAAAATGGCCATTGCTGAGCCCTTGAGCAAAGCCCGTAAACTTCAAGTGCTCAGTAATATAAATGAGGCAATTATAAGTTGCTGTGGATAAGGCCATCCGCCAAATGGCATGAATGTAAACGCTGTAAAAACTTTAGTTGTCGAGTGCTATTAAGACTTGAGTCAAAAATGCCAGTTCAACTCTCTCGTAAAAAACACTGATGCGTACATTATTTTCCCTCCATCTCAGGAGGGCTGCTCACTGATCAATAAACATGTTAATGGACAGAAGCTTCCATTCTGTGCACTCTTAATTCGACAGATTCATCGAGCTTATCCATCCATGTCATCCAGAGAACTATCCAGATCATCCATTTTGTCACATTAACGCAAGGAATCTGATAGTGTGAGGGAAGATGCAAGTGCGGACCATGTATTAGAAGGGCAAATACACAAATCATTGAAAAAAAACGAAGTATGAAAGCAGGGAATGTAGACATAACAAGAAAAATAAAATCTGGTAAACAGTGGGAGGCCAAAAAATGAAATAACTGCAGTAAACTGTGAGCATGGATGGATGGATGGATGGATGGATGGATGGATGGATGGATGGATGAATGCATGGATAATATTAGGCAGGTGGTCATAATGTTATACCTAATCACTGTGTATATATTAGGGCTGTTAATTATTCAAATATTTAATTGTGATTCAAAAACATTTTTACTTGTTCTAAATGTACCTTAAATTAATACTAGTTTTTTAATACTCTATTAACAAGAGCATGAACAAATATGGATGCTTTCTGCAAATGTATGTTTATTATTAGTGAAACCAAAGTCAACATAGAGCATGAACACTAAATATTCTTGTAAATGTTTTAAGTGATTATGGTGTTTAAATTGACGAATCTTGTCAGGACACCAAACAGAACTTTTGCTTTGTTTCCACACGGACGGATTTAATTGCCGGTTGTGTGCATGATGGCGGATTTTGGAGCTTGATTTGTTACTTGGCGAATCAGTAAAACAAATGTTTAGTGATTAAAAATAATTTTCTAGTGGAGTGTATTTTTTTTTTATATATCTGGATAAAGAAAGGATGTGATGAATAAAAATTACTCTTTTCTCTATACTTATTTCTATTTTTTAATAAAAACACTCAATCAAATGTAAATTTACATTCATTCATTCATTCATTCATTTTCTCCCGCTTATCCGTAATTCAGGTCGCGGGGGCAGCAGTCTAAGCAGGCCCCCGCCTCCGACTGCTGCCGAATCCTCATAGCACCGTCCCAAATTTACAATAAATGTTAACGTGTTAATTTTGACAGCCCTACTATATATATATATATATATATATATATATATATATATCCATCCATCCATCCATTTTCTCCCGCTTATCCGTAATTCGGGTCGCGGGGGCAGCAGTCTAAGCAGGCCCCCGCCTTCGACTGCTGCCCAATCCTCACAGCACCGTCCCTTACGGTCCCTCCTGCAGGTGGTGAGCCCACGGGAAGTATATATATATATATATATATATATATATATATATATATATATATATATATATATATATATATATATATATATATATATATATATATATATTCTGTTTATAACTTCTTTTTTTTATTATAATTGTTATTATTTATTTATTTATTTATTTATTTATTTATTTATTTATTTATTTATTTATTTGTGTAAAGATATATATAGACAAAAGTATTGGGTCACCTGACATTTCCTGCTATATGTGGTTCTTTTCCAAACTGTTACCATAAAGCTGGAGGCATTTAAGTGTACAGGACGTCTTTAGATGCACTATAATACAATTTTGCATTCACTTGAACTTGGAAACCCAAACCTGTTCCAGCATGGTGATGCTCCTATGCACAAAGTGAGCTCCTTAAAGATCTGGTTTACATGCTTTGGAGAGGAAGATCTTGAGTGGCCTGCTATAGAGCTCTGATCTTATCCCTACTGAACATCTTTAGGATGAATGTGAACGCTGACTGCACCCCAGGTCTCCTCACCTACATCAGTACATCAGTTGTTCCAGGTCCTGCCTTTCATAACACCCTTGTGGCTGATGAACACAAATATCCATAAACACAATCCAAAATCTAGTGGAACATCTTCCCAGAAGAGTGGAGGGAATCATAAGAGTGAATTGGACTAAATGTGGAATGCAATGTTTAAAAATCACATACCGTACTTATGACAAGGTAATATATTTAAAAATATGACACATTTAAAGAACCTGGTAAAATATTTGTTTATAAAATTTGCATATATTATCTTTGCAGTGTGATTTTATGGTAATGCTTGGAGTTTTCATCAACATGTAACTAAAATAGCCTTTAAAGAATGGCTGTCAATTCATTTTTTATTTAACTATAACCTGTACTTTAACCCCTGCAAACTTTGTGTTACTGTTTGAAGGAGCAGTTTGTTCCCTTTTCCCAGAATAAAACATTAATTGAAATTGTGGGAAAAACCCATTTCTTATGATAGTTTGCTGTTGGATGAAGCTAATTGAGTGGAGCTTATCTATGTGCTAGTAAAATTTATATTTATATTCCTGACACTAGTCGATTCCTTTGTATGACTTTACTGTATGTCAGTTTTTTTTAAATGTTTGTTAGAAATTATACAAGTAATAGGTTTAATATAATAAAAATCAGCTAATTTATCAGCATATCACTTCTTTGAATCTGGCTCGAAATTTTCTTTACCTCTTGTTCCAGGTCCGTCTTGGCTACATGCCTGGATCTTGGCTAAAATGTCTGTCCTGTTATACTGTTAGTGCTCAAAGTATTTATTTAACATAAGGTTACTTTCTCATGTTCCTCATTTGCATAGCCTGTGTGACTCAGTTCTGTTTTTCCCATATTACAAAAGTTCTGTTGTTCTTTTTTTGTTTGCACAACTTTACATGCTTTCTTTGTATGTCGCAGTATTGACCTATAGTAGCCTGGGGGTTTAATATCATACACACATACACACATCGCTCGATGCATCTTCCCCATTTAAACAGAACAACTGACTAATATAGATCTGCTGAATACATTTCAGAATGGTTTTGTAGATTGGTTGGTTAGATTTAATGGTGCTGCAATGGGCTTTTGTGTTCCTTTACACACTATATGTACAAAAGTATTGGGACAGTCCGAAGTGGTTCTCCAAACTTAACACAGAATTAGTCACATGACTATATAGAATGGTTTTGGATGTGTTAGCATGAAATTGACAATTCACTTGAAATAGGAGACCCCAAGCATGACAATGCCCATGTGCTTAAACCCAGCTCCATGATGATTTACATGGGTTGGAGTGGAAGATCTCCTGCTATAGAGCTCTGATCTCAACCCTATCGAACATGGAATGAGATGTTCCAAAGCAGATACCAATATTATGGTCAGGTTTTTCCAAACTTTTACACACACAAAAAACAAACAAATTATATACGCTCACCGGCCACTTTATTAGGTACACTTTACTTGTACCGGGTTGGACCCTCTTTTGCCCTCAGAACTGCCTTAATCCTTCATGGCATAGATTCAACAAGGTACTGGAAATATTCCTCAGAGATTTTGGTCCATATTGACATGATAGAATCACGCAGTTGCTGCAGATTTGTCGGCTGCACATACATGATGCGAATCTCCCATTCCACCACATCCCAAAGGTGACATGGCGTGTTATCCTGCTGGAAGTAGCCATCAGAAGATGGGTACACTGTGGTCATAAAGGGATGGACATGGTCAGCAACAATACTCAGGTAGGCTATGGCGTTGACACGATGCTCAATTGGTACTAATGGGCCCAAAGTGTGCCAAGAAAATATCCCCCACACCATTACACCACCACCACCAGCCTGAACTGTTGATACAAGGCAGGATGGATCCATGCTTTCATGTTGTTGACGCCAAATTCTGACCCTACCATCCGAATGTCGCAGCAGAAATCGAGACTCATCAGACCAGGCAACGTTTTTCCAATCTTCTATTGTCCAATTTTGGTGAGCCTGTGTTTCCTCAGTTTCCTGTTCTTAGCTGTCAGGAGTGGCACCCGGTGTGGTCTTCTGCTGCTGTAGCCCATCCGCCTTAAGGTTCAACGTGTTGTGCATTCAGAGATGCTCTTCTGCATACCTCGGTTGTAACGAGTGGTTATTTCAGTTACTGTTGCCTTTCTATCAACTCGAACCAGTCTGGCCATTCTCCTCTGACCTGTGGCATCAACAAGGCATTTGTGCCCACAGAACTGCCACTCACTGGATATTTTCTCTTTTTCTGACTATTCTCTGTAAACCCTAGAGATGGTTGTGCATGAAAATCCCAGTAGATCAGCAGTTTCTGAAATACTCAGACCAGCCTGTCTGGCACCAACAACCATGCCAGGTTCGAAGTCACTTAAATCACCTTTCTTCCCTATTCTGACACTCGGTTTGAACTGCAGCAGATCGTCTTGACCATGTCTACATGCCTAAATGCATTAAGTTGCTGATTGGCTGATTAGACATTTGCGTTAACGAGCAGTTGGACAGGTGTACCTAACAAAGTGGCCGGTAAATGTATATAAAAAACAATCCACATTGTTTAGCTGCTGTCTTTAGACTTTTTATGAACCACTATATGGTGCTGGTTTCCCATATACTGAATAAGCTTATTCTTCAAATAAAAGGAAAGTTGAATAGTGAATCACTAGTGCCAATTTAATTTAAATGTAATCTTAATCCACAGCCTGGAAACTGTAACAGAGTAGCAGATATTTTTAGAGCTGGGTTGTGGAACTGATGAAATGATCACCTACTCATTTCATTTCAACACGCTAGTATTGTGGATAAAGTAGGATGTTGCTGTAATAGAGGTGAAAAAATTGGAATCTAGTTATTAAATATGAATTTAGTAGACGAAAAATCCCCTTTTTTACATTTCTACTTCAGTAGAAGTACAAAAGTACTTTTGTTGGGGAAGTTGTAGCTCAGTGGTTAATGCTGTGGGTTACTGATCGGTAGGTTGGGGGTTCAAGCCCCATTACTGCCAAGCTGCCACTGTTAGGCCCTTAATCCTCTTTGCTCCAAGGGTGATGTATCAGGGCTAACCCTGTGCTCTGACCTTAGCTCCCTAACAAGCTGGGATATACGAAGAAAGAATTTTAATGTGCTGTAGTGCACCCCAACTTTTTTTGCGCCACGGACCGGTTAAATGTCGGACAATATTTTCACGGACCGGCCTGTAAGGTGTGGCGAATAAATACCGGCATAAAAAGTGGTATTTTCTAAATGTAATAATAAACGTGAATCCACTGTGTTGATGTTTGTTTATTTTGCTCGCTTGGGGGTTTGAATTTAGTGGTAATGTATTATGTGTTAGCGGCCGGAGCAGCCCCTTTAAGAAGGTAGTGGATGGAGGTAAGACATGTGACCGAGTCATCATTACATTCATCAAGAGTGAGTCATAGTCAGATGTGGCGGAGAGAATCCAGTAATTTTCCAAAATAAAACATCGTTCAGAATCAGATAATAAATAAAACAGAAATAATGTAAGTTATGTATTCTTTCTGTGCGGCCCGGTACCTATTGACCCACGGACCGGTGCCAGTCCGCGGCCCTGGGTTGGGACCACTGATGTAGTGTACATCTATGTGACAAGTAGAAGTCTCATTCTTTCTTCCTTTTTATCAAATAGTCAAATATCAAAAGAAGTCATTTTGAGAAGTATATGCATTTTAAACATACAGTAAACAGAATATGGTTTTCTATAGTTACAGACACACAGTGAGGGAACACTTACACCATGCAAACTATCACACTAATTGTTGTGCTCAGTAGCTCCTGGTTCTATAACCACAAATGACTGTATAAGACTGTAGAAAGATCATTACTCATAATCTTACATTCCAGTGCTCATGTTAGTTCTCACTCTCCAGTGTTCTGTATTATTTAAAGACTATAATCACACTCTTGATGTCACGCAAATGAGGATGGGTTCCCCTTTTGAGTCTGGTTCCTCTCAAGGTTTCTTCCTCATAACATCTAAGGGAGTTTTTCCTTACCACAGTCAGTAGCAGCTCAGTTTGGTGGTGCTCATGACCTTCTAGCCCAAAGTCCAAACCCTTAACCTGTAAGTTACCACTTCCCATAGTAATCCCCAAGGATCTAGTATTCCCAATTCATTACACATGGCAGTGGGACTGTAATGTAAAACTCACAGTTCTGAACTTTATTCTTTTAATTTATAATCAGTACTGACTCACATTTCCACATTTACTGATATTCATAATAAAACATTGAAGCAACGATGTCCAGAAAAGCAGGCAATGAAATCCGGCACAATGCGAGGCCTTTTCCTTTCGCATGAATATGAAATAGAGAAACGGATTTAACCGTATTACACTCTTTATGTCCATTATTATTTTATTTCTTTAAATGAAATGAACCACCTGCTGTATTGCATCTCGGTTAGGTCATTATTGAGCGTCTTACTGTGACTGGTCTGTTTCCCAGGAAGTTGAGATCTGTATTCTCTCCAAACAAGTACCCCTCTGGGTGGGTCGAATCGAACTTTTCTCCTCCCATGATGAAATGGCTGGCAAAGTAGCTTCCTGAACACAAAAAAAAAAACAAAAAAAAAACACAGCAAACACACAATGAATAAAACCTCTTTAAATATAGGCAAATTTCCCACATCCAACAAAATACAGCAAGAGGCAATTTTCAAAAGAAATTCTTTTACCTACATTTTTATTTTAATATTTTAAGATACAATACAATCTTTTTTTTAACCTAGTTTTAAATGAACTCAACTGCAAATTGAATACATTTTTTTTGTTGCAACACGCTGGTGTATATAATAAAGGGTGTGATAAAAATCAGGAATGAATATTACAAATAATCCATTAGATATATTATCTGTATCTGTAATAGAGTAAAAGTTTGCGGACATCTGATTATAAGATTCGTATGAACATTCCACATTCCATCCATTCTTCTGGAAAGATGTTCCACTAGATTTTGTGGAGTCAGCATTCACATTCATGTTCAGTTGGGTTGAGGTCAGAGTTCTAAGATCAAGCCCCCTAGTTCTTCGTGGTAAGTCTGGAGAATCACATCAATACTTTTGTCTATAGAGTATGTATATGAATTAAATATAATACAAACCATTTACGAACAAATTAACAACACACACTATGACTTGCCGTTTCTGCAAATAAACAACAAGGTTTTCACTGACAAACTAATCAAATAGTAACACAGAACAGGTGAACACAAACAGATAAATGTGTTTTGTCTCTTAGCATATCTACATTTCAAACATTGTGACAGAAAACTCGATTAGAAATTTTGATATCAAAACAACTTTTTGATATCAAACTTTAATAATTTACTCTCCTCATTGCACTCATACCATATTTCAGCTCGTCTGACTAAACATTGGTTGATATATTGATATAGATGATATTGATTCATGTGCAAAATGCATAACTCTGAGGAAATGAGGACGACATATTTATTCGACATATTTATTGACACTGCAGGCTGGGCTTGTGTCTAGCCTTAATCTCTGTATGTCAGTATGTCCTAGAGAAACAAAACCATCCGTATGAGTTTTAAGGGAACGTAGTAATAGGATTATTAAGAGTTTAATTTCCGATTCACCATCTGCCACTACTGTGGTGGCTAATTTATCAGAAAAATATCAACTTTAGCAATAAGAATAAGATCCCCAAGTATGAAAAGTATTTTTCTACAGAAAAAAAGCTGTGAAGTCTTATTTTTTATATTTTTGCACCAACATTACCTTCCGAACCTTGTAACCTAATGGTGGCATGAGCTACCTCTACCTATCAAAAAAGAATTTCAATGGGATGTTTCTTGTGTTGAACTTACCAGTAATGAGAATAAGCACATGGGAACGGAATAGTAACTAAAAATAAAATGATTGAAATGTATTAATGTCAACTGTATTTCTGTTAATTTTATATTATAATTATTGTGCTTTGAACATACTTGGATTTACTATGGGAAGTTGTAGCCGACTGGAGAACATGTACGACTTCTGATCGGAAGATCACAGGTTCAAATCTCAGCACCATTAAGCTGCCATTGTTGGGCCCTTGAGCAGGGCCCTTAACCCTCAATTGCTCAGCTGTATAACTGAGATAACTGTAAATCGCTCTGGATAACGTCTGCAAAATGCCATAAAAAAAAAAGATGAAGGTACTTTTTACAGCACCAGCTTGGCGATACTGGGGCTTGAACTGGCAACTTTCCGGTCAGTAACCCGGAGCCTGAGCCTGAAAGATGGCAATGACTCATCCAGTGTATAAATAAGAATAATGTTGTGACTTGTGTTCACATTCCTCAATGGGGAACAAATACAATTGATTTTAAGATGTACGAGCACCATCCTGAGGAACAACAAAAATAGTAGATGTTCCTACATTTTCTCCAAATTTTTTTTTTTAGATGATAAATTTACATATAGATCTTCTTTAAAAAAATAAAAAGACAAATTCTTCAACTCAGACACAGATGAATAAGATGAAGAAATTGAGTGATGGGATACTGTAAATACAGGATAAAGAATGAGCTGCCATCGAGAAGAACAAAGAGACGGATGGATAAGCAGGTAAAATGCATCACACCCCAGTGGAATATGTCTGGTAGACACTAATTCACATCTTTTTATTATAAATATGACATTTAATGTCGGGTGTATACCTAGTAATCACTCCTTAGACTAGCTAACATGACAGATCCTTTGATTTTATTGATGTAAATCAGCAGTGTACTACAGCATGCAGAAACCATGCATGCTCTAGTAACATAGTCTACACACCAGCGTGATTCAGACATGACCTTCCGACCTTCATGTGCGCCGTGACACACTGCACTTCTGTGATAATTTTGAGTAATAGCGATGGCATGAAATCAGAAGTGGGGTGACCTTATCGTTTGTATGCGGAGTATTATACACCCACACCCCGCCACAGTGCGATGTGTTACTACTGAATATCTGCATGGTTTCTAAGTGAGAGAACGTTTCCTATTAAAGGCAACTGAAACGTGCCTTTCTGTCTCAATCCGAATAAGAGTGGTGAGGTACGGTGTGGTGTGATGTGATGCGGTGCGGTGCGGTGCGGTGCGGTACGGCGTGGTATGGTGGTAGCATGGGGAGGGGGTAGCAGGGCTGGTGGTGGGTGGATGTAGGGGTTGGGGGGGGGGGTATTGTCACAATATCAAACTTCCAAATGATTATTTCTGGTATGGAGCCTTTCAATATCATTCTTCTGGCTCTATCTTAATTTATTATTTTTATTTTTATTTTTATTTTTATTAATTTTTTTTATTATTATTATTATGATTATTATTACTAATAATTATCATTATATTATATAAATAAATAATATTAATAATTATGATGATTAGTAGTTGTAGTATATACATTTAGTTTAATAGTATTCTCATCATTAGTGTTTTTTAATTCATTTATTCTTAATTTAAAAAAAACATTGTCATTGAAAGCCAGTTCTGCCGAATACTATAATATAGAAATATGCATAATTTATTATCAATTATAAAATAATAATAATAATAATAATTTAAATGGCATTGTAGGTCAAAACGTAGTTATAATTTTAAATATAAATATATATTCTCCTATTACTAGTGTACTGATAATGAAAACATAATAATAATAATAATAATAATAATAATAATAATAATAATAATAATAATTGCTTTACACAAATTATATTTTTCTTTTGAAATATGTCTTCTTATATATGAGTGAAATGCAAAAAAAAAAAAAACTGAATGAAAAAAGTTCAAATAGAGTATAGAGATAATTGTTTACATAGAGAGGTTGCATATGTTTGCATATGTTAATCAAAATTATTTGAGACAATAAGAGGATAAAAAATTACAATAAGTGGACCTGAATTGATGAATTCATGAATGAAGAACAATGAATGATACCTGAAATGTTGTTTTCGTGTATATGTATAGATTATAAATATATAGATGTGTAAAAAAAAACCATGACATTTATACATTAGAATTTAAAAAATTACTTATTATTATAATAATAAATGGAAAATGCAATATATGTTTGCTCCTCACCACTTTTGGGTGGGTATCTGTAGACTGAGTTGGATGGGATATCCACCTCCTCCACTCCAGCATTCTGTCTGCTGGTTAGAGCTCCCATTTCTCAGCATTCAGATGGAAGCCCAGCCTCACTTCTCTTCTATCTTCTGCCTTCAGAAAGAAAGGCTACACCTCTGATGATTTATGAGATTCTGAAGTGTTCGTGGGACTGGAGGCGTCCTGAGCGCTTCCTCTGCGATCTTCAGTCCCTGGATCGAGTCCTGTCCCAAACTCCCTTGTCTCTGTCTCTTTTCGTCTCTTCGCTGTCCTTTAGCTATCTCTTGGTGTGCAAATGCATGGCTCAGTCCGGCTGCTGCGGCAGAACAAAAGCCGCTTCTCGTTAACGGGGATGGGATTCCTGGGATCAGCTGGTTCTTCTGTCCATGGTGATGCTGAGGCTTTTATCCGAGCGCTGTCTCCAAGCCCTAATGGCCGCTTCTTCTTCTTCTTCTTCTTCTTCTTATGACGTCACACCGTAGAGCCGACCTTCCCAAATCTGTAGAGCACTGCAGTGCAGCCAAGCCGCACACACACACACACACACACACACACGCGCGCTCACACGCACACACGCGCGCACATCCATTCATTATTACACTGTACCAATTTTCCATCTGTTCTTGACAGTTTTATCTCTTATACAGAGTTATTTCTAAAGGACACTGTATGAGCAAAAGTATGTGGAGAGTTGACCAGCACATCCAGATTGCTGAACATCCCATTCCAATATGGGATATGCTGTAAAAATAAGCTCCACTCTTCTGAGAAGGCTTCTTTAGAAGGTTTGGGGATATTTTTCAGAGGCTGTAAGGATTTGCAATCATTCAGCGACAAGACCAGGCAGTATTGTTGATTGAGGAGGTTTGAGGTGCAGTTCATTCCATTGGGGTTGATGGGCAGGATCTGGGCAGGAAACTTGAGTTCTTCCAGTCCAGCCCTAACACAGTGTGTGCATAGGGTTCATTTTCATGTTGGAACAGGTTTGGGCTCGGCTGTTAGGTCCAGCGGAGGGATGATCCAGCATACAAAAACCAAATCCGTCCATGTGGGTTTGATTTTCAGGTGTCCACTAACTTTTGACTTTTAAGTGTATATCTGCAAATATTCTTTTGTTCATTTGTAAGAGCCATGATGGATTTCAACAAGCTGGGCATCACTCGGCACAAAGAGAGAATACATATAAATAAATAAATAATTTAAATATATGCTTTATACACATGATACTGGTGATCTAGCAGGGTTTGGACGGGACCTCTGAAAATGTATAAAGTTGAATAATTTGTGTTTCTGAGCTAAAGGAGGATCATCAGGTTCATAAATTGGCCTGTGTTCAGTAAAGCATGAGCATGTAAATGAACTGCATTTATGCATATATGAAAGTAATGATATAAGCCATATAGTAAATAATATTACTCTGATATTTATTCTACTATATTAATATCAGAGGGTTTTTTTACGCAGTTTATTATTAGTAAAATTAGTAAACATCAACAGTTTACATTTTTTAAATAATTTTAAATAAAATGACTGCTTGGTTAAATAATATTTAAAAGAATATGTTAAAATATTTTATAAAAAATTTTATATAATTAATTAAATGGATGCGATACATTTTTTGATTACATTAATTAAATTGAATAATCAATTAAATTGGCACAAATTAAATTGTTTAAATAAAATGAAATAAATGTTATTAAATAATTTACAATTGTTAGACCCCGTTTGGGTGATACAGATGTGTATGTAAGTGTGTGTGTTTTACATTTAATATTTAATTTTCTAAAGATATGATCCACTTAAATGTACTACTTATTTCAGCAACTTTAACAAATGTCTTCATTCCTTCCATCCTTCATTCAATGACTCCCTGAAATTCCGGAAGGATCAATAGCGCAAGTTACCAGGAAGTGATCGATTTTAAAAATGTTTAATTATGCACACATAAAAAGGATTGCATTTGGTACAGTGCCACTCATCTCCCCTTCATTACCCAGGAATCATTATTTTTACATGATGCACCCACAATAAGTCATGTTCTATTAACTCTTAAATGTTTCTCTGTTTTTATTTATGATGGAGAGTACGAGGTCCTAAATTTGCCTGAAAATCTGAATAGGGGATGTCTATAGTAAACAATGATTTGATGATACGAATCAAATCTTGGCTGGCTCAGGCTTACCAGGGTGGGCAAAAAAAAAAAAGAGTCCGCACTGCAGTGTTTGTCAGTAGCAATGTCAAAAACAAGCGCTGAATTAAATGGAACCTGCTGTCCCACTTCACTGTAATGCTATTCATAATTTGATTCCACACAGCATCTTAATGAGCATAATGCTGTGAATGGGTAAAATGTATTTACTGAAAGCAGGGATACAGTACTAGCATTATGGTTACTCATGGGGATATTATAGCAGCTTTATTAATGGCAATATTAAATATGGGGAACTGGAAGCCCAGTGGTTAATGCTCTGGGTTACTAATTGTAAGGTCAAGGGTTTAAGCCCCAGTATTGTCAAGCTGTAATTGTTGGGCCCTAAAGCAAAGAACCCTTTGTATCATGGCTGACCCTGTGCTCTGACCCCAACTTCCTAACATTGCTATGACAAATAAAAAAAGGATTTATTTTTATACCTTTTGTAGCTCTAGTTCCCTTTTAGGAACTCGAGCTGCATCGAAAATGCTTTGGGAACGCCTCGCGTTTTTCGCGCTCTGAATCATGTGTAAAATCCGGCCAATAGGCAGTCGTGACGGGCAACGTCACGTAAACCAGGAAGCTACAAAATGGGTGAGCGATGGCAGCGACATTAGCTTCTGTTTGTTCAGGTAAGTGCTTTGTGTGTGAATCTGTGCAAGGAATGGCTAAGAAGCAGACAAACGTTCGCATGTGTGTCCCTCCTTGCCCCTGTTTTATTACTGGACACACACATGAGCATTGTGTTGTTTACTTGGGAGTAGAGCATGCTCAATCGGCTATTGAGAGAGACGATAGTCCTTGCTGTAGCCGCATGGCTATCCACACTCTACACTCCCGGAGATCACTCTTTGAGGAGAGTGATCTCCCTTGTGGCTCAGGTCCCACTCTTGCTTGAGGCGAAGCCCAAAAGCCCAAATCGAAGGGGTCAGCCAAGCTGAGGGTGGTCCTCTCCTCGAACAAACGGGCAGTGGTGCAGCAGCCCTGACAATCTAAGCGCCCTATTTCGGGAAGGGGCGGTTTACACCTCATTATACGGTACCTGTACCTCCTCAAAACCACCAGGAGGCCAGACTGTTAACTCTCTCACAAGAGGTGCCTCAGAGCGCAGTCTCCCTCCACCAGGTGACTCCTTCCATCCCCACCGGGGATGAAGGGGGCCCGGGCCTGCTCAGGAAGCATTCACGGCTGCAAGAGGGCCTGGTTCCCCGATCAGACTTCTTGGCAGATAGGGAGGCAAGGCTGTTAACTCTCCAACAAGATATGCCTCAGAGTGCAGCCTCCCTCCTGCAAGTGTCTCCCTCCATTTCTGCCCGAAAGATCGGTGCGAATGGAGGAGACCCGCCACCTCTAAGGAGGCCCCAACGGCTGTAGGGCAGTGCTCCAGCCGCTCTGGGAGGGTCAGAGACCAGACTCCAGAGGCTGGTTCCCCTAAGAGATTTCCTGGCAGCTTGGAAAGGCCTGCCAGACGTATCTCGGAGGGTCCTGCACACAGTAGAGAGTTATAGTTATCGACCTGTTATAGACCTGATGTCAATTAACTTGATTAGTTGCTAGATGTTCTTCCAGCTGAATATTTTCACAATTTCTAGCTTTTTTAGCCCTTTGTGCCCCTGTGTAGCAGGCATCAAATTTGAAATTAGCTCATTTTATCAAGTCAAGTCAAGTTTATTTCTATAGCGCTTTTCACAACAGACATTGTCTCAAAGCAGCTTTACAGAAATCAACAGTCAAGGTGAATGGTATGCATTTATTCCTGATGAGCAAGACTGTGCATAAAAGTGTAAAATTTCTCAGTTTTAAAAACATTTATTATGTTCTCGATGTTATATCGTGAATAATTTATTGATTTGAAAGTCTTTTAGTTTTCATTTTATTTAAATAAATAAAAACGTTTCCCAACATTTCTGGAATTCAGGTTGTATATCTTTTTACCTTTAATCTAGATTCACCCTCTATGTAAGTAATTAAACACTGAGGCACAACAGGTTGGTATGAGGCAGCTAAGCAAAATCACTCTAAAAGCCCATCCCCTGGTTATATATTACATTTTTATTTGTATAGACTTTTTAACAATGGACATTGTCTCAAAGCAGCTTTACACAAATAAATTGGTGACAAATATATTTAAATGTATGAATCAGTCTACAGAAGTTTATCCCTAATTAATGAGCCAGTGGTGACAGTGGCATGGAAAACTCCCTGAGATTGCATAAGGAAAAAACCTTGAAAAACCTCAAAAGTGAACCCATCTTTATCTGGGTGGCACAGAATGTTCATTTGTTACAGTTTCATCTTTGTTGAATGCTTGAAGGACAAAAACCTTTTATGGTGATTGTAGTCATAAGCCATTGTAACAGTCTGTTTATATTAATTACAGTCCAAATCCATATTTTTGGATCAGCGAGTGGTCTTCAATTAAAAAGCCCTTCATCCAGCAAGTAATGCATCGGGGATAAATCAGGCAGGTCCAGAAAGGGTAACAGGGTAAAAATGTTATCTATATGTATTTATAATCGCTTTCAATTTTGTGGAACATCTGGAAGTTTTAATCCACTTGTTATTTTAGAGCACATTTAACAATGGACAAAAACATGCACACATACTAATTTACACAGTTTTCTAAGCTAATCAGGTGGCAGCAGCGGCTGAAGTAATAAAATTATGCAGATACAGGACAAGAGCTTGAGGTAATGCTAAACACTTTCAAACACGTCTCTGGTGGTGCAGCCCCTCAAGCCAAAACTTCCAAGCAACACCCGGGGCCCAAACGCAGGTAGGCTTTCATGGGTTAGATAGCAGAGCAATGGCATTTTGGCCCAGAGATATTCTAGAGTTTACAGCCGCAAAGAAAAACTCTCTGAGATGATAAGTGCAAAATTTCTTGCGGCAATTGTAACCCGAAGCATAGCATTAACGTATTAATTTAATTTCAGTGTTTTTTCTAGCTGTCCATGTCCATGGAAACGTAGTAAATGGTTCTCAATTATTGAGATCTACATTAATCTCCATAAATCTGGTTGGATCAGGCAGGTCTGAGCAGAAGAGGTTCAGATCAACGAAAGTGCAGGCAAACACCGATTATTAGGCAAGTTAGTTCCTGTTATTACTACTACAGTAGTCAATTTGGTAAGACCAAAACCTACACTTGAAAGGTGTGGAAAACTCCTTCTATAATAAATAAGTAAATATCTCCTGCCAGAAAACATCACCATATTAACAATCATTTATTAAAACATTTTTTTTTTTTTTTTATCTCTTTACTTCAATGCAATGGTTTTGCTCATCGTCCACCATACAGTGGTGGACACTCCATACACCTCCATTTCAGATTAGATTAGATTAGATTAAGCTTTATTGTCATTGTACAGAACCAATTAAATGCAGTTTCTTACCAGAAGTGCATAAGTGGCCATTTATAATAAATAGCAGTAAGGTAAATAGGGTATGAGGTACACACACACACACACACACACATATATATATATATATATATATATATATATATATATATATATATATATATATATATTGCTGGTAAATCGTTGGGCAGTTTTTCACCACCCTCTGAAGGGCTTTATGGTTCTGAAGCAGTGCAGCTGCTGTACCACACTGAGAGGCAGTTAGTGAGGATGCTCTCAATGGCACAGTGGTAAAAGTTCTCCAGTATCCTGTAGCTCAGAAAAATACAGGCACTGTTGTGCCTTTCCGATCAGGATAGAAGAGTTTAGAGACCAGGTGAGATCCTCAGAAATGTGGACTCCAAGGAACTTGGGCTGGGTACATGCTCAACAGCAGCTCTGTTAAAGTGAATGGGAGCATTAGCGTGATTGCCAGCTCGTCTAAAATCCATAATGACCTCCTTTGTCTTCTTAGTGCTGAGTTCTAGGTTATTGTCCCCACATCATGCTACTAGGTGCTGGATCTCCTCCCTGTAAGCCGTCTCTTCGTTATCTGTGATCAGGCCTACCACCGTGGTGTCATCTGCGAAATTAACAATGCTGTTTGAGCCATAGTCATAGGAGAAAAGGGACAATAGAAGAGGAGACAATACACATCCCTGAGGAGCCCCAGTGCTGAGAGCCAGAATGCCATCCTTCTGCCATTTAACCCACAAAAAATGCTTTTGGACCCCGATGTTGCTTGGACATTCTACGCGAAGGGGCTGCATTTGTTTTCATCAGGGTACAGTTAACACTTCAACAACGTCACCTTTGTACATCATTGTGGATAAGGGCGTCTGCTAAATGCCATAAATGTAAATGCAAAAAGTAAATGAAAATATGATGAATGAATATTCTGTGTTTTGGATGATGATGTATTCCCTTTTGAGACTCGTCTCAGGGTTTCTTATTAATAATATCTTATCATATTATATCATCATATTATCCAACTCCACCACCATCAAGTTTGCTGACGACACTGTTGTGGTGGGCCTGATCTCCAACAACCACAAGACGGCCTAACTACAGGAGATTAAAAACCTGTAGAGATGGTGCGAGGAAAACAATCTTCTCCTGAACATCAGCAAGACTAACAAGTTGATAGTGGACTTCAGCACAAAGCAAGAGCGGTCATACCAACTGCTAAACATCAACAGGACCCCAGTGGAAAGAATGGACAGTTTCCGGTACCTAGGTGTCCACATCATCAGGACCTGTCTTAATCCTGTCACATCAACACCTTGATGAAGAGGGCCCAGCAGCGTCTGGAGCATCTGAGACGCTTAAGGGGCTTTAATCTACCCTCTCAGGTGCTAAGGAACATTTACACTTGCACTATATCCCACTAAATTACTTTAACCTGTACTCTGTCGATATCTGCCTTACTCATCCATCCCTTTCTGGAATTCATGTACATACATATCTTTTTCTATACTTCTATACTAATTATATACTATTCTTTTTTTTGTATTTAATAGTTTTTTTATCCTTATATTCAATTTCGTTTTTTTCACGTCTAAATGTTGTACATTCGAATAAAGCATTTCGCTGCATGTCGTACTCTGTATGAATGTGAATGTGACTAATAAAATTGGAATTTTAATTAATATCTCTTCCTTGCTGCCTTCATCTGTGAGACATTTTGGTTTTGCTTGGACATTTTACCCTGTGGGGCCGTGTGTATGAAGGTGTTCAGCAATCACCTCAAGATCTTGTCATAAATCAGCATGATTTTATGTATTATCCTGCTGCAGCCTGATTTTTTAAAAACTGCATAAAATATTTATAATGCACATATTCATGTCCATATTTAAATATCCATTCAATACTTAATTTAAGGTCAGTTCAATTAAAATATTTTTGAATGCATATGATTATAAAGATGGAATGAAATTAACAACAGAATTGTGCATTGAAAAAATATTTTTACACACAATTTTTAACAAAACCAAATTTCAATAGTAAAAAAAAAATTATAATACGACTATTTGTTTATTTATTTATAATACCTTTTAAAGATAGTAATTACGTCACTAGTAATACCGCCATAAAAAAGAAACCACTTCCGCTTACTGCTTAGCCTCGCCCCGGAAGTGTGTTTGCCGCCATTTTAGGTTTAGGCGGGCGGCGTGTTCAGATCGTTTGGTTTCGTCTTGAGGTCCGGGTGTTTTTTTCTTCCCTCCACGTCTTTGTTCTTTTCAATATAATTCTACTGCAGCCTTATTTTTTATTATATAGAATAATCTGAGCAGCGGAGATGAGTTACGGTAGACCTCCGCCTGACGTCGAGGGCATGACCTCGCTGAAAGTGGACAACCTGACCTACCGAACCTCGCCCGAGACTCTGCGGCGCGTCTTCGAGAAGTACGGCCGCGTCGGCGACGTCTACATCCCGCGCGACCGCTACACGAAGGAGAGCCGCGGCTTCGCCTTCGTGCGGTTCCACGACAAGCGCGACGCCGAGGACGCAATGGACGCCATGGACGGCGCGCTGCTCGACGGCCGCGAGCTCCGCGTGCAGATGGCGCGCTACGGACGCCCGCCGGACTCGCACTACGGCCGCCGCGGTGGACCGCCGCGCCGCTACAGCGGGTACGGGCGCAGGAGTCGCAGGTCGGTGCCTTTATTTAAAAAAAAAAAAACGCAATTAGCAGCCATCGTTGCGTGTCGCCTAATCACTAAATCCCGTACAACACAAATGGCCGCCTGTCGAACATGGCGTGTTAACATGAATCATATCCAAACCCCGACTTAATGTGCACAAAGTAACTTTTATACACGCGAAAACTAACTTATCTTGATCTTGTTATTTTGGTCACGGTTGCATATGTTTCGTGTGACGTGTTAAAAGACGGCCTAGTAAACAAACTCGAGCCTCGGGTTTTCCTGAGAACGCGGCCCCGCAACAGAGCGCTGTTCAGTCGGTGTTCGGGAAACTCCCAGCGCGGTGCTGCTGCGGCCTACAAGGCCGAACCAGACGCGATTTTTCTTGCAAAGCAGCTAATCATTAGCTAGCCTGGAGTCAGTGCTCGGCAATCACGTGTTTCAAAACGTGTATTAGCTTTATTTGTCACATTTTATAAAATATTTGTACCTTTTCAGGCTTGGAAGCAATATTCGCGGCATGTATTATACACGTATGTATTATTTCCCTCAGGGTTTTGAACATACTAACATGTTGGTTTGTTTTCTTCAGTCGCAGCCCACGACGCAGGAGGCACAGCCGTTCCCGCAGCAGGAGTCGCTCTCGCTCCAGAAGCAGATCCCGCTACAGCCGGTCCAGATCCAGGTCTTACTCTCGGTCTCGCTCCCGCTCTAAGACCCGCACACCCCGCAGGAGCAAATCCAAATCTCCCTCCAGGTCCAGATCTAAGACCAAGTCTCCTTCTAGGAGTCGCAGCCCCCACTCGAATAGAGCGTCCAAATCCAAGTCGAGGTCCCGGTCCAGGAGCAGACCCAAATCTCCAGAGGCTAATGGAACCACCCAGGAGTCGTGAACCCGAGTCCAGGTAAACATGCATGACCACTTGGTCTTTTTGTTGTGGGTGATAAATCCTGACCCGGATATTGCATTGGTTCGCTTGAGGTTTAACACTGCCACTAACTGTGTTCACTCATAAATCAAGTTTTTTGCACAAACCTGGGAAATTCAATTTTAGACCCAGATATGAAACTTGTAATGTATGGCCAATTTTATGTACCAACGTTTGTTTAAAAAAAAAAAACAGGCCATTAAAGGGACAATAACCTAATTTGCATATGCATATATATGCACATATGTTTGTGTATATATAAATAATATAAATAAATAAAGCTTTACAACCGGAACCCGGTTTCATCGCTTCGGGAGGCAAACGCCGTAAGTATTTCTATCATTTGCAAGCAATAGATTGTGGGTGGTAAAACGTTTTTACCTTAATGTGGAATTCTTTCCTCCAAGCTGCTGATTCCTGTATGCAAAAGAGGAGTTTGGGGGCAGTTTGAGAGCAGTTAGTGTGTGGTCCGACCGTTGGCTGCCTGCTGCTGCTTGGCGGTTGCTATGGAGCAGGTCGGTCTCATTGAGTGTTGAGGTGGTGTTGAGGTACGTTCGAAGGATGACGGACCGAGGCCTTTTTCCATCTTCCTTGTCACACGAAAGCAGGACAGAACAATAAAAAAAAAGAAGGCGGGATGCTTTCTCAAAGCCCGTTCAAGGTTTTTCCCTCTACAGTGAATACTTCTATTTGTTGACGTCTTTTTAAAGTTGCTTTCAGAAACGCATCCCCCTTCCTCCGTTGACGGAACGTCATTCCGTTGAGGTTGCTAAACACCAGTTTATGATTAACTTAAGTCGAGCAACTCCACACTGTTGCTCACTAGACAAGGTTTTTTTTAATTGAAGGTGGTCAAAAAGTGATTAGTCAGCATCTGCTGCTTTTTTTTTCCCCAGAAATAGTAGGAAGTATACAAGCTCCAATGTGCTTGTATACTGAATTATCATCTGCCCTGATTTTCTTGAAAGCTCACTCACTCTTTTCTTCTCCTAGATGATGTCAGATGAATGAGTCTTCATTCCGAGGATCACACCGAAAGGAAAAGTCCCATCTGAGGATTTCTAAATATCATCTTATCAGACCAAAAGGTTGTTGCAAACTCGGTCTACATCTTTTTAAAACTTTTTTTTTTTTCGCCGTTGTTCAGTTGACCAGAAATTTCTGTACCGTCTTTTCAAGTGTGTGTGCGTGATCCATTTAATTGAATATTTGCGCTCAAGTGAGATTCTTAGGTGGAAAGTTTTTTTTCCCTTCTCAATTTTTTTTTTTGCTAGTTTGTTTGCATTTGTTTAGTAACTTCATGTAAGTAATCTCCCAGCCAATAAAGTAAGTTCATTTTATTCAATTCATTACGTCTTTTTTTTTTCCTTTAACATGTCTGTAATGTAGCAAATTCTTTCATCTCTGTACACAAACTTTGGCCCCGCACATGTTTATCCCCAACACGTGTCTCATCCCAAAAAAAAAAATTGGACAAATGCTTAAAGCAAAATCCACCGAATTTGGATATCTTATTTCCTTTGTGTGTGTTGCCTACTAATTTGGCATATCTGTGATTTTTCTAATGCTCTCCCTTGTATCTTTTGTGCACTAGGCGCAGTTGCGCAGCAGTTGAGTATTGCTGGTTAGCTGTTAAGGTGGCGTGTTGCAGTGCAGAGTGCTTGGCTGTTTCCAGTATTCTCCTGATTGCTCCCGTGTAACGCCCTTGATTTGACGGTTTTAAGCGCTGCAGCAGAATGACCTGCGCGGGTCCTTCCTGCAAACCTTTCGTTCGATTAAATTACGCATTGGGAGGTAGTGCACCAACATTATCACGTTTTCAATAGCAGCATTTGTTCTCTGTGGATACGTACACAGCTGTAAGCTTCATGTGAATGCTAATAAACTTCTTTTTCTTTTTGTGCTAAAACTTTGTGCTTGTCATTTTTTTTCTCATTAATGCACAACTTCTGGATTCTGGTAAGTATATTGGATTGACTTCTGTATCGTTGAATGAAAGGTGTAGTAGGAAGTAATGGACAAAGTACACAAAGCAGGTACTGAATTTATTACAGCTATAGGGTTCCTGTTTTATCACAGGACATGCTGAACTCGGTTTATGTGAAAAAATTTAACTTGGCACACCGATCTATTAATAGAATGAGTTAAACACTGATATCTTAAATTATCATGAGCTCAAAACCTTTTCAACAACTTAAAATAGCGCAATGAGGCCACAGGTATTGTGGCAAGTTTGAGTCAGTACTTTCTCCCATCTTTTATTCTCAAAATGTTCTGCCCAATGCTGAACTGTGTTCGTGATGAGTAGATCCACCAAGCGCCAATGGCGGTTCCAGTCTGAATGATTCTGGAGGTGAACCAAACCATGACCCATCACCTCCCTCATTTATTAGTTACAGCTTTTAAATCCTCTTTGCTTCAGCTTCCATCACTGAATAAGAAACATTCTCAGAAGTCCACAAATCTCAGATCTCAATTTTTATGTAGAAATGTCTCAATGCGTTGGTTGCACAAGTGCCGTTTCGTGCGATTTTTATCCAGCTAATTGTAAGATACATCTATATTGTTATAATGACTTTTAAATGAGACTTTAAGCTGCACTGGAGCTTCTCCTCAGTGAATTTAATTTGGTATCTATTCAGTACAATCATAGAAAAACTTCACTTCAGTTAAAGGAAACCAAATCAATGTGCTGTTTAGGGTGTTTGATAGCATAACTACCTACTCATTGTCTTTTTCCTCTTGTGTGTTGATACATTGTTGTATATACTTTTGTTTCTACTTTTATACATTTGCACATTGCTGCTGTAACATATTTCCCCACTGTGGGATGAATAAAGGTTTATCTTTTAACCTAAGTGATGTACAGTTATTAGACTTTCATTAAATGCATTAGCTAATAAAAAAATGGGATGAGTGGAAGAGCTGTATACACACCTTTATCTTTTGCACTTCTTTCCTATATATTATTTTTTTTCTAAATTGGGCTCCTGAGGGTTTAGAATAAATTTTTTCATAATTGTAATTTGGATTCAGCTCTCCTTACTAATGTGACGTCACCCGAAACCCCGCCTCTACATTCTGGGTGTATGAGTGACCAACTTCATTCACAGTGACATGAGATACCAATTGGTTTTGCAAATGAGTGGTAATAAACAAAAATAAAAAATCACGATTGATTTTTTCTCTCTTCAAAGCCAGTTTAAAACCGCACACGCTCTACCCTGATTGGTGGATCGTTGCGTGTTTGACCAGTTATTTTTTTCCCGCTCATAAATAAATGAGGATCGAATTATTTTTGCAAAATTTAGTAGAGTAAAAAGTAAGATATTTGACTTTGAAATGTAGTGAAGTGAAAGCAAAAAACGAAATTACTTGAGTAAAGTACAGATACGTGTAAAAACTTATGTACATTAACGAAGTACATTTATTTTGTTATTGTCCACCATTAAGTAGTAGGTAAGAAGTTATCATGCAACATTGGGCTTTTTAGTTATGGAGGGTTAAATAAGTGATGTCTAGACTTGTAAAGTATTTATAAAATGACTGGCAGAAGGTGTAACCAATCACATGCGGTTCAGACCTAAAGTCATGTTTATGAAATTCTTAGCAATTTTTGGTGTGAGGGAAAATCTTTTACTTTTCGATGCACACAGTGTTAACATTCAGAAATTATTGCCCAATTTTCACTTTAATGGAAAACAAGTCTGTCAATGGGCTATATTGGTTTTATAATAAATGTAGAATAACTTGTTTTGTGTAATATTTCCACAGTGTAGAGGTGGCAAAAGTACACACATCCTTTACTTAAGTAGAAGTACAAATACTCATGTTTTAAGTACTGATTATTGTTTTTGTTTCTCAAGTAAAAGTAAAGACGTTTGGGCTCTGACATGAACTCAAGTAAAAGTAGTTATTACTTCTACCTGTTTTAGTGTCACGTTGGTAACTGGATCTCACGTCATATAAATATTGGGGCTGTCAATCGATTTAAATATTTAATCGCAACTTAATCGCACATATCTGTTTTCTATCTAAATGTACCATATATTAATACTTCATGTTTTCAATACTTTAAGCAACATGGAGAAATATGGACGCTTAATGCAAATGTTTGTTTATTATTACTGAATCCGAATTCAATATAAAGCATTAAAAAGTTTTTGTAAATATTTTATAGTAATAATGGTGATTTAAATGAGGTAAATCATCAGGACTCCAAACGGAACCTTTGCTATGTTTCCACACGGACAGTTAATGAGGTGATACCGATGAAACTGCAACTCTTCAAGTCAAGAAGCTTTTGTCATAATCATACCGATTTATGGTATAAATAATACTGATTTATGAAATCATACCGATTAAATAATCAGAATATTTTTATTTAATGTGAATGTGGTTTATTTAAAAAAGACATTTTAAGATTTATATACATATATTTATTATGTCTGTGAGGTAAATATTCACTGAGATTTATTTATTGAAAGTTGTATACAACACACACCATGCATCACACACTTTCAATGGTGTTCTGCCTGAATCAATCCACCTCTTAATACCATCATTTTTTAGATTAATACCACCAACCTCTACGGTTATAGAAACCATCAAGACTGTATGAATACAAAGTGTAAACAAAATAAATACAATTCAAGAAGTCTCCATTTTTCATCTGCACCGTCCAAATACATCATCTCTAGCAGAAGCATAAATATGAACCTTGGGTTTTTAGTGCATTTCTGTGCATTTTGGTTTTCCTGGGGATTTGACATGAAGGCAGATTGTGCGTGTTTGTACAAATTCTACAGGAAATAAATCGCAAAAGTATAAAAAGTTCATGCAAAAGCTTAACCACTGTTTTGAACTGTTTTGGCCGACCTTTTCTGACGATGTTCAGCTTTTCTTTAAAAAAGTATTGTATAAATCTCCTTTTAAGTGTATTTGTGACCAAATCAATTTCTCCAGGAAAGATGCAGCTCTACCTCTGCCATGTTAATCTGTATTCCATGTGACTCTCGAGAAACAATTTAGAGAGGGGAAATTTATCTACATCACAAATTTGTCACAAATTAATGGTCACTTTCTAAATAATTCAAGTACAACGCATCTACTATTAAATATATCTAAATAAATAGGGTTTTACAGATGCAAGTGTTCAGAAACAATGCATTGCTATACAAATTCCAACTTGTCATGCTTTTTTAAATCAATGCATCACACCGCTATCTTTTATGTCGATGCCCTGATGTAAATCTTAAAATAGCTAATGTATATAGGTTGGGTTTACAAATATATAATTATTATTATTGTTGTTGTTGTTGTTATGAAGGATGCAATGCAGCCTGCGCAGTAAGGCGCACATCCTGCGCAAGCGCCGCGCATTATTGAAGCACACAAGCGCCTGGTAGGATTTAGGATTACATCCCGAAGCTGTAGTTTACATTTGCAAGAAGGTAATCGAGCGAAAAACCTCTGTATATCACCATCAGGGGGTTCATCGTTTTCTTCTTTACAAGGACAAACATATAGACTTTCAAATGCCATATTTGCAATTCGTGGCCATCCATAGATCACTGATCTAAAAAGACAAAAACAAAGCCTTATACAACCCCAGGCTTCTCTCCAGCTGTAGAAGTTTCCTGGTGGATTTAATGGACGCCTCCATGGACATGTGGGTCATCCTGCTTTCTGTTTTTTCCACCATCATTGCTGGGTTTCTCACAGCTGTTTTATTTAAAGGAAATCAATCAGGGTGGGGAAAAACAAGATCAGGAGAGGCGTTTCCAGCTTGCAAAGAGAAACAGGAGACCACCACCACCATCTCCAAGGTAAGGTGACTTCAGCAAGTGTTTATAAAGTGCCTGTGCATCCAAAGTAGTCCTGTTTGCATGCTTAAGGTTTGAGAATGAATGTTGGAAAAGTGTTCTCCTGATGCATGCACTCTGTAGGGTTTTTTTTTTTTTTTTTTTTTTTACAAGCATCTTATAAAGATAAGGTCCCACCCTGGTTAATAACAAAACCCACTTCCTTTATTCTGGGACCTGTTTATCTACTCTAACCTGTAAAATGGCACACAAGGAGACAGAAATTCTGATTTAGACATTGAATAATTGTTTGTCCATGCCAAGGCAAAGTATCTTCATTTATAAGGTTTTTATTATTATTATTATTATTATTAATCATTTGCATACGAGCTTGTGCACTTTCAGATTAACTTCACCCATCTGTATTGATATTGAAGGTATTTACATTTCTGCTTCCTATAATCTCCAAAAAAGGATCCTCTTGGATGTCCATTTCTTAACCTATAATGTCCATCAAGATGATGTTTAAAACGTGCAATGCAATGCCTGGGTATTTTACTCCTATTGAACGTAGGGCCAAAAAAGATGCACTATTCCACAACACCAAGACACGATTTTAGTAAAAAAGCTGTTGATTTGTAAGGGTTTTATTTCCTAAAATACAAATCAAATTGTACACCCTGAACATTAACCTTCAACACAACGAGGTCTTCAACGCGCCAGAAGGAAACGAAGATCAAACAAGTCGGTTAACCAAAAAGATACGGAAAATAAAAGCGATCTTCAAAAACGAGTCTTTAGTTCAATTCAATTCAATTCGTCACAAAGTAGAAGAACAATTAGTATTCAATAGACAAATATAATTAAAATCCATCATTTTAGATAAAGTAATAATAAATATTTAGAGCTGTGATTTGATGGTTTATTTTTCAACAAATTTTTCTTCTCGAAGTTTTGAGGCCAGCGGTATTAAAAAGTTGTTCACAGCGATTACATAAATGATATTGGTAACATTCTTTGTCCATTAACATGTAGTGGATTAAAATAAGCATCTACTGTAGGTATGTAGTTGATTTTCGATACTCATTAAAACTCATTAAAAGTAGCCAAACAATGACTTTGCGTACAGTAACGAAGTACATTTACTCAAATGTTTATGCCACTAGTAGCCTTAATACAAGGTTTCCATGTTTTTGATCTATGAACACATGATGTGTGTTAGAAAGCACCCACAGGACATGGAATCTCCCGAGACGAATCCGATCGTGCAGCACAGACAAATGAAGACCTGCAGGATGAACCATGTGCAAGAGAGATGGTTGAGGCGGAATGCAATCAAACCGAGTCAAAGATGGACGAGTCTTTATATTATTCTGAAGGTAAATATGTCTCAAAGTCTAGAGGTGAATTAAATATGCATGAGACCTGAACCTTGGGGTAATCAGTTTCTGGAAGATAGGATCGTGAGGGACCCGAAAAGTGATTTTTATGCATTTTGGTTTTGTAGAAATTCTGAATTTTAAAGTTCTACAAGGCATCGCTCACAATCATACAATCGATAAAATAAAAACAAAAAGAAATTCTGAATTTTAAGATGCTGTAAGGCATCACTCGAAAATGGTTCCTCAATGTATACGAATGTAGCATATAAAAACATCCCCTCGACGTCCAACCAATAAAAAATAAAATGTACCAGGTGTCTATGAGAAAAAAATGGTATTTGTCAATATAATTTGCTGAACAGCTACAATACACTTTAATTCAGAAAAACACTTTAATTTACATGTACATGTAATGAATACACATACACACCTCCATTTTACGTAGTTCTGACTTGCGTCATGTTTGACTTTCGGCTTAGAATTTTTTTTACTTTTGACTGTCAATTCCTGAGGCTTTACATCAGTTATTATTATTAGTTTTATATATATATATATAAGTAGCTTAAAAACATAAAAAATAAAAACAATTATTCAACAATAAATGTTACGGTGTGTTACAAAGTAATGATTTGTAATGTAAAAAAAAACAAAAGATCATTAACAAGGTTAAAAAAAGTTAAAATAAATTAATAAAAACATCCCCATAGTTCGGGGAGTGGTGGCTCCAGCGGTTAAGGCGCTGGGTTGCCGATCGGAAGGTCGGGGGTTCGAGCCCCGGTATCGCTAAGCTGCCACTCTTGGGCCCTTGAGCAAGGCCCTTAACCCTCTATGCTCCAGGGGTCCCTTACGAGGGAACTATCAAGGTCCGTGACGTGGGGCCGCCTTCCCGTGGGCTCACCACCTGCAGGAGGGACCGTAAGGGACGGTGCTGTGAGGATTGGGCAGCAGTCGAAGGCGGGGGCCTGCTTAGACTGCTGCCCCCGCGACCCGGAATACGGATAAGCGGGAGAAAATGGATGGATGGATGGATGGATCCCCATAGTTCCTGTGTTGTGGTTAATGGCAGTTTATTCATTCTTGTGTTTCTGTAGTTATTCGTAACACATTCTGTTGCCTGTGTTAAATTTGTGACTTTAATGTTTATCCATAAGACTACGAAAAAAAGATTTCATACTGCTAATGGTTCATCATTCTAGCTCAATTAAAAAGTGTTTACGTTTATTGAAAATACGGTAAAAGTACACTTTTTGTTATCTCAAATCTGGGATTTAAACTCGTGACCATTGGAGATAAACTTCAATGCCTTAACCACTAAGATATCACCTGTGTTTGATTAAAATGGCTTAGTGTATTAGTGACATCAGGGTGAGTGTATTTGTAGTTCTTTTTTTTTTTTCCCATTCGATTAAATTCTAATAAAGAACGCAGGTGAAATCTGAGCCTGATTACGGCACGATCGTTAACGGCGGAGTGGTTCACGTATGTTGATCCTTTAGGATTTTCGCACGTGATGGTCTCAAGGTTACACAGCAGTGTAGAAAAACAAAAAAAAACAAATCGACAACGTGAGCAGCAGTTCGGAGGTCAAAGGAGGATAGCCAGACTGAGTCAGGCTGACAGGAAGACTTCAGTGACCACTTATTACGACTGATGCGATATGAAAAGCATCTTCCGAAGATGTTTAGGATATACTGATTTTAATATGTAGACCGATATAGTGGATGTGAAGAAGTGAAACTTCACGTAAAGTCGGTTGCTATGGTGAGTAATCCCTCACGGTTTTCTTCCTGCGAACATTTTCACACCTGAGAGACATCTGCATTTCTCACCTTTGCCACCCATCTCACTTTCTCATCCCCCCCCTGCTGATTAAAAGCACTTTTCTTATTGGTTGTTACTCTGAAACCTGACTGCTGCTTTTCAAACCTGATCCTATAAATAAATGAACAGTGTATATATATATATATATATATATATATATATATATATATATATATATATATATATATATATATATATATATATATATGTATATGTATATGTATGTGGGACTAACAACAGCGAGGTATTGAAAGTAGATGGTGCTGCAGCTCCATTTACACATTCCACACACTGGTCGTTGTGCAACACTTAGCAAGTAAAGAACTTTCACTGTCATGCTAATACAGCACACGCCTAGAAAAATGCAGCAAGACTTACAATGATTAGGTGTGTGAACGGTTAAATTGAGGACCTGTTTGAAAGTCTTACAGCTTTTTCTAAAGAAAAGAAAAAAACTATTCACTTGTTTCAAGGATTTGGCTCGAATACAAAACAAACCCCCTCCAGATTCATTCCTTGTGCACTGATGCATAGAGATGTTATTGGTGTTACAGGCACCGGCCTCTGTAACTTACTGGGTATTCTTCCTCGCCATCTGGGGTGTTTTCCTTTCCAGTCCAGTGCAGATACCATTAGAGGTTAGTGGAGTTCACAGATAGCTATCGTACTTGCCGATAACCAATTAATCAGCCGTTTTTTTAAAATGGATACTGAAATAAATAAAAAAATAATAACACAAAGAGTACTGAATCATGAATATGTTAATTATATTAATAAATATTGAGGGAAAAATTTATTAAACTGAAACAAAAAAGTAACACTCCAAATAAAAAAACAGTTCCATCCTAAAATAAATAATAATATTAATTAAAATACACGTTTAAACAGCACGTGGTGTCAGGGGTAATTGTGGAACGGGATGTTTTAAAAACCACACACCAATCTTATGGTCTTGTGTCTACAAACTGTAGTTTTACAGTCCAAGTTTTAATTGCCACACACTACATATTTACCCCGGACAAGAACATTGTGTATCCCAAAGGATAAAGATTGTAATTGGACAGGATTGGACCACAGAGGTTTAGGGGCCTTGCTCAAGGTCCCCAAGAGTGGCAGCTTGGTGATAATAGGACTTCAACACCTGACCTACTGATTAGTAATCCAGAGCCTTAACCAGTGAGCTACTTGATTGGCCTTTTCTTCTCTAGAATTCCCAACTCGGGTTTCTTTTGTTTTTGTTATAATGAAGTTTCAGTCATTTCTTTTTTTATCTGAGATAATTCTCTAATCGATAGTCGTCGTTTGGTTTCCTGACACAAGTGTAACACCAGAAGCGTAGTTCTCTGTAGTTATGGAGATGGGATGGTATGGATTCTTCAGCTTGAGAACCCGAAGTGAAGTGGATGAAGTGTTAAAGTAGAGATACAGTAGGAAAAATACGACTCCAGTAAAAGTGCTCCTTTTAAACTTTCACTTGAGTAACAAGACTCAGTTGATGTGAAAAGACTCTAATGTGACTCTCAGCACATTGATCTATTAATAGAATAAAATTAATGAGTCAAACACTGATTGATTTCTATTACAATTATCATGAGCCCAAAACCTTCTTTTGAACTTCTTAAAAAAAAAATCGCAAAAATGAGGCCACAGGTGTTGTGGCGAGTTCGAGTCTGGAGTTTCTTTCATTATTTATTCCTCTCAAAATGTTCTGCTTGGAATTAAACTGATGATGAATTGTATGTTCGACACTTTGATTGGTCGCTTGCTGCTTGTTTGACCAGTTACGTTTTAATTCGTTTATAAATAAAAAGGAACGGATGATTTAGCAAAATCTAGTTGAGTAAAACGTAAGATATCTGACTTTTTAAAATGTAGCGAATTTAAAGTAAAAGTCTCCCCAAATGGAAATACTTCAGTAAAGTACACATAAGCCACTTAAGTACAGAAACAAATGACGTTACTGTCCACCGCTGCTGATGTGTGAGCAGTTTGAGTATTTTAACACACCTATGATGTCTGACAAATCCACATCAGGAACAATTAGAAAACCCTACAAACCCTGACAATTTGACGTAAACATTGCATGTTGAATATTTAGGCTGTAAATATTTCCCATGTAAATAACGTAATTCCTGAGTAAAGGGATCTATGTGTGTTTTTTCTCCAAACCAATTGTTTTGTCTCACCTGGATGGATTTCTACAAAAAAAAAAAAACTGATGCTGGAATCATGAAGGAAACTGTTATACATTTTAGTTATTATAACCATATAACCAGTGTTCACTTGAATACATTTTTATAATCACATTATCTTGTGTGCTTTAGTGCTGAAATGATTCCTAGAGTAATTTGAATCCAAAAATGCATCATGGCGAATCAATTGCTTAAGTTATCTATAGAAACTGTGTTTCCCCACGGATCATTATTACTGACGGTGAAGTATTATTACACATAAATAAAAAAAAAAGAAATATAAATACTTTTGAAGAAATATTTTCCTCTCCAACAACTTTTTTTTTCCTGCTTTTTTGATAAGTGTTTAAGTTTTTGGGTTTGAGTTTCCTTTATGTACAGCATGCTTTTATTTGTATATATTAAATGTTTTTTTTGTCACAGACATACCCATTAGGGATGTTAAGATTCATCGATTCACATCGAATCGATGTGTTGCATCAATTTAAAAAGGTGTGCATGGGAAACAAGTTGGCATTTTTATCGCGGTGCATTGTTTTTAACATATTTGCATCAGTAAAACCAATTTATTTATATATAATTATTAGAAGAGGTGCTGTACTTTTATTATTTAGAAAGTGACCAATAATTTGTGACCAATATTTGATATTTTATATATATTATATGGACCAAGGCGTGTACAGAGAGTCCATACAATACAGATTTACATGGCAGAGGTAGAGGTGCAACTTCCCTGAACTGGAACATTTGAAAAAATCTGGTTTTATTGAATACATTTTTTGCACTACAAAGACCTGTTTGTGAAAGGGGTCATGAAAGCACTTAAGAAGATTGATGATTTGCTGTCTGTCTGAACCGAAGAAATAAAAGTAAACTATCTGTACCATATTACATTGCATAACATTATATTATATTTAATAATATTCAATGGAATGTGCAGTAGAAATGTATATAGAGTTTTATATATATATATATATATATATATATATATATATATATATATATATATATATATATATATATATATATAAAAATTTTTTATATATATATATATATAAACACCTTGTTTTTTTGCAAGTTCTCCCACTTAGAAATCATGGAGGGGTCTGAAATTGTCATCGTAGGTGCACGTCCACTGTGAGAGACATAATCTAAAAAAAAAGATCCAGAAATCACAATGTATGATTTTTAACTATTTATTTGTATGATACAGCTGCAAATAAGTATTTGAACACCTGAGAAAGTCAATGTTTAATATTTGGTACAGTAGCATTTGTTTGCAATTACAGAGGTCAAATGTTTCCTGTAGTTTTTCACCAGGTTTGCACACACTGCAGGAGGGATTATGGCCCACTGCTCCACACAGATCTTCTCTAGATCAGTCAGGTTTCTTGCCTGTCACTGAGAAACACGGAGTTTGAGCTCCCTCCAAAGATTCTCTATTGGGTTTAGGTCTGGAGACTGGCTAGGCCATGCCAGAACCTTGATATGCTTCTTACAGAAGTATGCTTCTTACTTTCCCCGTAGCCCTTTCCAGCCTTGTGGAGGTGTACAATTTTACTTGCAAAATAGCAGGGTGTTCAAATACTTATTTTCCTCACTGTAAATGCAGATTAACAAGAATGTCACAGTGTCCTGTGCAGTAAAATGTGTTTAAAGAGCTATAATGGCTGATTGCCATCTGTTGCAAAGTAACGCTTTTATGATTTCTATCTTCTAAAATAATTACTGTAATTTCCGGACTATTAAACGCACCCAAATATAAGCAGCACCCACCGAATTTTACAAGGATGTTTATTTTGAACATAAATAAGCCGCACCTGTCTATAAGCCGCATGTCTACACTGAAACTAATACATTTTACACAGGCTTTAATGAAAGACCGTGTCTGTTACGCGGCTTGTATCTAAACAGTAGCCTACCAAGAAAGTCATCATTCACTGTCTTCCTCCTTCCTTTCACAACTATTTCTCTCGAGAGTTTATCTTTTGGCATCGTCGTGCATTTAAAAATTACCATCGGTGAAGCTTTTCTCCCGATGCCGTGCAGCTCAGAACACAGGTGAAGTGCGTTTTCATGCCCGGTTGTTTTCGGCGTGACGAATGATTCGCATTTCCTGTAGACAGTCCGAGTGAGCGGCAGGTCAAACTTCAGAGGAACATCATCCATATTTATGATGTGGTGCGGCCCGATTCAGTGAAAGCGCATCTGATTTAATATAAAAGGGTTTCATTGGTTCACCTGAACCCGTTCGGCAATTTCATTGGTCTACTATTATTGGGGTTCAGTTTTTTTAGCTTGAAGTTTGTGAAAACAGGAAAATCCATAAATTAGCTGCTTCGTTGTTTTAGCCGTGGGGTTCAAAACGTGGGAAAAAAGTAGCGACTTATAGTCCGGAAAATACGGTAATTTGTCCTCTGGTCCTCAGATCGTACTTGCAAGTGCTCGTGTCTTACATTATTCAGGAAAACGTTGTCCTCTGTGTAAAATTATGGCCATAATATAAAAATTGGTATAGTAAATAATATGTTTAGCTTTGTGAACAAAGTCAACGCAAGGTCTAGATCAGACTAGTGAACTCCTGCTGACATATTGGACCGCGAGTTTTAATTTAACAAGCTGTAGACGAGCTGATCTACTATGTAGACGTGCTGATTACAAAGACGTTTGTAAAAACGTTTTTGAAAAAAATTCTTAGGGAATTTATTTCTAAGAAAAATCGTTTTGTTTTTATTATACATAACACGACAGTAGTGAGCGATACTGCCAAATTTTCTATTATTTTCCTCGCAATTCCGAGAGAAAAAAAGTCAAAAAGTCGGAATTGTGCATACTTTTTTGTTTATGTGGCAGAAACGGGCTTTAAATAGATTCTTCTTCTTTCGGCTTCTCACATTAGGGGGCGCCACAGTGGATCATCCGTCTCTATACCCCTGTCCTCTACATCTACCTCTTTCAAACCAACTACCTGCATGTCTTCCCTCACCACATAAACCGCCTCCTTGGCCTTCCTCTTTTCCTCCTTTCTGGTGGCTCCATCCTCAGCATTCTCCTACTGATATCACCCATGTCCCTCCTCTGCACATGTCCAAAGCATCTCAATCTCCAAAACGACCTACATGCACTGTCCCTCTAATAAACTAATTTCTCAACCTGTCCACTTTGTCCACGTCCAACGAAAACCTCAACATCTTAAGCTCTGCTACCTCCAGCTCCACCTCCAGTCTTTAACTCAATGCCACTGTCTCTAAACCATACAACATCTCAGGTCTCACCACAGTCCCTATAAACTTTCCCTTTCACTCTTGCAGATACTCTTCTATCACAAATCATTCCTGCTATCACTCTTCTCCACCCACTCCACCCTGCCTGCACTCTTTTCTTCACTTTTCTAACCCTCTCTCTTTATTGTACTGTGGAGCCCAGGTACCTAAACTTCTTCCATCTTCTCCACCTCTTCTCCCTGCAACAGCACCACTCCACTGCCCTCCCTCTCATTCACACACATGTACTCTGTCTGACTCCTACTGACTGTCCTTCCCCTTCTCTTCAGCAGATACCTCCACCTCTCCAGGCTCTTCTCAACCTGCTCCCTACTCTCACCACAAATCACAATATCATCCGCAAACATCATAGTCCATGGAGACTCCTGTCTGACCTCGTCCTTCAACCTGTCCATCACCACTACAAACAGGAAAGGGCTCAGACCGGATCCTTGATGCAGTCCAACCTCCATCTTAAACCAGTCTGTCATTTGTACTGCACACTTCACTGCTGTCACACTGTCCTCATACATGTCCTGCACCACCTTTACATACTTCTCTGACACTCCTGACTTCCTCATACAATACCACAACTCCTCTCTCCACCCTGTCATACGCTTTCTCTAAATCCACACACACACACACAATGCAACTCCTTCTGACCTTCTCTATACATCTCCATCAACATTCTCAAAGCAAATAATGCATCTGTGGTGCTCTTCCTCAGCATGAAACCACACTGCTGCTCACAGATGGTCACCTCTTCTCTCAGCTTGGCTTCCACTTCTCTTTCCCATAACTTCATGGTGTGACTGATCAACTTTATTCCACTGTACTGCACGTCTGCACATCTCCCTTATTCTTAAAGATCAGTACCAGCACACTCCTTCTCTATTCCTCAGGCATCTTCTCCCCTTCCAAAATCCTGTTAAACAATCTTGTTAAAAACTCCAAGGCCATCTCTTCTAAACATCTCCATGCCTCTACTGGTATGTCATCTGGTCCAGCCGACTTTCCACTCTTCATTCTCTTAATCGCTGCTCTCACTTCCTCCTTACTGATCCTATCCACTTCCTGCTTTACCATCTCCACACCATCCAACCTTCTCTCTCTCATTTTCCTTGTTCGTCAGCTGCTCAAAATACTCCCTCCATCTTCTTAACACACACTCCTCACTAGTCAACACATTTCCATCTCCATCCTTTATTGCTTTAACTTGCAGCACATCCACAGGTCCCTCTGCCTGGCCAATAATAATAAATCCTTTTCTCCTTCCTTAGTGTCCAACCTCTCATACATCTCTTCATATATATTTTCCTTGGCTTTCGCCACTTCACACACATCACATCACAGTCTTTCTCTTTCAGTTTCCACAATCTTATTCTTCTTTCAGTCCTCACTCTCCTCCTCTTCACCTCCAAAACCATCCTACAGACCACCATCCGATGCTGTCTAGCTACACTGTCACCTGCCAACACCTTACAGTCTCCAATCTCCTTCAGGTTGCATCTCCTACATAGAACGTAGTCCACCTGTGTGCACCCTTTCTCCACTCTTATACGTCACCCTATGATCCTTCTTCTTTAAATACGTATTCACCACTGCCATTTCCATCCTTTTAGCAAAAGCTACCACCATCTGCCTTTCCACATTCCTCTCCTTAAAACCATACCTACCCATCAACTCCTCATCACCTCTGTTACCTTCACCTATATGCCCATTGAAATTTAAAGGTAGGAGATGTAGGTAAGACATGTGACCGAGGGAGGCATTTTGACATGCATCAAGAGTGAGTCATAGACAGATGTAGCGGAGAGAATCCGGTAATTTTCCAAAATAAAACATTGCTCAGAATCAGATAATAAATAAAACGAAAATAATGTAAGTTATGTATTCTTTCTGTGCGACCCGGTACCTATTTTTACCATTGCATCTTATTGCATGGAATCGCATTGTGTTAAATCGAAACGGAATCGGATCGAACTGCATCCTATTGGGGTGTATCGCATCACATCGGTAATCACATATGTATCTTTTAATGTATCGTATCATTGGCTACGCATCGAGATGCGAATCGCTTCGGCCTCAGTTTGGAAGATATACACGTCCCAAATGACCGTAAACATTAAACCATGCAGTGAAATGCATTTTTATTTTAATAACGGAAAAATTTGAAGTTTATAAATAGAAACAAGGAATAAGGTAGAAAATAATGTGCAGTAAAAATATATTATAGAGTTATAAAAAATGGAAATCAAATACAGAGTAATTATAGCAGTATTGACAGTATTTTATCATTTTTTTTTATTTTTTTTTATTTTTTATTTTTTTTACTAATTGAATAAGAATGCAATTTTGAAATGTATTTGCTTTGGATTGGAAGGTCATGGGTTCAAATCCTTGCCACTGCTGGGTCCCTTAATCCTCTATTGTTCAGCTGTATAACTGAGATAACAAGAAGTCTCTCTGGATTAGAGCTTGTGCCAAATGTCCTAAATGTAAAAAAACGAACAAAAAAAAACAGTGTGACTTGCAGTTATCTCTGCTCAGAAATTGAGGGTTAAGGGCCTTGCTCAAGGGTCCAGAAGTGGCAGTTTGGTGGAAGTCTTACGCTCAACTCGATGTGTAATGGGATGTTAATCAAAGCGGATAAATGAACATTCATTGGACGGGTTCTCTTTTTGAGTCTGGATCCTCTCAGAGTTTCTTCCTCATGCCATCTCAGGGAGTTTTCCCACAGTCACCACTGGCTTACTCATTAGGGACATTCTTTATACAACTTTATAACCAATTTATAAATGCTTTCAGCTGATGTCCATTGGTAAAGCGCTCTACAAATAAAAATGTAGTGTAAATATATACAGCGACAATGGTGTAAAAGACGCCCAAAGGAACAGCTACAGTTGGCATCTGTTTATACATAAATGCAGATTAATGTCACCGTGTCCTGTGCAGTAAAATGTGTTTAAAGAGCTATAATGGCTGATTGCCATCTGTTGCAAAGTAACGCTATTATGATTTCTATCTTCCAAAATAAATACCCTAAATTCCGGACAGCTACAGTTGGCATCTGTTTATACATAAATGCAGATTAACAAGAATGTCACTGTGTTCTGTGCAGTAAAATGTGTTTAAAGAGCTATAATGGCTGATTGCCATCTGTTGCAAAGTAACGCTATTATGATTTCTATCTTCTAAAATAAATACCGTAAATTCCGGACTATTAAGCGCACCCAAATATAAGCCTGTTTTGAAATAAATATAAGCAAATATAAGTCTGTCACTGAATTTAACAAAGATTTTTATTTTGAACATAAACACGCCGCACCTGTTTATAAGCCGCAGGTGTCTACACTGAAACTAATGAACTTTACACAGGCTTTAATGAAAGACAGTGTTTGTTACACGGCTTGTATCTAAACAGTAGTCTACCAAGAAAGTCATTGTTCACTGTCTTCCTGCTTTCTTTCACAACTATTTTCTCGAGGGTTTTTCATTTGGCATCGTCGTGCATTTAAAAATCATCATCGGTGAAGTTTTTCTCCCGATGCCGTGCAGCTCAGAACACAGGTGAAGTGCGTTTTTTCATGCTCGGTTGTTTTCAGCGTGACGAATGATTCGCATTTCCTGTAGACAGTCCGAGTGAGCGGCAGGTCAAACGTCAGAGGAACATCATACATATTTATGATGTGGTGCGGCCCAATTCAGTGGGAGCGCATCTGATTCAATATAAAGAATTTCATTGGTTCACCTGAACCTGTTCGGCAATTTCATTGGTCTAATGTTATGGGTCTCAGTTTTTTTAGCTTGAAGTTTGTGAAACCGGGAAAAACCCAGGAAATATCCATAAATTAGCCGCTTCGTTGTTTAAGCCGTGGGGTTCAAAGTGTGGGAAAAAAGTAGCGACTTATAGTCCGGAAAATACGGTAAATGGTCCCCAATTTGTCCTCTGGTCCTCAGATCGTACTTGCAAGTGCTCGTGTCTTACATTATTCAGGAAAACGTTGTCCTCTGTGTGAAATTATGGCCATAATATAAAAATTGGTATAGTAAATAATATGTTTAGCTTTGTGAACAAAGTCAACACAAGGTCTAGATCAGACTAGTGAACTCCTGCTGACATATTGGACCGCGAGTTTTAATTTAACAAGCTGTAGACGACCGTGTCTGGTTAAGCGCATCATACAGGGCGTGTTGCTTCAAGTTGTTATAAAAAGAAACAAAAGAAAACCCAAAAAGCAAATACAACTTGCACAAACATCAGTGCAATTGGAACAGACAATTTTTTTTCGTGCTGATTACAGACGTTTGTAAAAAGGTTTTTGAAAAAAATTCTTAGGGAATTTATTTCTAAGAAAAATCATTTTGTTTTTATTATACATAACACGACAGTAGTGAGCGATACTGCCAAATCTTTTATATAAATAATGTTTATAAAATGTACAAATATTCAATTTATATACAATTTATTTATTTTCTTTAGCAATTCCTCAATATGATTTGTACGAACGTGAAAGATTTGATCGTTCGATGACATTAATCATCATTAATCGTCATAGGAGAATTTGCTTCCCGGAGAAAAGAAAGCATCTGCAAGAAGTAAATAGCAGTTAGAAAGAATTTTATTCTAAAAAAATATTCTGGGACTCCGGTAACTAAGTTACCGCAAAAATACCAAGAAATAGATGAAGGTTGGATTTAAACCTGAAATAGACATGGGCATCTATTTAAAATACTGACACGTGGGACGTGTTTTCCTTCAAGCCATGCCTGCATATTTAATATTTTTGTTTGTAACAGCCTGTGATGTGTGGTAATGAAATAAATAAATATTCAAAACCGCTAAGGACGAAAATTCTGTATTGTTTCCTGAATGATTTGTTTTTTTCTTCCTGGCTGTTTTTCAGGCTTCATATCTTACACATGATCTATTCATCAGTATTACAATTCATCCCAAAGGTTTTTAAAGGGGTTGAGGTCAGAGCCGTGTAGCAGGCTATTCATGATCTTCATGGAGCTGGCTTTGTGTACAGGGGTTTTGTCATGCTGGAACAGGTTTTGGTTCTAATTCAAATGAAGGGAAAATGTAATTCTATAGCAATTGTGTCAGCAATTTGGGGAGAAGTGAATCTTCCAAAATACTTCCAATTTACAATTATGGTGTTGTTGATCACGTAAATCATCAGGACACCAAACGGAACTTCTTCTGTGTTTCAACACGGACGTTTTTAATGCCGGATTTTGGTGCTGATTTGAGCCTCGGCGCGTCAGTAAATCAAACATTTAGCGATTAAAAATGAATTTATTTCTGTGGAGTTTATTTTTATATCCGAGTAAAGAAAGGACGTTGTGAATAAGCGTGATGCGTTGAAGGTTTGAATTTCGCCTCGTATATGTTTATTTATTTCTACATTTTATAAAAATTGTCAAACAGAAATAGTTATTAAAAATGAGTGCCGTTTAAATAAATTTATATTAAAGTGTTAACGCATTAATTTCGACAGCCTATATATATATATATATATTTTTTTTTTTTTTCCTTTTGGCACAGGCATGTTTTGCATTTCTTCAACCAAATTTAAACTGAACCGTGACAGAGATACGTACTGAACCATGAATTTTGTGTACCGTTACACCCCAATACATGTAAATAGGGTGACTACAACTAGTGTTTGTTCAACACACACCTTCCAGCTTAACAGAAATTGTGTGTGTGTGTTGTCTTACAGTAAACAGGATGGGTGATGAGGATCAAGCCCTAAGGTACATGCCTGGTATGTTGCGGACAAGCCAGCTGGAGAAGATGATGAGTAAAGAAGAACTGGAGGAAGAACAAAGGTGAATCTTTCTTTCTTTTTCTCTCTCCCATATTACCTGCTTCCAACATGTCAATCTTTCGAGAACTGATTTCACTTTCTTGCCACCTCTTCACAGGTGCCATTGTAGGCAGAGAATCAATGTTTGTTTGTTATGACTGATCAGAGAATTCTTTCATTCTATTCCAATTGTTCTATCTGAACTGCAATATTTCATAACCCTACCAACACACACCCCATGTCCCTATTCATTCAGCCCACATGATAGCCATGTACTGAATGTGCAAAAAAAAAAAAGGCCATGAAAACAAACCCCTTTTGTACGTCAGATTCTACTGTTAATGGCCCGCCGTTTGCACAGGTGAGAGTGTAAACAGTGTCAGCAGAAAACGCCACACTTGCTAGTTTCACCTCCGCCTCACATTTTCTCACACGTTTCTCCACTGTGTGCCTTTCAGAGTCCAGCGGGAGCAACTCTCCGCCATCCTCAAACTGCTCAAAGAAAACCAGGACACGTTTGGGGAGGTGACTGAGAAAGACATGGAGGAACAGCTGAAGCTTTACTCTATCTAAAATAAGAACTACACCGAACCCTAGTCTGTCATGGCGAAAATGGAAAGTTAAGAATGTTGCTTCAGTTGCAAATGCAAATAATTCTGATGGCCACCATAGGAGGATATGCTAATAAAGCTCAGTGTGTTTTAGACTTCAACTGTACACAATTTTTAACCTTGTTAGGAATATTATGAAGTAAATATTGGGTGTAGATACTTATTTGCGGGTTTATATACAGTATTTACATTGCAAGGTCCAATAAAGTCACCACATGGATTTGACTAATCAAACAGACAAGAGCCTATTGGATATGAACTATTATCTGATATTATACTAATTATCGTGTAATGGATAATCGTTATTGGATAATTACTGCAGCTACTAATATGTTTCAACTGCCACAAGTGATTTATCCCTTACTGATGCAATGAGTAGATTCTCATTTGTTAAACAACTATGTGTGAAGACATATCCTAAAATCATGGATAAAATCTTACTCTCTTTCATAAAGTCAAACAAAGAACTAAAGAGATTGTTTTAAATTTAGGTTAAGATCTGTCCTTCCAGTGATCCAGTGGTGATCCATCATCTTCAAGAAAGAAATACAGTCAGAGAAAAAAAATATTTTGTGATCGGCGATAACTTAAACATTTGGTGAAATCAAACTGCACAAAAAAAAAACACAACAGCAGAACTCACGGCTGTGTTTAATAGTGAAAGTAAGAGCTGATCTGAGAAAAGGCTTCGATTTGCTAGCGAGAATAACGATTGGACTCTGAGGCCTGATGGGTTCAGATTTACTCTTTTCCTGAGTGGATCCACCAGGATCAGAACAGAAGAGGAGGAAATGATGCACTCATCATGCTCATGCTTAGTGCTTACCATACATACTGTGGGGGCAGTGTAATGATCTGGGGTCACTTCGTTCAGCAACGTTATGTGGGCAAAAAAAACAGGGTCAGCTGACTACCTGAATATACCGAATGACCAGGTTTTTCAATCAGTGGATTTTTTTTTTTCTTCCCTGCTGCCACAGGCATGTTCCAGGATGACAAAACCGGGATTCCTAAATTGTGGTTCAAGAAATATGAGACGTTTTCACACAGATTTGCAACACACATGGATTTCCACAGAGACCAGATGTTCACCCTGTTGGGAATCTTTGGGATGTCCTGGAGAGGACTTCAGCATCGGTCCGAATCTCTGCTCATCAGTACAAGAACTTCCCAAGACATGAACGGAAATAACTATTGTTACATTGCATAAGCTTATCGAAACAAAAAAAAGGCGGTATATTAGCGTGTGCATTTTTTTTTTTCTCAGCCAGGTAGCATATACTCGCCATCCACTATGTTAGATACATCTGTAGATTTACGCAGTTATCGAATCAGCCAATCATGTTGAAGCAGCACAGGTCAAGAGATTCAATAAAACTTTAGAATGAAGAAACGGTGTGATCTCCTTGACGTTCATTGCGGTGTGAATGTTTGTACCAGGGTTGGTTTGAGTACAAATTTAGCATACAAAACAATTTTTAAATCCAATAAGGAGAATCTTCTGTCTGGACACTCCACATGCCATTAAAGCTGTGATTTTCAGAGTGTTGTGGTTAATGTTGTCTTCTTCTATCTCCAAACATCATCTCTGGAGGTTCTTTATCCTTTTTTTTTACCAAAACCCTTCTCTCTGGATAACTCGTTGTTCCAAAAATGTATTTTGTTTATGAACTATGGAGGTCACTTTGCTCTTAGAAACCATCCATGCAGCTAAAATAATAAATAAATAAATAATCACTCTTTGCAACCATGATGGATTGTTGTTTAACAGCAGTCGTCTTCTTTGGCAACCCGTGTGTCATTTGGTTTGTGGTATTGTGATGATATTCTCATTTCATTTCATTTCATCTTCTACCGCTTATCCGTAATTCGGGTCGCGGGGGCAGCAGTCTAAGCAGATTCCCCAGACACTTCTCCGTGTCCAGGGATCGGGCTGTCAAGGCCCCCGCCTTCGACTGCTGCCCAATCCTCTCAGCACCGGTCCCTTACAGTCCCTCCTGCAGGTGGTGAGCCCACGAGAAGGCGGCCCCACGTCGTTCGACGTCACGGTCCTTGATTTATTTTTCTCGTAAGGGTCCCCTGGAGCAGAGAGGGTTAAGGGCCTTGCTCAAGGGCCCAAGAGTGGCAGCTTGGCGATACCGGGGATTGAACCCCCGACCTTCCGATCGGTAACCCAGCGATAACCTTAACCGCTGGAGCCACCACTCCCCCCCCCCCCCCCCAATATTCTGATATTCTGATTGGTTATGTTTAATTTGCTCAAACGTGTTGTGAACAGTGTCATTGCGGTTTTGAATAAATACAAGCTCACGTATAATATTGATTGAGGGTGGAGTGAATGATAGCTTTCCATAGTAGTAAAATAAAGGATGTTTGTTGGGTGTGGTACAACTCAAAGTTGTTTATATTACAGTAATCTTATATACTGTACTGTTTATTTATCTTACCATAGAAAAATGTAAATGACTGGCAGCTGATTTAATCACAAGATTTTATCTTTTTATAGTCACATTCCCTGATATTACTCATACAAGGACAGATATAAACAATCGTTTCCAAAGCCAGGTTTTCCGATTCCAGCATTTAACCAGAAATGCATTGTAGCAGTGTACGATAATTTCATATATGTACAGGTTGTTAAGGCTATGATATATATATATATAAATATATATGATAGATATTAATAATGACAGATGAATGAACAATATAAATATAAATAAACACTTAAAAAAATATATATTCTGGCACAGATGAGTTTAGACACATTTACATTTCCCTTCATGTTATTTCCTCAAGCTTGAAAAAGCTTAATATTTACTGTTAGTTTCTTCAACATTTACTTCTAAACAATGCAAGAAAAACAGATTACTGACAATATGGAAGGACATAAGTAAGGCATGTACTGTAAGGTATGTACAGTGGAACCTCAGAGTTCCGAATTTTCGCAACCTTTTGATACGCCCCTTCCAACCCAGTAAAAACCCAAAGAACACTATACGTAATCAATTTAAATGAGTAAATAACACTATTTCACTCCATAACACTTAATTATTAGACTATTTTAACAATACTTTATGTAAATTAACAGCAATTACAATTACAATAAAAAAAAATAAGGTACAGGTACAGTAAGGTATGCAGTAGAGAAGTACAGTATAATAATACATAAAAATAGTTTTAAAGCATTTTTTAGACAATTTTAATGAGATAACCCTTGATTAGAAACGTTAAAACTAGCGTTTTGAGCAGCTCGCGGTTGCTCACGAGCCGATCTGAATGAGAGTCGCGGGTTGGAATGAAAGTCGCGAGCATGCGAGGTCGCGAGTGCTGAGGCCGCGAGCTCCGAGGTTCCACTGTACATGTATTTCTTTTACATACTTTCAGTTCTTTAACAGTAGCACTGTTGAATCTGTAATTGTTAAACATTGCTACACAAGCGAATTCCCCCCCCCCCCCCCATTAGTAGCAGAGTTCTTTTGGGTAATTTAGAATAATTGCATATATTAGGCCTAGTAGCAAAACACAGGCCTTTGCAACACGTGATAACCCTGTCAAGACATCGATACCTTCCAACACTATTACAGTCTCTAAGGGGTCGTTTCTGTGATGATTCTAAATGCATGCTGTGGCAATTCCTGCTGGTAAGATAGATAGATAGATAGATAGAGAGATAGAGAGATAGAGAGAGAGATAGAGAGAGAGAGAGAGAGAGAGAGAGAGAGAGAGAGAGAGAGAGAGAGAACCGACAGATGCACACAGAGCAATGAAATGCAGTTTGGCATCTACCAGAAGTGCAGATAAGTATGTAGCATATTTACTGCATGTAATATATATGTAAGCATATGTACAGTGAATAAATATAAAGTCTATTACAGTGCAGAGACGCGTGGACTTTATTAAGAAGTACAGAAAAGCTATGGCATTGAAGAGGAATGTGCAGAAGTTAAAGGTTATAAGATTATGGCATTTAAGAAATGTGCAAGCTGAATAAACAAGTCTACTATATGTGTATGTATGTATGTATATATATATATATATATATAGAGAGAGAGAGAGAGAGAGAGAGAGAGAGAGAGAGAGAGAGAGAGAAGAGAGAGAGAATGTGAAATACAAGATACATAAAGATACATATAGATAAAAAAAAATAGTGCAGCTGTAATGAGGAGTAAAAAGATATACTATGTAATATGTAGATGTATAGTACAGAGGTTATATACAGTGTTTTAAGATCCTTAAATAAAATAAAATAATTCCAAATTATAAAAAAAAAAAAAGAACAAAACTGATATAATACTATGTCTTAGACTCAATTAGAACTCACTTAACATGCATTCCAGATACTCACCTAATAATACCTGAAAATGAGATTTTTCAGTGTTCAAAGTTGCATATCAATAAACATCGAGTCACTTTTTACAGTGATACTGAAACAGTTTATCCAAGACAAACAATCATAATACATTTACCATTAATGAAACATTTCCATCCCCACCTTTTGTGATAAAATCTTATTAGGAAGTCATGACTTTTTATTAAGGGTATGGCTGTAAATAAACCCTTGACAAATTTGCTCAAGGAGATAAAAAAAAAAAAAAAAAACAGCACGTGTTCAAACCCAAAACGAGGAGACTTGAGCAATACGGTCATGTGCGTGTGACATTTCTAAAAGCCTCAGTCTCACACCCTTATTTTCAAACAAGACTTATGAAGGATAAGGTGATCCAGAACTATGCAGCCCCAAGTGGTTCATGTTTTAATGTTCCTGCTTTGCTGTAGTATAATTTATTTCGTAATTTGGACCAACGTGCCGGAAACATTGCACAGGTAAGAAGTTTGTTGTGGTTTTTTTTTTTTTTTTTTTTTTTGGGGGGGGAAAGATTTTGATACTAAAGCTGGAAATTGAGTGTATATTTATAAAAAAAAATATTTTTTCCAAAAAAAAAAAAAGTAAGTAAGGCAAAAAGTTCCCAACGGATCGATATTCTTGGAAGGAAAATCAATTCCTTTTTTTGTCAAAGTGGAGATGAAATCCCAGAGGAGCTTCTAAGAACCACTGTGGATGTTCCTTTGCTGAACTCGTCTCCACGCTCGCGGAACACAAACGGATTGCTGGAGAATCTCGTGCCTTCAAACGCGACAAAGATCAAACATCTTCTCCACCTGACACCCATTCCCATCCTCTACAAGAAGGATTTCAAAAAGATGCCCAAATGGGACTTCGAGGATGTTTATATGCGGAGCGGCGAAGCACCACGGCAGCAGGTCCGAGGTCTTTTTTTTTTTTTTTTTTTTTTTTTTTTACTTTTTGATCTTTTTTTTTATAAGTTTGGAATCGGTGTATCATGATCTCTTTTATCTAGAATTTGTATAATTAAAAAAACTTATATATTATTTAGTTTAATAGCTTGTTTATTGGCATCAGGTTTTGTCTAATATCCTTCCATTTTTGTTTCTAGGTCTGTTCAAAGTCTCTCCAGAACTCTAAAGACAGAGAGTTTCATGACGCTGTGCTGTGGAACATCCAGCTTTGGTTTTACAAAGACCTTCTCAATGTGAGCGAATGGAACCGACTGGCACACTTTAACAATCCGTTTGGGTTTATGGAATTTAATTATACTGGTGAGTAGTTGTGGTTTAAGAAGAAAAAAAAAAAAAAAAAGTAAAGGGAAAAATTTATTTTCAAGAAAATTTTCATAAAATTGTTTTTAATTAAGAGTTCACTATGAGAGTATTCGGGTGTCTGGATGCTGATATGTTTAAAAGAAAATAAAAAGTGCTTTAAGATAAGCTCAATAATATTTTATTAAGTAATAATTTATAATTCTCTAAAGACATTAAAAGATCAGTGGATTTGATCCCGACGCCTAAACACAATCAGCTTCTCCAAGTGCCAAATGGATCCACAGATGGATGTATCCGCTGTGCTGTGGTTGGCACCGGTGGCATTCTGTACGGCTCTAAAAGGGGCAAAGAAATCGACTCTCACGATTATGTCTTCAGGTCAGAGAAGTACCCGCAGCTCCTGCCTTGCTTTTCTCTCTCTCTCTCTCTGAAATCATTCTTCACCTGAGAGCGTTGCTCAGAAGCCTTTCTGACAGCGAGGACTCAGACATGAGGACTGAACCTCTTTAACATCTGTTTCGAACAGAGTGAACGGAGCTGTCACTAAAGGCTTCGAGGAAGATGTGGGAAATAAAACCTCTGTGTATGTGCACACGTCATTCTCCTTAACCCAGTCCAGTTTAATACTGAGGAATCATGGCTTCAACCGAGCTCCACGTGATGAGGTAGGTGTTTTGTTGATGAGTCACAGAAATATATTGACGTGCACGAGTGCCTGCCTGTGATTTTGGGAGTGATAAAGTACAAAAGGATTAAATGACTTGCTCCAGGGCAAGAGTCACAGCTTCCATTTATTTATTTATTTTATGTATAATGTCTTTCTTTCTTTCTTTCTTTCTTTCTTTCTTTCTTTCTTTCTTTCTTTCTTTCTTTCTTTCTTTCTTTCTTTCTTTCTTATGCTTGTTAATTTTCACTTTATATATGTATGTATACATAGTTTATTTATTTTTGCTATCTATCTATCTATCTATCTATCTATCTATCTATCTATCTATCTATCTATCTATCTGTCTGTCTGTCTGTCTGTCTGTCTGTCTGTCTGTCTGTCTGTCTGTCTGGTTTATATATTCATTTTATATATTCCTTGAATTGTACTCTAATATGTACAGAGAGAATTTCACTCTGCTGTAATGTATATGTAACAAGTAAAATCCTCTTTTGTTCTTTTCCTGTTGATTTATTGTTTTTCAGTGTGATTGACAAACGTTTAACCCAGCCATTAGGGGGGCACAAGCCAGTGCACTCTTAGTGCCGGTCCCAAGCCCGGGTAAATGGGGAGGGTTGCGTTAGGAAGGGCATCCAGCGTAAAACATGTGCCAAATCAAATATGCGGATCACAAATGAGAATTTCATACCGGATCGGTCGAGGCCCGGGTTAACAACGACCGCCACAGGTATCGTTAGCCGACAGGGTACCAGTGGAAATTGGGCTACTGTTGGCCGAAGGAGGAGAAGGAGAGGAGGAAGGCATCTACAGAGACGGCAGGAAAAGGAGCAGTGTAGGAGAGTAGAGGTTCGGGTTGGTACTTTAAATGTTGGTACTATGACGGGTAAAGGGAGAGAGATAGCTGATATGATGGAGAGGAGAAAGGTAGATGTGTTGTGTGTTCAGGAGACCAAGTGGAAAGGGAGTAAGGCCAGGAACATTGGAGGTGGGTTTAAACTGTTTTATCATGGTGTGGATGGGAAGAGAAATGGTGTAGGGGTGATTCTGAAGGAAGCGTACAGTAAGAGTGTAGTGGAGGTGAAGAGAGTTTCTGATAGGGTGATGATCGTGAAGGTGGAAGTTGAAGGGATGATGATAAATGTCATCAGTGCCTATGCTCCACAAGTTGGCTGTGAGATGGAGGAGAAAGAAAGATTCTGGAGTGAATTAGATGAAGTGGTAGATGGTGTACCTAGGAAAGAACGATTGGTGATTGGGGCAGACTTTAATGGGCATGTAGGTGAAGGGAACAGAGGTGATGAGGAGGTGATGGGTAGGTATGGTTTTAAGGAGAGGAATGTGGAAGGGCAGATGGTGGTAGATTTTGCTAAAAGGATGGAAATGGCAGTGGTGAACACGTATTTTAAGAAGAAGGAGGATCATAGGGTGACGTATAAGAGTGGAGGAAGGTGCACACAGGTGGATTATCTTCTGTGTAGGAGATGCAACCTGAAGGAGATTGGAGACTGTAAGGTGTTGGCGGGGGACAGTGTAGCTAGACAGCATCGGATGGTGGTCTGTAGGATGGTTTTGGAGGCGAAGAAGAAGAGGAGGAAAGTAAGGTTTGAAAGAAGAATAAGATGGTGGAAACTGAAGGAGGAAGAGTGTAGTGTGAGGATCAGGGAAGAGGTCAGACAGGGGCTCGGTGGTGGTGAAGAGGTGCCGGATGATTGGGCAACTACTGCAGGAGTGATGAGGGAGGCAGCTAGAAAAGTACTTGGTGTGACATCTGGAAATAGAAAGCAAGACAAGGAGACGTGGTGGTGGAATGAGGAAGTGCAGGAGAGCATTAGGGGAAAGAGGTTGGCAAAACAGAAGTGGGATCGACAGAGTGATGAGAAAAGTAGGCAGGAGTACAAGGAGATGCGGCAGCAGGTTAAAAGGGATGTGGTGAAAGCCAAGGAAAAGGCATATGAGGAGCTGTATGAGAGGTTGGACACTAAGGAAGGAGAAAAGGATTTATACCGATTGGCCAAGCAGAGGGACCGAGCTGGGAAGGATGTACTGCAAGTTAGAGCAATAAAGGATGGAGAGGGAAATGTGTTGGCTAGTGAGGAGAGTGTGTTGAGAAGATGGAGGGAGTATTTTGAGCAGCTGATGAATGAGGAAAATCAGAGAGAGAGAAGGTTGGAGGATGTGGAGTTGGTGAAGCAGGATGTAGATAGGATTAGTAAGGAGGAAGTGAGAGCAGCGATTAAGAGGATGAAGAATGGAAAGTCGGTTGGACCAGATGACATACCGGTAGAAGCGTGGAGATGTTTAGGAGAGATGGCAGTGGAGTTTTTAACCAGATTGTTTAACAGGATTCTGGAAGGGGAGAGGATGCCTGAGGAATGGAGAAGGAGTGTGCTGGTACCGATCTTTAAGCATAAGGGAGATGTGCAGACCTGCAGTAACTACAGGGGAATTAAGTTGATCAGTCACACCATGAAGTTATGGGAAAGAGTAGTGGAAGCCAGGTTGAGAGAAGAGGTGACCATCTGTGAGCAACAGTATGGTTTTATGCCGAGGAAGAGCACCACAGATGCCTTATTTGCTTTAAGGATGTTGATGGAGAAGTATAGAGAAGGACAGAAGGAGCTGCATTGTGTATTTGTGGATTTAGAGAAAGCGTATGACAGAGTGCCGAGAGAGGAGTTGTGGTATTGTATGAGGAAGTCAGGTGTGTCAGAGAAGTATGTGAGGGTGGTGCAGGACATGTATGAGGACAGTGTGACGGCAGTAAAGTGTGCAGTAGGTACGACAGACTGGTTCAGGGTGAAGGTTGGACTGCATCAAGGATCGGCCCTGAGCCCTTTCCTGTTTGCAGTGGTGATGGACAGGTTGACGGACGAGGTCAGACAGGAGTCTCCCTGGACTATGATGTTTGCAGATGATATTGTGATTTGTGGTGAGAGTAGAGAGCAGGTTGAGAAGAGCCTGGAGAGGTGGAGATATGCGGTGGAGAGAAGGGGAATGAAAGTCAGTAGGAGTAAGACAGAGTACATGTGTGTGAATGAGAGGGAGGGCAGTGGAGTGATGCGGTTGCAGGGATGAGAGGTGGAGAAGGTGGAGGAGTTCAGGTACCTGGGGTCAACAGTGCAAAGTAATGGAGAGTGTGTTAGGGAAGTAAAGAAAAGAGTGCAGGCAGGGTGGAGTGGGTGGAGAAGAGTGACAGGAGTGATTTGTGATAGAAGAGTATCTGCAAGAATGAAAGGGAAAGTTTATAGGACTGTGGTGAGACCTGCGATGTTGTATGGATTAGAGACAGTGGCATTGAGTAAAAGACAGGAGGTGGAGCTGGAGGTAGCAGAGCTGAAGATGTTGAGGTTTTCGTTGGGAGTGACGAGGATGGACAAGATTAGAAATGAGTTTATTAGAGGGACGGCACATGTAGGATGTTTTGGTGACAAGGTGAGGGAGGCGAGATTGAGATGGTTTGGACATGTGCAGAGAAGGGACATGAATTATATTGGTAGAAAAATGCTGAAGATGGAGCCACCAGGTAGGAGGAAAAGAGGCCAAGGAGGAAGTTCATGGATGTGGTGAGGGAAGACATGCAGGTAGTTGGTGTAAAAGAGGCAGATATAGAGGACAGGGTGGTATGGAGACGGATGATCCGCTGTGGCGACCCCTAATGGGAGCAGCCGAAAGAAGAAGAAGAAGAAGTGTGATTGACGAACGTTTGAGCAGTTATCCATTTCATTTTGTACTAAAATGGATGCAAAATTTTAACTCAACTCTATATATATTGAAGGAAATTAACAACAATAAAAACCTAATAATCAATGTTTGTGAACGTAAAAAAAAAAAAAAAGGTAATTTACATTAAAAGATAATCAGAATTTTTCCCCCAAAGGGGATTAAATATGTACTGATTCCGGAGGGTTTTCGAGATTTCTTGTGGCTGAAAGGCCTCCTGGAGAAAAAAAGGGTAACTAACGAAGAATACAGAGGTCACAGGTAAGATATCAGTCTTACATATGGCAATGTTTAAATGTCATAAAACCTACGAACAAATATTTACCAAGCTTATACGTTTTATTATATAGATGCTATCAACGAGACAGAGATATTGATTCAGTACTAAGTCATTGTGTAAATATGGCTGTAAAATTGTGCTGCAGTTGTAAAACATAAATAACCTGATAAACTTGATCTTACTCAGGCCCCATACCTACTACAGAGACCCGCTCCGAGAGGACCGATTTTACGTCCTTCATCCAGACTTCCTAAGATACATTCGCAACAGGTTTGATCTACAGTGCTTTCCACCAAGGATGGTAAATATGACCAAAGAAGTCTGTGAAAATTTGACTTAATTGTTTAACTTTTCGGATCTCTTGTTCAAGTCAAGTCAAGTGGATTTTATTGTCATTTCTGCTATACACAATGGTACACAGTACACAGTTAAAACGATACAACGTTCCTCCAGAAACCTGGTGCTACACTAAACTACACAACTAGAGCTACAACACACAACATAAAGCCAATAAAAGTGCATCGTGTGCAACCGAGTGCAGAAAAAAAAACAGGACAGACAGACAACACAAGACAGTGTGGGACAAATACACATAACACAAGATAGTAAACCTACTGTAAACTCTGAATATACAGTACTGTGCAAAGAGGACAATAAAGAGTATAAACAGATTATATGTAAAACAAATGCAATGCAGCGCAAAAACTGCATGTAAACGGAATAATATGGTTAAGTATAAATAATAAATAAATGGTGGTGGAATGGATTGAGATGAGTAATGAGTGTGTGTTGAGTTTCAGTTCAGTTCTGTGTGTTGAGAAACCTGATGGTTTGCGTGAAAAAGCTGTTGCACAGTTTGGATGTGACGGCCCAAATGCTTCGGAACCGCTTTCCTGATGAAAGGAGGGTAAAGAGTGTGTGTGTGAGGGGTGTGTGGGGTCGTCCATAATGCCGTTGGCTTTGCGGATGCAGCGTGTGGTGTAAATGTCCATGATGAAGGGGAGAGAGACTCCGATGATCTTCTCAGCCGTCCTCACGATCCTCTGTAGGGCCCTCAGGATGGGGGAAGGGAGATAAGCTTTCCTTGGCCTTCTGACAAAGTAGAGACGCTGCTATGTTTTCTTGCTGATGGATCCATCGATGATCAGTGGAGAATGGCCACTCTGTAAGTCCACAACCATCTCTTTGGTTTTGTCAACATTCAGAGACAGGTTGTTCGCTGCACACCAGGCTGTTAACTGTTGCACCTCCTCTCTGTATTCTGACTCGTCGTTTTTGCTGATTGGCGAACTTGACGATATGGGTCGAGCTGTGCATTGCTACACAGTTGTGAGTCAGCAGAGTGAACAGCAGTGGGCTGAGCACACAGCCCTGAGGAGCCCCAGTGCTCAGTGTGGTGGTGCTGGATATGCTGTTTCCGATCCAGACCAACTGAGGTCTCCCAGTCAGGAAGTCCAGGATCCAGTTACAGAGGGACTTGTCCAGGCAGAGTAGGCTCAGCTTCTCAATCAGGTGATTGAGAAGGGTTGATTGTGTTGAACGCTGAACTAAAGTCTATGAACAGCATTTGTACGTACAAAGAAACAAAACACAATTTTATCCAAAAAATAAATACAAAATCAATATTGTTAAATATGTGTAACAATTATTGGCACCCTTTCAGAGACAATTTATTTGGTTACTCAAAACATCTTCTTTTCAATGGCTTAAGAAAATACACTTCCAGGTTCATAACATTTAAAGTTGACTGGAACTTGTCTTGTCTTTGTGCAACTTGTTGTGCAATTGTCCTAAAAAAAGCACCACAACTGCATTCCTGACATACTGTATGTTTTACAGACGTCATAGTCAAACGATTTTTTGTCCCTAGTCACCCAAGTCTTCTTCTTCTTCTTCTTTCGGCTGCTCCCATTAGGGGTCGCCACAGCAGATCATCCGTCTCCATACCACCCTGTCCTCTACATCTGCCTCTTTTACACCAACTACCTGCATGTCTTCCCTCACCACATCTATGAACCTCCTCCTTGGCCTTCCTCTTTTCCTCCTACCTGGTGGCTCCATCCTCAGCATTCTTCTACCAATATAATTCATGTCCCTCCTCTGCACATGTCCAAACCATCTCAATCTCGCCTCCCTCACCTTGTCACCAAAACATCCTAAATTCGCTGTCCCTCTAATAAACTCATTTCTAATCTTATCCATCCTCGTCACTCAAACGAAAACCAAACGAAAACCTTAATTTTTGCAGATACCCTACTATCACAAATCACTCCTGTCACTCTTCTCCACCCACTCCACCCTGCCTCCACTCTTTTCTTCACTTCTCTAACACACTTTCCATTACTTTGCACTGTTGACCCCAGGTACCTGAATTCCTCCACCTTCTCCACCTCTTCTCCCTGCAACCGCACCCCTCCACTGCCCTCCCTCTCATTCACACACATGTATTCTGTCTTACTCCTACTGAGTTTCATTCCCCTTCTCTCCAGCGCATATCTCCATCTCTCCAGGCTCTTTTCAACCTGCTCCCTACTCTCACAACAAATCACAATATTATCTGCAAACATCATAGTCCAGGGAGACTCTGTCGTACCTACTGCACACTTCACTGCCATCACACTGTCCTCATACATGTCCTTCACCACCCTCACATACTTCTCTGACACACCTGACTTCCTCATACAATACCACAACTCCTCTCTTGGCACCCTGTCGTATGCCTTCTCTAAATCCACAAATACACAATGCAATTCCTTCTGTCCTTCTCTATACTTCTCCATCAACATTCTCAAAGCAAATAAGGCGTCTGTGGTGCTCTTCCTCGGCATGAAACCTCTTCTCTCAGCCTGGCTTCCACTACTCTTTCCCATAACTTCATGGTGTGACTGATCAACTTAATTCCCCTGTAGTTACTGCAAGACTGCACATCTCCTTTATGGTTAAAGATCGCTAAAGATCCCTAGTCACCCAAGTATATAAGAAAATATCTCTAGGGGTCGCACAGCGGATCATCTGTCTCCATACCATGTCCTTGGCCTTCCTCTTTTCCTCCTTTCTGGTGGCTAAATCCTGAGCATTCTCCTACCGATATACCACATGTCCCTCCTCTGCACATGTCCAAACCATCTCAATCTCATCTCCCACAACTCATTTCTAATACTGTCCATCCTTGTCACTTCCAACGAAAACCTCAACATCTTCAGCTCTGCTACCTCCAGCTGCGCCTCCTGTCTTTTACCATACAACATCACAGATCTCACCACAGTCATATAAACTTTCCCCTTTCACTCTTGCAAATACCCGTCTATCACAAATTACTCCTGCCATTTTTCTCCACCCAGTCTAACCTACGCTTTCCACTCTTCATCCTCTTAATCGCTGCTATAACTTCCTCCTTACTTATCCTATCCACTTCCTGCGTCACCATCTCAACACCATCTCTCTCTCTCGTTTTCCTCGTTCATCAGCTGCTCAAAATAATCCCTCCATCTGCTCAACACACTCTCCTCACTAGTCAACACATTTCCATCCTTTATTGCTCTAACTTGCAGCACATCCTTCCCAGCTCGGTCCCTCTGCCTGGCCAATCGCTACAAATCCTTTTCTCCTTCCTTAGTGTCCAACCTCTCATACAGCTCCTCATATGCCTTTTCTTTGGCTTTCGCCACATCCCTCTTTACCTGCTTCCGCATCTCCTTGTACTCCTGCCTACTTTTCTCATTACTCTGTCGATCCAAATTCTGTTTTGCCAACCTCTTTCTCCTTATGTTGTCCTGCACTTCCTCATTCCACCACCACGTCTCTTTGTCTTTCTTTCTATTTCCATATGTCACACCAAGTACCTTTCTACCTGTCTCCCTTATCACTTCTGCAGTAGTTTCCCAATCATTAAGCACTTCTTTATCACCACCGAGCCCCTGTCTGACCTCTTCCCTGAATCGCACACTACAGTCCTCCTTCTTCAGTTTCCACCATCTTATTCTTCTTTCAGTCCTCATTTTCCTCTTCTTCTTTACCTCCAAAACCATCCTACAGAGCACCATCCGATGGTGTCTAGCTAAACTGTCCCCTGCCAACACCTTACAGTCTCCAATCTCCTTCAGGTTGCATCTGCTACATAGAACATAGTCCACCTGTGTGCACCTTCCTCCACTCTTATACGTCACCCTATGATCCTCCTTCTTCTTTAAATAAGTGTTCACCATTGCCATTTCCATCCTTTTAGCGAAATCTACCACCATCTGCCCTTCTACATTCCTCTCCTTAAAGCCATACCTACCCATAACCTCCTCATCACCTCTGTTCCCTTCACCTACATGCCCAGTGAAGTCTGCCCGATTCACCAATCTTTCATTCCTAGGTACACCTTCTACCACTTCATCTAACTCAATCCAGAATTTTTCCCTCTCCTCCATCTCACAACCCACTTGTGGAGCATAAGCACTGATGACATTTATCATCACGCCTTCAACTTTCAGCTTCACATTCATCAGAAAGTCTCTTCACCTCCAATACACTCTTACTGTACTCTTCCTTCAGAATCACCCCTACACCATTTCTCTTTCCATCTACACCATGAAAGAACAGTTTAAACCTCCACCTCCAATGTTCATGGTTTCCACCGGTACCCTGTTGTCAAATTGGTTGGTAACTCGGGCCTCGACCGATCCGGTATGAAATTCTGATTCCTGATCCGCATATTTGATTTGGCTCATGTTTTACGCTGGATGTCCTTCATAACACAACCCTCACATTAGGAGTGACCTGCCTTGTGCAACCCTAATGGCTGGGTTACTTGTGTTATCTTTTACTAATATTTAAATTATTTTGATGAACTGAAACATTAAAGTGTAACAAACATGCAAACAAATCAGGAAGGGGGCAAATGCTTTTTCACACCACTGTATATTTGATAGAGATTAAAAAAAAAAATTAATAAAACTGTGTTTGTAAATTGTTTATATCCATAAATATAAAGCGTGTTTTAGTGAATGTTTTGAACAAAAGATCAAAAGATAAAGGCAATTTTTTTCACAGCCTTCTTTACTCAAATTTACTGACAGTACCAATTTTATTGAAGGGAACTTTCGGGGTGATTATGGCTTTATAATGTCATTTATGGGTGTTTCTTAGCAGTCTGAGAACAAACCAGATAACCCTGAATGTGTGTTAATCTTTAATCACAATCACACTTGTGTCACTGTAATAACTTTGAAAGGAGAAACTCCTGTATACATTTTAATATTAAAATCGACACAATTACATTTATTAATCTTTATTTTTATTTATTTATTTATTTTTTTGCTATTTCAGATTCATTCCATCCAGAACTCTGGATAATTCGCACTGGTTTATATACAGACCGACCAACGGAGCATTCGCATTGTTCTTAGCTCTTCACACATGCGATATCGTAAGTGTTCTCTCTGTGTTCATGTGTTGGGTATATTAATTTTGCTGAAACAACAAATTAATTGAGAAATTTAAATTGTATATATATATATATATATATATATATATATATATATATATATATATATATATATATATGGATTAGTTAACCAATGACTTATTATTGCTTTTTTGTTGTTGCTTCAGCATAATTAATTAAATGTATTATTGTTATTTAAATTATCTTCACAGTTGTAACAATATAAATACAAATAGAAATAAGAAACTTTTGAATAATATATATTATACATTTTATATAAAATAATATTTGTATTATTTTATATTATAATATAGTATAATATAACAAATTATTATATTATATTATATTATATTATATTATATTATATTATATTATATTATATTATATTATATTATATTATATTATTATAATATAATATAATATAAGATAAGATAAGATAAGATAAGATAAGATAAGATAAGATAAGATAATTATATTATATTGGGACACTGTGTTAAATGTAAAAAATGTAGAACGCAATAATTTGCACATTTTATAAGCCTATATTTTATTCACAGTAAAACATAGAAAACAATTCAAATGTTTAAACTGTGATTTATGCCAATTTAAAGAAAAAATAAGTTATGAGGTTTGACTGCAACAAAAGTCTGGAACAAACGAAGTGTTATTAAAATAGCAGATCAGTGAGCTGACCGGATATGAATAGTGTATCTTATCAAAGCTCTAAGAACTAAAGGTGGGCAAAGCTTTAGCAATCTGTGAAAAACTGTAACTACAAATTGAGCATATTATATAAAATATTACTGTTCTTATTACCAGTCTTGTTCTACTTCTCTTCGATGTTATTAGTATTATTATACTCCGATCAGGCAATACATTATGACCACCTGCCTAATATTGTGTTGGTCCCTCTTTTACTGTCAAAACAGTCTCGACTCATTGATCATTAACAGCATTAACTTCTTCAGCAGTTTGAGCTACAGGAGTTCGTCTGTTGGATGGTACCACACGAACCAGCCTTCGCTCCTCACGTGCATCAATGATCCTCGGCTGCTCACGACCCTGTCGCTGGTTCACCACTGTTACTTGGAGCACTTTTGATAGAATCTGACCACTGCAAACCAGGAACATCCCACAAGAGCTGCAGTTTTGGAGATGCTCTGACCCAGACGTCTAGACGTCACAATTTGTCAAACTCACTCAAATCCTTACACTCGCCCATTTTTCCTGCTTCTAACATCAACGTTTAGTACTAAATATTTATTTGCTGCCTAATAAATAAATCCACCCACTAACAGGTGCCATGATGAAGAGATCATCAGTGTTCTTCACTCTGAATGTCATAACGTCATAATGTTATGCCTGATCGGTTTATATAAGTCTTGCCATTTCTGCTTCTCTTCAATGTTATTAGTATTACTTTATGTTTATATAATAATATTGTACATTAAGAGTAATAATTATAGTGCTAGTTAATTATCTATGACTGAATGTAAAGCTCATTTCTTTTCTCGTAACTCAGGTGGATGTCTATGGATTCATCACTGCAAACCACAGCAAATACTCCAACTATTACTATGATAGAAACACGAAAACCAGTGTTGTTTTTTACATCAATCACGACTATAACCTGGAAATAAAAACATTGAAGAAGCTGCATAATGCTGGAATCATCAACCTTTACCAAAGAGAGGAAGAACTAAATCAGCCTTAATGTGCTTTCGCCACATCCCTCTTTACCTGCTGCCGCATCTCCTTGTACTCCTGCCTACTTTTTTCATCACTCTGTTGATCCCAATTCTGTTTCTTCAACCTCTTTCTCCTTATGCTTTCCTGCACTTCCTCATTTCACCACTATGTCTCTTTGTCTTCCTTTCTATTTACAGATGTATTTGATAACCAGGGCTTCATCCGATCCGCTATAAATTTCTGATTTGTGATCCGCATTTTTATTTGGTACATGTTTTTACGCTGGATGTCCTTCATAACACAACCCTCACATTTATCCGGGCTTGGGACCAGCACTAAGAGTGCACTGGGTTTATAATTTTTCTATAAATAATTTCTATATTACTGCAAGAATATTTACACACACACACACACACACACACACAGAAACTCAGGTAAATGCACCTATATGTCAAATGTACTGCTGTATAATTTGTTGTCTTTATGTAATATTGTAACATGTCTGTAATGTTTTGTAATGTTGCATTAGCTCTGTGTATGAGCAGTATATACCAAGTTTTTTTTATGTTTTTTGAGAGACACATGCATGCTAATTTTGTTTCTATGCAACAAACTGGGGTTATTTACATGTTGGAAGTTTTACTTTGACCAAATATTGCAAATATTGCAATGTCCAGATATTTTACTTTATTTTCATTGAAAAATCCTCCCTTAGCACAATCAGGGTCCGGACACTTGGTTTCTCCAAACATTCTGCTGAAATATTTTGTAGAGCTTGGCAAAGATGTTCTTCACTAGTTGGAGATTTTTTTGTTCATCCCAGAGAAGTTCAGGATTTAGGTCTGGTCATTCCATGACTCCAGACTACTGTTTGCTCTCTAAATAATGCTTACAGTACATACGCTTCAGTGATCCGCAGTCCAGACCGAATTGCATGGTGTTAAAATGTGGAATGGTTGCCACATTGGTTCAGTATTTCTTTCATTTTCTGGAACTTTCCCTGCTCCAAAGAAACCTATCAAGCTTCCACCTCCATGTTAGACTGTGGGGGTGAGGCAGTCTCCTAACATCATCAGCTGGAACCAAATTCCTTGTGTGTGTCAACACACTTGGCCAATAAACCTGATTCTGATTCTGATCTCTCCTGTTCTCAGTTCTTGTGGTTAAGCCAATAATATCCAATTTGGACTCTTCTGCCCACTTTCTTTCAGTCATTCACAATCCAATTGTCTTTTACCCAGTTTGAAACCAAAGGAACATACGTACAGTACAGACCAAAATTTTGGACACACCTTCTCATTCAAAGAGTTTTCTTTATTTTCATGACTATGAAAATTGTAGATTCACACTGAAGGCATCAAAACTATGAATGAACACATGTGGAATTATATATGGAATTATATACATAACAAAAAAGTGTGAAACAACTGAAAAATGTCATATTGGAGGTTCTTCAAAGTAGCCACCTTTTGCTTTGATTACTGCTTTGCACACTCTTGGCATTCTCTTAAAGAGCTTCAAGAGGTAGTCACCTGAAATGGTCTTCCAACAGTCTTGAAGGAGTTCCCCCGAGAGATGCTTGGCACTTGTTGGCCCTTTTGCCTTCACTCTGCGGTCCAGCTCACCCCTAAACCATCTCGATTGGGTTCAGGTCCGGTGACTGTGGAGGCCAGGTCATCTGGCGCAGCACCCCATCACTCTCCTTCTTGATCAAATAGCCCTTGATGCCTTCAGTGTGACTCTACATTTTTCATAGTCATGAAAATAAAGAAAACTCTTTGAATGAGAAGGTGTGTCCAAACTTTTGGTCTGTACTGTATGTCTCAAATCATAAAAGACAATGTGTTTCCAGTGTTTGACAGGCATTATTCTCACTTTATATGTATACAGTAAATCTATTTATATAAAGACTATTAAAATAAACTGTGTGTACTATGAATCCAATGTAGTTTAAGACCAGGGACACTGTGATTCGTCCTGTAATTTTTTGTGTTGAAATTGTGTAATTGCGCCTATTGGACAGCAGGTGGAAGCAGATATCATCTGAAGCAGATAATACAGCACGTGTGGAAGCATGCAAATGAGTTTGACCTGATAAAAACATCTGTCCAGGCAAATTATGAACTTCTGAACTTGATATATATATATATCTATCTTCTTTCTGGTTAAAAGTGAACTGATGTAGGTGAGGCGAGGAGGCCAGTGGTGCCGTTCCAATTCATTCCAAAGGTGTTCAACAGTGTTGAAATCCGAGCTCTATAGCAGGAGATCTTCCACTCCAAGCCATGTAAAGCATGTCTTTATGGAGATGACTTTGTGCTTTTCGTGCACGGCATGCTGAAACTGGTTCAGGTCTTCAAGTTCAAGTGAAGGAAAAATCCATCAGGTCCAATCCAGAAGATTGAAGAACCATCTGGTTTGCAGTGTAAGATCTCAATCTGATCGAGCATCTGTGTGACAGCACATCTTCCAGGATCTAGTGGAGTCCATGCCTTGACACGCCAGAGCTGTTTCAGTTTTATGGCTGACATGCTACGTAGGTGTAGATCTTCACATTCCTCCTTCGAATCTGCCTTCGAACCTTCCACATCATGCATTATCTTGCAGGAAGTAACCATTCTAAGAAACGTTTATTGTGCCCATGGAGGAGATCAAAAACACTAGATAGGCTTTGACGCTCACATGATGTCTGATTGATATTACCAGTTCCGGTGCAAGCCCAGAAAACATTACCCTCACCATTACACCACAACCACCAGTCCGTAAGATTAACACAAACTCCTGGATTCAATCGGATCAATTCGGCCAAATTCTGATCCGACATTCAGCAAAGCAGGAATTGAGATGTTTCAGATTCGTTTTTAACCTGTCTTGGTTTACTTGTACCTACTAAATGCTCGAATCCCAGTGGAAGCAGTGAAATCCACTTAAGTCGTTTTGTTGTTGAAGCATACACTCTGAGGATCTAAGATGCTTTTCTTCTCAACAGGGATGCAAAGAGTGGCTATTGGTTATAGCAATAAAGTGAAGGTGTAGCTCAGTGCTCAAAGTGCTGGGTTCCAGATCAGCAGGTTGGGGTTTCAAGCCTCAGTATTTCAAGCCAAGCTGCCACTCTTGGGCTCTTGAGCAAGCTCTTAACCTTCTGTCGCACTCCAGAGATGTATCATCGCTAACCCCAGCTTCTTAACAACACCAGGATATGTGAAGAAAGAATTTCACTGTGCTGTAATGTGTACGACAAGTATGAAGCTCTTTTTACCTTTATTTTTGTTCCTGCTGGTTTGAGCTAGTCTGGATGTTCTCCTCTGTGCTCTTCCATGAATAAGGAGATGTTTCTTGTGACAGAACTGACTTTCACAGTTTGTTGATGGATGGATTGTTGCTATAAAAGCTATAAAGAAACTTCTTCTTCTTCTTCTTCTTCTTCTTCTTCTTCTTCTTCTTCTTCTTCTTCTTCTTCTTCTTCTTCTTCTTCTTCCGGCTTCTCCCATTAGGGGGCGCCCGCAGCGGATCATCCGTCTTCATACCCTCTGTCCTCTACAGCTGCCTCTTTCAGACCAACTACTAGCAAGATAAAATAAAAAAGTAATAAATGAAGATAAAGACACTGTACAATGAGTGCAGGGGTGCACTTTAAAAGTGAAAAATCATTTTCCAAAATAAGTCCAAAGGTGCAGAGGTTAAATATGGTCGTCTTCATTGTTTGCGTTGATGTAACACAAATGTAATAAGAATGTTGGGTTCACGTTGATGTCTGGTTTAGTGTTTATGGAGGCAGATAAGAGATGATGGTGGGTCCATGGTGTTGCTGATGAGGTCAGTTGATGGTGGAAAGTTTTTCTGGTGTGAGGGTTTTGGTCCTGATGGACCAAAAAGAATAAAATCTCATTTAATAAGTAGGTATTAAGATCGAGTTCCAAAGATCCTAAAGTACCCAAGGATCAAGTTTCAAAAGTCTAATAGTCTGAAGATACAGTATTTTCTGAAGAAACAGACTATCGGTCACTTTAAGGACAATCACATAACTTTCTTCTCCTATTAGGGGGCGCCACAGCGGATCATCCGCATGTTTGATTTGGCACATGTTTTTACGCTGGATGCCCTTCCTAACGCAACCCTCCCCATTTATCCGGGCTTGGGCCTGGCACTAAGAGTGGCTGGGGTTGGTTCCCTGACCGGGGATCGAACCCGGGTTACAGCGGTGAGAGCGCCGCATCCTAACCACTAGACCACCAGGGGACTTTAAGGACAATCACATAAAAAAAATTTTTTTTTTTAATTGAGAGAGATATATATGAGAAAAAAAAGGTGTATGCTTGGTACGCTTATTACTCCAAAAAGTAAGGGGGTTAAGGACAATCACATCAACCACCTTAATTTTTTACTGATTTACTGTTTACTGTAATAAGCGTACCAAGCATACCTTGTGTATACACCTTTTTTCTCATATATATATCTCTCTATATATAATTTTTTATATAGTTTATACTTTATTTATCTACCTTCTTTTTCTTGTTTTTTTTTCCCCCATCCTATTCCCTCATACCGGACCGTCGTAAAGAGCATATCACTGCATGTCGTACCCTGTATGTACGTGTATGTGACAAATGAAATTAGATTTGATTTGATCTGATTTGATTTGAGATGAGGTAAAAAAGGGGGATCCCCATTCTAATTATCTTTTTGGGTTTGATATGTTTTTTTTTATTTCAAGAAATCTTATCTTGCCTTTTCATTTAGAAGAGAGTGAAAGGGAAAATTTATAGGACTGTGGTGAGACCTGAGATGTATGGTTTAGAGACAGTGGCATTGAGTAAAAGACAGGAGGTGGAGCTGGAGGTAGCAGAGCTGAAGATGTTGAGGACAGGATTAGAAATGAGTTTATTAGAGGGACAGCGCATGTAGGACGTTTTGGAGACAAGGTGAGGGAGGTGAGATTGAGATGGTTTGGACATGTGCAGAGGAGGGACATGGGGTATATCAGTAGGAGAATGCTGAGGATGGAGCCACCAGGAAGGAGGAAAAGAGGAAGACCAAAGAGGAGGTTCATGGATGTGGTGAAGGAAGACATGCAGGTAGTTGGTGTGACAGAGGCAGATGTAGAAGACAGGGGGGGGGGGAGCAGGTATGGAGACAGATGATCCGCTGTGGCGCCCCTTAATGGGAGAAGCCGAAAAAAGAAGAAGAATATCTTGAGCAGTGGCAGCAGCATAAACGATGGTGATAGAGTTAAAGGACGATGGTGAAGATGGAGCAACCATTGCTCAGTCGCAAACTTCCACCCATTCTGATGAAGCATTTTCACCTACATTATTTTTTTGCACCAGCTTTCGGCCAGATGTTTGGCTGAAACGAGTGAGCAGGTGTGCAGGTGTTCCTAATAAAGTGGACGGAGAGAAGAAAGGAAGTAACGAAGCTGAAGAGGAGAAGAGCGACAACCCACGTGTTGGAGTTGCAGCAGAAATGCGCCTGTGGGCGGAGCCAGTCGACAGGCACGGGAGCGCGCGCTTCTCCGCCTGACTCTCGAGCGCCCGGTGGCGTGTCAAACACGTTCACGCGCTACCGGAGTCCGCTTCCGTCTTCTGAATGAGGGACAGGACCAGGCGGAGATCATGGCGTCATGGTTTATTATAATTATAATCATTATTATTACAATTATTATTATTCTGCCGAGTGATTCTAAGACTGAAACAACTTCGTGTCGTGCGGTGAGTTCAGTGTGTGTGTGTGTGTATGTGTATGTGTGTGTGTGTGTTTGTATATGCGCCGCGCGCGTGCGTGTGTGCGTGCGTGCGTGTAAAACAACACATTAGATCCAGCCTGGATTCGAGTTTTTATAGTAAACTTTTAAAGTTATGCGTGATAAAAAAAAAAGTGCATTGCATTCAAAAGTCACTAAGGTCACGTGTGAAACTGACACGTGGCTTTTACACCTTGAAACATTTTTGCTCTTTTAAAATTTTTTTGCGTAATATTTCACCTGCATTTGTTGTGAAGTTTTTCCACGTGACGTATTTATTTTCACGTCAATGTTCCTTTTTTTTTTGTTTGTTTTTACACCTTAATATTTTCTATTTGTGTATATTTTCCCCACTTAAAAAAAAATGTCACGTCTCTGTTTCGCACGTGCTTTGGGGCACTTTTTTTTTATTTACTTTCCACACGTGGGAAACAGTTTTAAACATTTCACGCTTTTTTTGTGAAAAGAAATCAGTCGCGTGGAAAATCGCGCGTGTCGCGAGATAGCATGAAAAAAATAACGTGTGGATAACGAAAGTCTGACAATAAACTAATCTAAGGAGGAAATAAATAAATATAAAAAAGCGTGAAATGTTTACAAATGTTTCGCACGTGCTTTGGGGCAGTTTTTATGTTCAACACTTTTGTCTCGTGACGCACGTGAAGTTCAATTTTTGTTTAATTTCTTTTCCAATTGTTTCATTGTCCATGTTATTCCCCCCCCCCCCCCCCTATGATTTCTTTCCCATGACTGTTTAAACGTATATCACGTGACTGGGCATTGTATGCACATTGTGAATGACTTTTTTCTGAAGTCATCGATCCTGTCCTCAGGGACCTCCACTAAGACCTGTTTTGTTTTTTTGTCCTGATCTTGTTAATGAAAGGCCATGGACCTCTCACTTAGCTTTCTGATGTATAGTTGAGAGTCTTGGATCTCCAACCTTTTTCCCAGAGACCTACATCATTAAGTTATCTCACTAATGTTAGAAGAAACGTTGCAGAGATCGCAGGTTTGATGGCTCTCGTTATTTATTATTATTTTTTTTTTCCGGACAGGATCTTCAAGTTTCCGGCTGGAGAATGGCACTTAGTACAGATAAACAGGATGGCTTAAGCCAAACCTCTTGACGATTGAGACGTCTGAATAAGAAGAACCGGACTGTATAGCATCTGTTTGAGGAAATAACCACGTGATGCTTGGAAAGCGAAGAAATGCAGCATGTTGTGGAGAACTAAGATTAAGCCCGTCTGAAGTGAGACTATAACTCGTCAGGGTTGGAGAAAAGCCATGGGAAAAGAGCAGGACCTCCTGCTGGCTGTAAAGAATGGAGACGTTCTCGCTGCGAATAAACTCCTCGCCAAGATCAAGGCCAACCGAAATAGTAAGTGGGTGATGGCAAGTTCCATCTCAAACCATTTAATGTGATCAGTTTTGTGTACGTTCTCTAGATTTCTTTTGACGTTTTATACACTATAGAAGTTTTGAACATCGGACTAATCAGATTCATATGTACTTCTTTTTGAACAGCCGATTTTATTCAGTTTCCATTAACAGTTAGAATAACCTCCACTCTTCTGGGAAGATGTTCCACTAGAATTTGGTGTGTGCTTGTGGAGATTTATGCTTTAGACACTAAATGTACTTATTTAGGTGAGGTGAGAAGACCAGGGGTGCAGACAGCATTCCAATTCATACTAAAGGTGTTCAATAGCGTGGAAGCTCTAGAGCAGGAGATGTTCCACTCCAACTCATGGAGCCGGCTTTGTGCACAGGAGCATTGCCATGCTGGGACAGGTTTGCGTCTTCTAGTTCAAGTGAAGAGAAAATTCAATGCTTCCACCTCCAAAGACACCGTGTATAATAACTTTGTGGAAACAGTCTGGGGAGGAACTACATATGTCTGGAAAGGTGTCTATTACGTTTGTTCATATAGTGTAGCTTTATGGGTGTTTAGTGATGATATGTGATGTTTAGTGCTTATTTGCTGCTTCTACTGAAAGCTGATGTTCTCAGAGCTGTACTTTTGTTGTCACTAGTCAGAATTTGGCCACATGGCCCTTAAGGGAAGTACAGATCATCAAAAAAAAAAAAAGAGGAGCAGATGGTCGATGAACTCTGCTAATTAGTTTAGCTGTTGGTTAGTCACACACTTCACCTTGGAAGCTGTTCAGGTGATTTTCTTTTTTTTTATTTATTTTTTTGCAAAGGATGCAACAAAACATTAATTAATTAACGATTAAATGCCTGCAGGATCAAATGCTGTGTTCTTCCAAAGGTTCTTCGGAATTGTTGAGGTTTTTGTTCAGTGTGGTTCTCTCGAACGCTTCGTACGATTCGACAATATTGTCCCACGAAGAGGATGTGAAAATCTGCGTATTAGAGAGAGCTTCTCCAATACGGACAGATGTATTTAATATCGTGTCTGAATATTACCGAAGATTATTTTCCAGTTTTAGTTGTATATTATTTTAAAACAATGCACTTCGTCCCCAAGTGACTGTACAGAGATAAATCTTCTTCTCCCAGCTGCTCCTGTTAGGGATCATCCATCTCCATACCTCCCTCTGTCCTCTACATCTGCTTCTTTCACCCCCAACCTTCACCACATCCATAAACCTCCTCCTTGGTCTTCCTCTTTTCCTCCTTCCTGGTGGCTCCATCCTCAGCATTCTCCTACCGATATTCCCCATGTCCAAACCATCTCAATCTCACGTCCCTCACCTTGTTTTCAAAACGTCCTACATGTGCTGTCCCTCTAATAAACTCATTTATAAAACTTTGACAGAGATAAATAGGTTATAAATTTTTTGTTGGAAAGGAAAAACAACCTTAAATGGGATGAGGAAGAAACCTTGAGAGGAACCAGACTCAAAAGAGAAATGAAGCCATTCTAGTAGACTATTGATATTAATTAGATTGGATTAGATTAGATACAATTTTGTCATTTTGCAAGGTACATGTACGCAGCCAATGAAATGCATAAGTGGCCTATTTACAATAAATAATAACAATAAATAATTACAGTCCAGATCCGTCTTTAAAGTTCTTTTGGTTGCCCAGTAACGTCACGGATGTTGTAGAACCATCTGTAGCTGTACAGTGCTCTCTACAATTGAATTCTCCATCCAGAGGCAGGGTGTCCGGATAAATCAGGTGGATCCGAAGTGGTCACTAGTACTTTAGAAGGATCTTTAACTTGACAGAGAGATTGAGAGAAGGAGAGGAGAGGGTTAACGTTTTAATGCACCAGTGGGAACAGTCACACCAGAAATTATGAAATAAAACTCTTTATTCTTTCGGCTGCCCCCGTTAGGGGTCGCCACAGCGGATCATCCGTCTCCACACTACACTGTCCTCTACATCTGCCTCTTTCAAACCAACTACCTGCATATGTTCCCTCACCACAAACCCGTTTCCTGGAAAATGCACTCATATGCGAGTCCAAAGTCCAAAAGCTTTGTGTGAGGAAAAAAAAAAAGATATTGTCATTGCCATTACTGCATGTAGTTATGACTTGAAATAGAGAATTGTTATATATTTAAATATGTATCTAATTGATCAAATGAACCAGTGAACAGTGTACAGTATGATGTGCTACCATTATAAAGTGTATAATGGGATAAAAACTGAAAACGAAACCTCATTGCTCACAGCTGAATTGCAGTACAAAGTTCAACAACATGCTGGATAGAGTATCTACACATTCTTACAACATGTACACTGTAAAGATGTGGAGATCTGAAGATTACACCTGTGTGTACTTGTTGAACATTGCGTTCTTACTTTGTCCTTCTTTGCGATTTACTAAAAAATCTCCACTCTTCTGGAAGGCTTTCTACTGGATTTCGGGGGATTTGTGTGCAGTAGATGCTTATATTGGGTGTTTCATTGTTTTAGTTCATCCCAAAGGTGTTTGGTGGGGTTGAGGTCACACCACCGAGCAGGAGTTTTCCCACTCTAACTTCATAACGTTGTCATGCTCAAGCTGGTTTCAAAGAGAAATTGTAATACTACACCATTTATCGCCATTCTAGATCATTCTGTGCTTCTAACTTTGTAGGAGAAACACATAGGTGTGATGGTCAGATGTCCACATATTTTTGGCCATTCCATTTATATCACTTTGCTAAATACTGACCTATCATAAGGAGGAAAGAAGGCCTAGTGTGAAAAGACATCACTCAGTCTCTTGTGCATGTTTTTTATATATATATATCATGCACAAACCTTTTTTTTTTTTTTTTTTTGTGGAAAATTCCACACTCTTCTGAGAAGACGTTCTACTAGATGTTGGGAGTGTGCTAGTGGAGATTTGTGCTCATCCAGACGCATAAAGCCGGGTACTGACGTAGATGAGAAGGTGAGGAGGTCTGGGGTGCAGTCAGCGTTCACATTCATTCCAAAGGTGTTCAATATGGTCGATATGAGCTCTGTAGAAGGAGATCTTCCGCTCCAACCCTCATATAGCATATCTTCATGGAGCTGGCCTAGTTCATGTGAAGGAAAAATGTAATGCTAATGAATCTAATGACATCCTATACAATTGTCTGGAAATGTCAGGAGTCCCAACTGTAGTCCGTTTTGTGTAGTAATTTTTTTTTCCAGGCATGTAATAATTTATAATAGACTGAATCCTGGCTAATGTATTTCTAAATTCACGATCACAATTTTTTGTACATATTCGTTTACACACGGGGCGTCCCCACTCCTACTGCGGTCTACTTGTGATTACTATCACAACGAACCGAGCTAATTCGGTTTACTTAGCTCGTCCCGGCTCGTTCCCGTCACCTAACATATTAATACACCAGTGTTCTACTCAGCTTAAACGATCAGCGACGTTGGATCAAAGCCTTTTTCCTTTTTGTGCGTCGAAACGCCTCCCAGTTAGAAGCATGTGGTTCCCTGCAACAGTTACCCGTTTTAAATCCTGATCCCATTCCTTACCGAGCAGATGGACGAGCCGCTAAAGGAACCTCCTCAGTGAGTCATTCCAGGGCTTTGTTCCAGCGCTGTCTTTAACACACCATTATCAACTTCCTCTTTCCATGTAACCCTGGGTGAAAATCCCGATCACTTTGTGTCAACATTAGGGTAGAGCCCAGGAGCTGAAATCTGCTGCAGAAGAAAGCATTGTTTATGAAGGTAAACAGGAACACCGAACCATTTACCCCTTTCGCATTTAGAACAGGCTAATTTTGCAAGATATCTGGATTTTTGACAAGAACTTCACCAGCGAATGTTCTGCTTTCATAGTAGGAGACAATTAGACTGACAGGGCTGATGACTAAGTACAGGTTTTACCACTTTGCTATGTAAATGTCATCAGCGTTTCCTGCTGAAAAGAAGCACAAGCATGTTTCTGTGCACAAAGCCAGCTCCATGAAGATGACCTTCACATGGGTTCAGCGTGGAAGATCTCCTGCTATAGAGCTGTTGAACTTAAGCCTTTTGAACATCTTTAGGATCGATTGGAACGCACCCCAGGCCTTCTCACCTACATCAGGAGCTGATTTGATGACCAAATGAGCACAAATCTCCACAGGAACACTCCACAGGAACACTCCACAGGAACACTCCACAGGAACACTCCACAGGAACACTCCACAGGAACACTCCACAGGAACACTCCACAGGAACACTCCACAGGAACACTCCACAGGAACACTCCACAGGAACACTCCACAAGAACACTCCACAGGAACACTCCACAGGAACACTCCACAGGAACACTCCACAGGAACACTCCACAGGAACATTCCACAAGAACACTCCACAATCTTGTGGAACATTTTCCCAGAAGAATGGAGAAGTAATTTGAGACATGGCCTAGCCTACCCAGAAGTCTTAAACAATGATCAGTATGAGGTAGTGTACTGTAATTTGTAAAATTATCACATAATTTAGCAAAACAGAGCAATTTACAAATGTTGATTTGTGATCAATATTTGAACAGTGTACATTTTTAAACATTTTTAAATAACATTTCTGCGTGGTTAAATAATGTATAAAATAAGTGGTATATTTTATAAAAAATAAAATGGAATAAATCAAATGAATGCAATACACTTTTATTATATTGATTTAAATTGAGTAAATAAAATCAATGAAAAAAAAATTTAGACTTTAAATTTAGAATTTAAACCTTAGCTGACAATAAAAGTGAGTACACCCTCAGTGAACGTCAAAACTGTGTCCGAAGTGTGAATATTTGGTGTGAGTACCATTTGTTCTCTATCACTGCCTTAATCTCTCTCTCTCTCTCTCTCTCTCTCTCTCTCTCTCTCTCTCTCTCTCTCTCTCTCTCTCTCTCTCTCTCTCTCTCTCTCTTTCTCTCCTATTTGTATCATAGTATAATCGCTCTCAAATTCCCATATCACTGCAAAGTCTGCTTAAAATATTAATACATTTTTCGACCCAGTGCACGTTCTCATGCACATATTTGATTCGTTTGGCCTCATTTCAAGCCGCTGTCTTATTAGAGATACGAATACGAGCCTCGGTGCACCTTGTAGGCTAATTTGACTCGGGATAACTGCACAGGATTTTCCTTCGTCTCCGTTCTTGTAGAAACGTGTTATTTGGAGTCTGGTCTGAGTCCTGTGGGAACCGCAGTGTTGGTGTAATGAATATGCGCACGAAGTCTGCTTTTGTTGTTGAACTGCTCAATATCTTTGATCCTCGTCAGCCTTTGAGCCTCATTTTCCTCCTGCGTTTTTGCAAAACGAGGCACTGAATAGAGGCTCTGCCACATCTATACGCATCCTTCTATTGTGTCTGTTATGTAACCAGGTGAACATAAGTAGGCCATGGGAAAAAAAAACAACAATGAACAAAAACAGAGAGTATATGTGCTCAGAGGTATATTTCAAGCCCTTAATAATCATCCGAGTACAGAATTGTGTTGTGTCTGTAATATGTTAAGTAAGCAAAGCAAACTTTGAAAGTGACCTAATAGATTATTAGATTGCAGATATAAATTTTGGTCATAAATTCGTAACTGTAAGTTTGCCACTAATGAGTGCGCCATTGTTGATAACAAGGAAAAACCGCCTGAGATTGTAGGAAGAAGAAACCATTCATTATAGTTCCATCATTGTTGAGGTTATCGACTGTTTACTTGCTTGAGTGCAAAACTGTTAATTGTAGTCCTACAGTTGCTTTAAAAAGTAATTGGAAGTTGTAGCTCAGTGCTTAAAAATCCCAGCACTACCAAGCTGCCACCGATGGGCCCTTGAGCAAGGCCCTCAATTGCTTAGATATATAAAATAATAATTGCATAAGGGCTTTTAAAAAGGGCTGCTCAAAAAGTGGTATCAAAAAGTTTCGAGACTTTGGCAGGACAACACTGCACGCACATTCACAGGGAGCACCGACCTTCATAATTCAGTGTGCAAACAGACCGGTGTACATCAGGGGCTGTGCAGCTAGTGCTATACTGACCCTGTGCGCTACCATGTCTGCTAGTCTGACCACTGTCACCCGAGCTCTCCACACACGTGAGTTTCTCGCCGGAAGAAACATGATCTTACTTCAACACCCACCCTTCCCACCAGATTTGGCTCCTGGGGACTTTACCCTCTTTCAGAAGATGAAGATCCAGCTCAAAGGTCACCGTTTTGACACCATTGTGAAGATCCAGCGCAAATCATATAGTCACATCTGTATCATCTCAGTAAAAATCCACATGTTCCTGGAATGTTCCAGCATTAATGGAAGAACATACCTAAACATCCATCATCAGGAACGCACAGCTGATATCCAATACCCAGGGCCTAATCCTGGGAACGTTTTCACTCAGGGTTTGGTTCTAAAATATCCTAAACTTTGAAAGTCAGGCACTTGTATTTTGTACAACTGTAAAGAATATGGCAGAACCACTGTTCCTCCTAATGGAGAACAACCATCAAAGGTTAATGACCAGATATAGAGGACATTAGTCAGAGTAGCAACAAGGAGAACATGAGGTGACCTGGAGAGAGCCATAGCTCACTAGTTTGACAGCTTCAGCTCTTTTTTGCTGTTGCTTTATATGTTCCCAGGACTAGCTCTTTCCGGGTTCCCTGTTTGGATGTCGAATACTGACGACTGCCACCTGCTGGTATGGGAGAGTTGTTCTCTTATGCAAGCGCAGAACATACACACACGGTTTGGCGTTTCAGATGCGCCTGCCTAATATCGACCTAATTGGTAGTACAATCGGCTGAAACTGGGGACATAAGTTCACCTTTGAGCAGGAAAAAGTTATATTGGAGTGATATAAACCCAAGAATCTTGGAGAGTTCTACAGACAAGCTGAAAAAAGAAATAATGCTCTCCACCCAATCCCATGTTGTAACATTTTAAAAAAGAAAAAATAAATTTTACTTTAAACCAATAAAACTTGTCGTTCTCTGAAACGTCCCTAAACCCTCAAACGTCCATTTCTTTCCTTGCCATCAATACGTAGCCAGAGGACTTATCATTTTCTTTCTAGATTGCGTTTCCTTCTCTTTGTTTCCTTTCTTTGAAGCTTTTCACTTCCTGCTGCGATCGTACCACGTCAGAGGCATTGGTCAGGGAGAGTTCGCCGTGTTTACATTAGCCTGCGAGCTTCATACAGCACCGTGGCCATTATGCATATACGCCATCTGGGCCTGGCAGAACAAACATCTCTTCATCCTGTGCTAAAATACAGGAGGTGGAAAGGTTCAACAATTCACAACAAGTTGTTAAAAAGATGAATTGCTTCGTTCTGCCGTGGCGGGAATGCACAAACGTTATTTCGGGCACGTTAAATGAACACAAACTCCTTTGATGGTCCAGTTCGCCAATTTTTAAAAATGTTTTTACATCCAGACTTTATCGTCTTCGACGTTCGAAATTGCAGTGCGTTACTGTTTGCCTAATGTTTTTGGTAGAGTATAGGTCTTAAATCAGTCACTTCAAATCAAAGCAAAGTGAAGGAAAATTTGAGTTTCCTCTTAAGCAGTGCTTTTCATCATGGCCCAAATGGCTTGGGTAAGAAATCCATTGTTTTAGGCTGAGGAAAGAATAATAACACTTTCCTGTTTGGCTGGAGATAATGTCATGAGAAAGCACACTGTTGAAGCCGACGGATGAACACTGTTGTCCTTTAGGTCTTTTGACAACAGAGACTTCTGACTTTTTAATGTCTTCTTAAACCAGTGGTGGATGAGATGCACAACAAAATATTACTCCAGTAAAAGTAAAAGCTCAACTGCAAAAGTGTTTGCCTTCAAATGTACTTAAGTATCCAAAGTACGATGATATATTACCACTATAATGTTCCTAATATCATTTTTGTCACAAGACTCTTTGCTTATTCAACTCAGTTCATGTGAGAAGACTCTTGGTTAATCTTAACACACCGACTTGATCTAAATGATATTAATGAGTCAAACACTGATTAAAATGATCATGAGCTCAAAACCTTCTTTTCAACTATTTCAGAAATCAGAAGTCTGGAGTTTGTTCATCATTTATTCCTCTCTAAATGATCTGCTTGCTGTTGATTTGATGCTGAACTGTATGTTGGTGATCAGAAGATACACCAATCAAAATGAGTTTAAAACAGAGCTTGTGCTCGAACCCTGATTGGTGGCTTACTGCGTGTTTGACCAGTTACATTTTTATCCTCATAAATAAAAAGGAACGACTGATTTCACTGAATGAATTTGAGTAACAAGTTAAATATTTGACTTTGAAATGTAATGAAGTTACAGTAAAAGTCTCACCAAATAGAAATACTTTAAATTAAATGTACTTGGTTACTGTGCACCATTCTCCTAAAACGATTCTGGTCTACTGTCTGATTATACTGCATTATCTCTGCTGTCTGTGGGTCAGCCCGAGGAAGCTGGTTCAGATGTTGCTTTTGTGTTTGGCAGGGAATGTTAACCTTGTACTGCTTTTGTCAAATTGTCACACCCTTACAGGAAGTGAATGATAGGCAAAGGAAGGAAGTGTAGATTTTTGACCCAGCCAAAAGATTCTGGGTCAACTTTGAGGAGGTTCAGGTTTATAAAATCCCTTGCTCTGGATTAGCAGTAGTAGATCTCTCCTTTCAGTGGTCGCTTTTGGAGGTGGAGCTTCATGTTGCCACTTTTAACAAGCTCGCAAACTCTCAACACAGTGATTTGGAATGTAAAGTAAACAAATGCGCCTCTGTATTCTTATAAGGTCACTAATAAATCATATGTAATTCCCACACTGGGGCTGGACTGGTTTTCAAAAGCAATAACTTTTTGACACCAAATACAGTAATCTCAGTATGGATCAAAATCTGGTTTCCTGAAAAGTTCCTTTGGTTGCTATTCTTGTGTTTAAGTAGGAAGTGTGAGTGGTGAAGTAAGTCGCAGTATTTATTGAGATGGTTATAATCACACAGCCACACATTCTCATAGATTTAGTTGCTGCTGTGGGAAGAAAGCCAGCACTGACACTTAGCTGGCTATGTATGGATAAGGAAATGTCTCACTTCAGATTCCTGAACTGCAGATGCGGAATCCAAACCAGCTGATCAGCATTTCATGGTGTAAAGTAGCTGAGTGGTTGTAGTTAAAATGCATTTTGGGAATGAAAGATTAAATCTCAGGGCTGCTACTGTGAGCAGAATGTTTTATTTTTTTTTGTCTGCAGATGATTTTTGAGCTGCCGCTGTGGATTTGCATGTAATGTCCGCATGTCGAGAGACATTTCAAACCTTCTCGCTCCTTCCCATAATAGTATAACTTCCAACTTGTTTGTGGATGGGTACTAGAACACACATACAGCACAGGTGATTATCTGAGTGACTGACTAAATAATTATCCGCCTGACTATATAACAAACTAACTGACTGGCTCACTGACTTACTAAGGACCTCGAGAATTCAGGCGACAGGGAAAGAGAAATGATCATTATTAAGTATCCTTATTGTTAAATAAAAGTTAAACACCATACAGTGTGGTCAGGGTGTATGTAGGGACTTCGGCAGAACTAGCAATAGCAGCGTAGCTAAAAGATAACACAGATATAAGGGATCTCTGGGATAAGAGACGGCCCACCCTTATCGCTAATCGGTAATTAACTACTTGTCTGACTGACTGTATAACTAACTTACATTTACATTTGTGGCATTTAGCAGACGCCCGTGTATAGAGCGACGTACAAAAGTGCTGTCTAGCAATGAATAAATCTACACTGATACGCAAGATTACAAACTTAAGATAAATCAGACTACAACTCTTAAATTTGCACTTTCCAGTTTGCTTTGTAAAAACCAAGTGTTTCAGGAAGAGATAGCTCTTCAACCGTCGCTTGAAGGTCCGAGCTTTGGAGTCTATCAGACCAATTTATTAAAAGGCTACATAACCAACTGGCTACTTGCCTTACTAAGTGTCTGACTGACTCAATGAATCTCAAATAATTACATTCAAATTTATGGCATTTGGCAGATGCCAGTATCCAGAGCTATTTACAACTGAGCAGGGGAGCATGAAGGAACTTGTTTAAGGGCGCAGCAGTGGCAGCTTGGTGGTGCTGGGATTTGAACTCATGACCTTCCGATCCAAAATCCGAAGCCTTAATCACTAACTGTCTGACTGACTGGATAACAAACTTAACCATCTATCTGTCCAATTTACTCGTTAAAGGCTAACTAACTGCGTGACCTAATAAATAGGTAAATAAACAATTAAATAATTAACTGGGTAAGTGATTGGATAATTAATTACCAGGCTGACCCACTCACAGATGTATTATATTACTAATGAACTAACTGATTAATGGACTAGATAGCTAACTAACTGACTGGGTTACAGACTACCTGATTACAAGGCTAAAAAACTAACCAGATTATTGAATAACTGTTTTTCTGTACAATGTAGTGATCAAATGGCAGACTGGCTAAAGAACTACCTAAATAATAATGACTAGATACTAATATTTCTATTGATTAATATTAACATTCAGACACAAGGTAAGGGAAAAATAAGTCCACCCTGTGATTCAATAACATGTAGAAACACCTTTGTTTACTTGCACACTATTTGGCAGATGCCCTTATCCGGAGCGACTTACAATTATTTATACAACTGAACAGGTAAGGTATAAGGGCCTTGCTCAAGGGCCGATGTGAAGTTCAACATCTTACCAGTGGTGGATGAAGTACACAATGTACTTGAGTTAAAGTATATGACTCCAGTAAATGTATCTTTAAACATTCACTTGAGTAAAAATACAAAAGTATTTGCCTTCAAATGTACTCAAGTATCTGAAGTACTATAATTTATTATGGCTGTAATGTTTCTATTATAATTTTTGTCACAAGAGTTTCAGATGTCAGGAGCTTCTTCCATCATTTATTCCTTTTAAAATGTTCTGCTTGCTGCTGAACTGACGCTGAACTTTGTCGGTGTAAGCAGATACCATCAAGCGGCAATCAAAACAAAGCTCGCGCTCCCCTGATTGGTGGTTTGCTGCATGTTTGACCAGTTACGTTTTTTTATAAGGTCAAAAAAAAAAAAGGAACGACTGATTTCGCAAAAAGTAGTTGAGGAGTAAAAAGTAAAATATTTGACTTTGAAATGTAGTGAAGTTAAAGTTAAAGTCTCCAGAAATGGAAATACTTCAGTAAATTTCAGATAAGAGGAAAAAAATAAAGTACAGTACCAAATTACAATTACTTCCTTACTTTCCACCACTTCATCTAACCCACTGAGCTACTTTTCCCCCAAATCCCATGTCGGAATTAGTCTCTGAGATGGATTTGTTGAAATTTTGCCTCACAATAGAAGATTATAGAGAGTACTGAGGTCCACACAACTGCTATTAGGCTCTTATTAATGAAAACATACACTTGCTGTACTTTATTATTTTCACATCACTGATCTTTCAGCTGGCTAGCTGCCTAAATGGCTAACTACCTAGCTAGTTATTTGCCAAGCTAGCTGCTTAAATGGCTAACTGCCTAGCTAGTTATTTGCCAAGCTAGCTGCTTAAATGGCTAACCAACTAGCTAGTTATTTGCCCAGCTAGCTGGCTAGCTGCTTAAATGGCTAACTACCTAGTTAGTTATTTGCCAAGCTAGCTGCTTAAATGGCTAACTACCTAGCTAGTTATTTGCCAAGCTAACTAGCTCATATAGCACTGACTAGCTAATAGCGTAGTTTAAAGCAGCTGTTTCAATTCATGCACACTATTTATTTATCTTTTGCTTGTTGTAGATATGGGAGAGTGTTTAGGCATCACCTTGGTATTTAACACCCCTTCAGTAGGAAGTTAAACGGTTGGTATTAGGTTTAGGCCACCCCATTATTATCATCTTCATCATCATGTTCATTGTGTGTCTCAAGTGAACTCTGTTAATTGACTGCGGACCATTTCACTGAGAGATGCCCACATATGATAGAGCGCACCATTCCCGAGAGAAAAGACCACTGTTGATTGATACAAAGACAGTTTGTGTTAAAGTGTGTGTGTGTGTGTGTGTGTGTGTGTGTGTGTGTGTGTGTGTGTGTGTGTGTGTGTGTGTGTGTGTGTGTGTGTGTGTGTGTGTGTAAAGGAGAGAGAGACACAGGGTGGGTGAGCAATGTCTGGAATGTTGGATCGTGTTGAAACTTGAACTTTTTTTTTTTTTTTTTAAATAAAGGCCCACAGCGGCCGTTTCAGTGCCATGTCTTTTTTTCCTCCATCGCCTTCTGTAATATGTAAAGTTCAGGCAGGCGTCTGTAGTTGGAGTGCCCACTGCCCGCTGGCCATATCATTCAGATTTAAAGGGAGTCTCTGTCGAAGCACAACAGCCTCTGTTCAGACCTTCATGAGTGGGACGTGGTGGAAAGCGTGCCCGAAATCTGCTGTCCATCTGTCCGAGGTCATCGCACGTCCATCAGTGTTGGTTGTTATAGCATGGATCCCTTTGGATATGTTATGAACTATTCAGAGATGCATTTAAATGCTTTTGTGCCCCACGTCTAATTTGCATATGTGTTTTATGGGGTCTCAACAAATGTAAATCCAAGGCAAAAAAGATTAATTAACGATTAAACACAGGAAAAGTGTAAGAGTGAAGAGGTTGTTTTGATTGAATAGGTATAAAGTTTATTAGAGAATCTTGCGTGTATATGTATATATATATATAAAACATTAATCACTTTGATATTTATTTGAGTACGTATTTTCCAGACTATAAGCCACTACTTTTTCCCCACGCTTTGAACCCCGCGGCTTAAACAACGAAGCGGCTAATTTATGGATTTTTCCTGGGTTTTTCCTGGTTTCACAAATTTCAAGCCAAAAAAATGAGCCCCATAACAATTGACCAATGAAATTGCGAACGGGTTCAGGTGAACCAATTAAACTCTTTTATATTAAATCAGATGCGCTCCCACTGAATCGGGCCGCACCACATCATAAATATGTATGATGTTCCTCTGACGTTTGACCTGCCGCTCACTCGGACTGTCTACAGGAAATGCGAAAAATTCGTCACGCTGAAAACAACCGGGCATGAAAAAATTTCACCTGTTCTGAGCTGCACGGCATCGGGAGAAAAGATTCACCGATGGTGATTTTTAAACGCACGACGATGACAAAAGAAAAACTCTCGAGAGAAATAGTTGTAAAAGGAAGGAGGAAGACAGTGAACAATGACTTTCTTGGTAGGCTACTGTTTAGATACAAGCCGTGTAACAGACACTGTCTTTCATTAAAGCCTGTGTAAAGTTCATTAGTTTCAGTGTAGACAGCTTATAGACAGGTGCGGCTTATTTATGTTCAAAATAAAAATCTTTGTTAAATGCACAGGTGCCGCTTATATTTTGATGCGCTTAATAGTCCGGAAATTACGGTAGTCAGTGTGCAGCTTGTATAACACTACAGCCATCATTGTCTAAATAATTGGCAACAAAATAAGTACACCCTAATTAACCGTGACAAAATATTTTGTGTGAGCACCATTATGTATTCCTCCTGGGCATGGAATTGAAACTGTTTGACGCCTTTCCGGTTAGCAGCTTCAGTAAAGGGTTTCCTTGTGGATCGACGGCTGGCGAACAGACTTGATCCCGTCTTAGAAAACCTCTGTATGACCCTGGTCACTGTACTGTAGCTCAGTTTCAGGGTGATACTGATCTTCTTATCACCTCGGCATCTTTGTGGAGAGCAACAATTTTACTTCTTAAATCCTCAGAGAGTCTTTACCCTGAGGTGCCATGTTGAACATCCAGTGGTCTGTATGAGAGAAATGTACTCAAAGCGTATAATGTGTGTGTGTGTGTGTGTGTATATGTATATGTATATGTATATGTATATATATATATATATATATATATATATATATATATATATATATATATATGTATATATATATATATATATAAAATGTTGTCCCACTTTGTTTCAGCTCATCTAACAAATTTATATATTAGTAGAAGATATATAATATCGTGCGCATTTTTATTACCACTATCCAAATCTAAAAAATTCTTCAGAGTTTCCAGGGGTTCTTTGCTTTCCTTCCTCCTTCTCAGAACATGTGAATGAGTAGGTGAATGAGTATGTGTCGTACTTTTGTCTCATCCAGGGTGTGTTTCTGCTCATGGCCAGTAAATGAATTACTAATCAGATTACAACAGGATTGAGGGATAAAATCTTTTGAGCTGATTCATAGTTCATGAAGATTTTCTTTTTTACATTTCTTAATGAATATCACACACAAACACATTTACTGTCTCTCTCTCTCTCTCTCTCTCTCTCTCTCTCTCTCTCTCTCGCTCTCTCTCTCTCTTTTCTTTTATCTTATTAAATCTTATCTGATTTTCTGCTGGCATTTCATGTTTTATATCATTGAAAATTTATTATATTTTACTACAGTATAATTTTGATATTTCTGCTTTTGTACCAAATGAAAATACTTTGAACATGTCAAGGTCCCTGTTGGATTTCTTAAACAAACAAATGTTGTCAGATTCAGCTCCAATAAATGGATCATGGCAGTGAATGTAATGATTGTACTTCAGTATGATATATACAGTATTATTTTCAATATAGGCAGGCTGTTTTCCTTGATCGAGTCTGTTTTTTCCAGCTTTCTGATTTCGCTTGTTGCAGAAATTCAGGTCTGTACAGGATTGACCTCGTCATTACGGAATGATATGAAGATTTCATCTAACCATATGAGTCACACCCACAGGTTAACATTGTACCGCTATTGCATAAATATAGGCTTATCCATAAATGTTATTTATACTCCGTCATGTTTACATTCCTACCTGAAGCCACAATATGCAATCAGGGACAATGATTTGGAGCCCAGATTAAAGCTTTTCACTGCAAAATTATGATTCGACGCACACCCATAATTCAACAGAAGCTGTGCTATTCAAGCAGAAACATGCGTCAGGGAAAAAAAAAAAAAACTCGATATTGACAAGTTCATACCCTTAGGTTAAATCGAAGAACTGAAGTAAATTGAATTTGTATAAGTATGACGAGTAACAAAATTGTGCAGTTCAGGTTCATCTTTTCACATATTTGTAGTGTTATTCGATTCACATGATCACCATATAAAAACACTCGTTCCTCAAGCAACCTAGAGCCAGGTAGATATCTGAATGAACAATAACACATGGAAGTGGTAGCTCAGTGTTTAACATATTGGCCTTCTGATTGGAAGGTTGTGAGTTCAAATCCCAGCTCCAGCAAGCTGTCATTGCTGGGCCTTTGAGCAAGATATGTTGTGGGCTACACAAGCCTTATGAAGTATGTGGTAGCTAAGTAGTTAAGGTTTTTGGTTACTGATCGGAAAGTCGGGGTTTCAAGCCTCGTATCGCCAAGCTGCCACTTTTTGGCCACTGAGCAAGGCTCTTAACCCTCTGTGCTCCAGGGGTGCTGTGTAGTGGCTGATCCTGTGCTCTGACCGTAGCTTCCTAACGTTGCTGGGATTTGTCTGTGTATATGTGTAAAGCTGCTTTGAGACAATGTTCATTGTTAAAAGCGCAATAGAAATAAAAATGAATGAAGAACAAATTTCACTCCGCTCTAAAGTGCATGTGAAATATAAAGCACTCTTTGTTCTTCTGTTCTTTCGTTCTTTCTTCTTAAACAAGTTCGGAGCAAATTTCTGGAGAATGCTCAAATACAGTTTTTGGTCAAATAGAGTTTTATTTATATACATATAAATTGTAAACTTTGAACATTCTGCATTAAATCCGTTTATGAGGCTAATGAAACTCCTAACATGAACCACCACCACCACCACCACCATGCTTCACTATTAACAGTATCGGACAGGACGGTGTTTTTCATTTACCATCTCATATCTGCTTATTCAGCCACAAGTGCATTGGGAAAGTTCTGTACTGAGGAGGTGCAGTCATTGTTGCAGTCCATCCCAGCAGTGTTTAATAGGGTTGAGGTCAGAGCTCTATAGCAAGAGATCTTCCACTCCAACACATGTAAAGTTGGTTTGTGCACAGGGGCATTATAACGCTGAAACAGGTTTTGGGTCTTCTAGTTCAAGTGAAGAGAAAATTCAATGTTACTGCATCCACTGTAAATTTGTGTGCCGCCAATTTTGTGTTTCAGGAAGAAGCACATATGGATACAAAAGTCAGGCAGCGAGTACTTTTTGTTCATGTTGTGTGTGTGTGTGTGTGTGTGTGTGTGTGTGTGTGTGTGTGTGTGTGTGTGTGTGTGTGTGTGTGTGTGTGTGTGTGTGTGTGTGTGAGTGATATATGTCAGTTTTATAAGGTTCTCTGTGGCCTGTAAAGATTAGCAGAATGAGCGAACCCTGTAACACAATACCAGGATGAAGAGGGTCTTCTCTTCGTGTTATCTTTTGCTTTTAAATTGTCAACTTGTTTTAGGGCACACTTATTTTTCTTTTATCTTATTTATTTATTTATTTATTTATTTATTTATTTATTTATTTTTTAATGATTCAGTGTATTTCTATAGCACTTTTAACAATGGATATTTTCTCATAGCAGCTTTGCAGATTGTATGAATTATAGAACAAAATCAAACAAAGTTCCCTTATATTTAAATGTAGATGTTATTTATCCTGGATGATGAAACCTTGGCTGACTTCAGCAAGGAAGACCTTACCTAGATGGCATGGGCAAGAAACCTTGAGAGGAACCAGATTTAAAAGAGGAACTCCTCCTCATTTGGGCGACACAAAGAGTGCGATAATAAATCGTTAAAACATCACAAGAACCGGAGTATTGAGAAATATGTGTGAGTGAGCAATTTTTGTAAAATAGAGATGCAATTTTCATCTTTCCAAACTCTAAAAAGAAGTTACAATGGTGCAATTTCTAGAGGGAAACAAAGCCGGGTTAGTTTATGCCTCACAGTGCGGAGAGATGTATTCGTGATAAACTGTATGCCAATCAGTGTGGGGTGGAAGAATTTGCTGCGTTTCGGATATTTACTCCCACCAAAATTTGGGAGGAAGAAATTATTAGGATGTAGAGGCCCAGTGGTTCTTCAGTGTGCGTGAGGACAAGGGAAGTGGAAAGCTGGATTTGGAGAGTGAATATTTGAAGGCAGGACAGGGAAGTATTTGAGCATGTGTGGATCTGAGAAGGTGAAGGTGGTGAGGGGGGTATTTGATGACTGGAGTAAGTGAATGACTGACTGAGGCCTTGGAGTAGACAGGATGGGGCAGGTGGCTGTGTGTGTACTGACTGGTGAGTAAATGCACAGCTATGTGTTCAGCCTGATGTTAAAGTTTCGCGTTTCAACTCCCAATTACCCAAAGCAAGTCTGAGCCTATTAAATCACTAATATATATATATATATATATATATATATATATATATATATATATATATATATATATATATATATATATATATATATAATTTCTTTTTTCCACTAGAGTGCCTGGCTGATCATGTTCCGCTTCTATACTTGCATCAATCGTGTCCTATAGCTTAACATACGCTGGAGTTTTATAGCCACTTTTATGAGAACGTCTATCGGTGTGTCTGGGATGAAAGACGTTCGCAGATAAGAGAGTTAAGGATCTTTTGTGTGGAACGTACGAAGTCTTTTCATGATCCGAGCTCGAGAGCTCCGCGACGAAGGGACTCCAGTGCTGCGTTCAAGCGCTGACAGTTTTGACACGTCTCTTGTTCAGCATCTTTTCACTGCGTGACCTAGATAGTGTTTCACGCTCTTTTAGGAGTCACTCGCGTGCAGGCTGCTTCTGTTCACTTGTTTTTTTATACAGAACATAGCAGCGGATAATTAAAGGAAACATGCTTTATTAACTTTCTGTTATTAATATTCAACCCCGCTTCACTGACAGTACATTTACTAGATCAAAGCAATGCAAGAAAGATATATTTACGTTTATAGCATTTGGCAGACGCCTTTATTCTGACTGATTCAGAACTGAGCAGTGTATGGGTGCTCGAGGGTCCAGCAGTGGCAGCTGGGTAGTGCTTGGAGTTGAACTCGTGACCTTCCAATTCCAATGCCTTAACCTCTGAGCTAACACCTCCCATTAAATGGTGTTTAATCATAGCAAATTTGGTGTAGTAAATTGTTTAATTTGTTCAGCATTGAGAAGTTGATCAATCTGGATTATCTACAAGAAGTGAAGTAGGTGAACCAGAGGTGGGATCATTAACGTGTAGCCACATATGTTCGGGTTTGCAGCTCCTCCTTGGTCTCGTTCAAGGTTGACAAGGCTTAAATGCCACTCTCTCTCTCTTTCTATAGCGCTTTTCACAATGGGCATCGTCTCAAAGCCGCTTTGAAAAAAGAAAAAAAAAAAAAAATTTTAAATATGTGAATTATCTGTTTGTCTCGGATAAAAAGCCTGAGGCAACTATGGGCACAGAAACGGTCCCTTTAGAATAGTATTAGGAAGAACCCTTGAGAAGAACCTAAAAGAACTCTAAAGGGGAACTCGTCCTCATTTGGCTGACACCAAGAGTGTGATTATAATCATAAAAACGTTAAACACCGGAGAGTGAGAAACATCAAGACCACCGGCATGAGTGATTTCTGAGTAATGTCCTTACTACAGCCTTATACAGTCGTCAGTTGTGGAACATTTGAGATTATCTGAGCTCATAATAAAATATTAAACATTATTAAGCATCATTGTTGCTTACGATTTAAACATATATACAACAGGAGGCAATACATGTCTTTAACATTAGTTGAGGTGAGGAGACCTGGGGGTGCAGTCAGCGTTCCAATTCATCCCAAAGGTGTTCAGTACGGATGAGATCAGAGCTCTATAGCAGGCCACTCAAGATCTTCCTCTCCGCCCCATGTAAAGCATATGTTCATGGAGCTGGCTTCGTGCACAGGAGCATTGTGATGCTGGAACAGGTTCGGGTCTAGTTAAAGTAAAGGGAAAATGTAATGCTTCTGCATCCAAAGACAACGTTGTGGTAACAGTTTTGGGAAGAAGAACATATGGCTAGAAAAGTCAGTGTCCCAATACTTTTGTTCATGAAGCGTATCTCCATGCAGCTCACACGGAACCATCCTCCGCACAGACCGATAAAAATCCATAAGTAGGCCGTATGGATAGATCGGTAGGTCCAGAAAGATCAAGGGTGGCATGATCTGGTACCTCAGGAGCTCGATAGATAATGGTGAGCACTTCAGTAACGGAGTTCGTTATATTGCAACAAAACACTGAAATACATTGTTTTTACGTGGAAAAGTAAGAGGAAAAAACTGAACGTCTAATTTTGTCAACATATGATACATTCATGGCATAAATGCAAAATGAAACCAAAACTATGCTCTTGCTGCGAAAATAACAGGGTTTCCAAAGAGATCGGGCCTGAAAATTACAGAGAAGATAAGAATCTTGGCATTTATTATTTTTTTCCTTCCTCACAGAAAAACAAACTGTAACTAAATATAACCGAGTCGTTGGATTTCCTTCAGTCTCCGCGGTCTCTTTGTGGTTTAGAAAGCAGGCTATTCATAGCTGATCGTTCACGGAGTCGAAACATACTTTACTAGTCGCAGCAATAACAGCCGCATCAGTCTCGAGGCTCTTGTAAAGGGAAAGCACTCCTAATTTGGTTAGTTACGCGCAGACATGGTCGCGGAGGCAGCATTGTTTGGACGGTGTACAGCAGCGAGGCTATGTGCAAGCCCTGGCTTATCTCTCTGATGACACCGATATTGAGTTTCCGATTCTTATTCCCAGCATTCCTTTAGCATTTATTCATCGGGCAGATATTCTAAAGCCGAATCAATTGCACACAATCCGGACCAAACACAATGGCAGCGCTGTTACAGGCAACAGTTACAAAACTGAGCATTGTTGTCAAATTAAATGTACAAAAAAAAAAAAAAAGAAATACTTGCGTAATACTGACAGCATGGCTTTAATTCTCTGCCCCGTCATTTGGGCGGAAACCCCGAAGCGTCGTACATGTGAAACAAGTGCGTTCATGATGTGGAAAGATCATGAATCATATTTTCTTTAGCAGGAATCAGAGATAATGGATCCGTTGTATACACTGTATGGATTGGTATGTGATTATTGATCATTAGTCCCCATTTGAAGGTCCTCCACTCTTCTGTGAAGATGTTCCACCAGATTTTAGTGTGTGCTTTTGGAGATTTGTGCTTATTCATCCAGTAAAATCAGGTACTGTAGTTCAGTGAGGAGGCCTGGGGTGCACTCAGCGTTCACATTCTTCCCAAAGGTGTTTAATAAGGATGGAGCTCTCTAGAAGGAGATTAGGGCTGGGCGATAAATCGGTTTTATCGATTAACTCGAATGTGTAGTTTACATCGATCTCTTTTAATAAAAATCGGGTTTCGCTTTAATGTCCGCCGACGCTCCCCTCTGGGCTTCCATAGTTTTGAACGAACTCAGCCCTCCCCCCCGCGCGTTTGCCATAGAGATACACAAACAACATGGCAGCGAGCAGAGAAGAGCTCGTTCCCAGGAAAGGCACAGTGTCGTCTGTAATTTGGAATTGGTTTGGTTTTGCTGCGTCAGACGCAACACAAACAACACCCCGCTGCAAAGTGTGCTGTCGAGAGGGGAGAGATGTAGGGCCCTACGAAATGAACAAGACAGCGGCAGCACAAGACTGCGGTTAAGCAGCCACATCTTGAAAATACACGGTTAAGCAGCCGCACTTTGTTTAGTGTTGCGCGTCTAATCGTACACTTACGGTATGGGTGGTGGGAGCGGTCAAAATACATGCAAAGACAAACAGAAAAATCAGAGCATTTGAATTACCATATTCAAACACTCATAAAACATTTTTTTGAGGTTTGCTCAATCTTTTAAATAATTCTTATTTAGAATCTCCCTGTCTTTTATATTCTTATTTCAAATTTCAACTTATTTTACTGTGGAGTTTTAAAAAAAAGTAAAGGCAAAATCACTCCAAACATCACTGCATTTTTAACCATGTTCAACATTCAAACACTCATAAAACATTTTCCTTTATAGGTTTGCTCAATCTTTCAAATTATTTTTATTTACAGTGTCTCTGTCTATTACTAAACTTTATCTCATTTTTGGTTTCGGAGAAAAGTAAAGTCAAAATCACTCCAAACCTCAAACCCCAATCATGTTCCACATTAAAACACTCATAAAAACATTTTTCTTTGTAGGTTTGCTTATTTTATGTTATGTTACGTTCTATTTTTACAATTTACAAAGGCAGGGCCGCCATCTTGTATTTTTGGCTTGTTGTTTCTGATTGCACTTTAACCAAAGTGGGTTATACTCCCAGAAGGGTAAATACACTTTATTTAATAAAGTTTAAACTTTTTTGAACATTTTCTTTGTCATATGCAGATTGATTTTAAGCAGGGGAAAAAAAATCTATTTAAATCGCACATTTTTTGTGAAAAAATCTGGGATTTTTTTTTAGGCCATATCGCCCAGCCCTACAGGAGATCTTAAACTTTAAAACCATGTAAACCATATCTGTGTTGAGCTGGCTTTGTGCACTGGAGCATTGGCATGCTGGAGTAGTTTTGGGTCTCCTATTTCAAACGAAGGGAAAATGTAATTTCCAAAGGTAACGGTTTGAAGAAGGTCCACGTACAACGATCAGACATAATGTTATGACCACTGACCGGTAAAGTGATTAGCACTGATTATCTCTTCATCATGGCACCTCTTAATGGGTGAGATATATTTATTAGGAGTGAGTTTGAGAAGGGCTAAATTGTAACGTCTAGACGTCTGGGTCAGAGCATCTCCAAAACTGCAGCTCTTGTGGGATGTTCCTGGTCTGAAGTGGTCAGAATCTATCAAAAGTGCTCCAAGGAAGGAACAGTGGTTAACCGGCGACAGGGTCACGAGCGGTCGAGGCAAACTGATTTACGTAAGGAGCGAAGGCTGTTCCCTGTGGTCCGATCCAACAGACCAACTCCTGTAGCTCAAACTGCTGAAGAATTTAATGCTGGTAATGATCGATGGGTCACGACTGTTTTCGCAGCAAAAGGGGACCAACATAAAAGGGGACAGGTGGTCATAATGTAATGCCTGATCGGTCTATGTGTCCTAATACTTTTGTCTAAATGGCATTGCGTGTGTATCATATATTCAGTGATCTGACTTTCTTCCCTCCTTCTTCATTTTGTGTTTGCAGAGTTACTGAGTTCGACAAAGAAGCTGAACATCAACTACCAGGACACAGACGGGTAAGCGACAGGACGTGTTCCGTATGAAAAGCTTTTGGATTTGTCACCTTATCGATTTCTCAGCTGCGACAGAAAATTAGAACAAAACACTTCCGTTGAATGTAGTGTCCTGCTACGAGTCACGTTCACGCTGGATGTCATTATGTGAAATGGCACAAAAGCTCAAATGGAGAAAGGGTTAAAAAAAAAAAACGAAATAAATAAATAAAATTAAAACAGGAAAAACAAGTACAATTCTCTGCCAATGCAGAAAGATAATTACACCAGGTAAGATTTCTGGAAAAACATATCTAGGCTTTAGAACAAAAGAAAAAGACAAAGTAAGCATCGATACACTTTTAATTTTTATTTTTCAGTTCGCTTTTTTTTTTATTTGTGTGGAAAGATCTTAAATCGAGAGCTACTAAACAAGAAATTGTCAAAAATTATTGATTCAAATGACGACTTGTAATGTCTTGTAACACACCCTAGTTAAAATCAACACTCGCTGCTTCTCTGAAAACTTATTACAACGTAACACATTGAATGTATTTTGTCATTAATGAACACTGAAAGATATTCAGCATGAGAAACTGAAATCAAACTACAGAACAACTCGGTACAAAGCCATAGGCACTACGCATATTTAATCAAAGTGTAAGAAGGCAAACTCAATAAGAGATACAAAGATTCCCTTTTCCTGATCCCACCAGGTACTCGTAGGGTTCCTTAGACCCTGGGTTACAAACCCGTGAAGTACAGGAAGTTCTTGTTCATCAAATAAGAGTGAGGCAGAGGAGACGAGGGAGCGGGAGTGGTGTTAATTTAAGCTCTAATTTGTAATTTCATGAGCGGAGTTGAGGAAAAGTTTCCTGAGGGAGCAGCAGGAAGAACATTTTATTATTCATTACTGCTACTGGAGCTGTGCAGCTCTTTTTTTTTTTTTACCCTCCCCTCTCTTCCTGGTGCTCTGCTCATAGTTTGCTTTTCTTCTTGGCTTTTCCCTCTGCAATTATTGAATCCGTTAATTGTGTGTGTGTGTGTGTGTGTGTGTGGGGGGGGTGGGGGGTGTCTTACTGGAAAATGAGATCTAGTGTACATGAGCTAATGACACACACACACACACACACACACACACTTTTCACACTCATATTATTCATTATACTCCGAAATTTAAATCGACTTGCAAAAAGGTGTAAAGTATGTGAATGTGTGTTTGACAATGTGTGTTTGTGTTATTGTTTCTTTGTGTGTGTGTGTGTGTGTGAAATTTTCAGGTCCCTATTAACAAAAAAAAAAAAGGTCAATTAAAAACTCTCACAAGAAAAATAAGACAAACGTGTGTGTGTTTGTGTGTGTCTCTGTATGTGTGCGTTTGTTCCATTTTTATCTCTTATTAAGAGATAATTATTAAGAGATATTATCAGTCTCAGGTTTCCTCAGAATTGCCCGGTCCTCAAAAAACCGTCTTTTTTTTTTGGAAGTGCGAGCTCAACATGTGTGTACATGCTGCATCACTTTATCAAAGATGTATGACAGGAGAAGAGTGTAAAATACGGGCTACAACAAAACTGTGTGTCTGTCTGTGTGTGTGTGTGTGTCACCCTGCTGTTTGGTCTAAAAGAAAAACTGTCTGTGAAATGAACAGGATGTTTTACAGCCCACATACCCACACACACACACACACACACACACACACACACAAGTAAGATAAATGTATATGAAACTCATGATTATTCAGCCAAAATCAAAGCAAACTGTGTATAAAATTCGCTCTTCCCTCCTGACTCACACACACAGTCGGAGAAGGCGTTTATCTTCCAGACAAATGGAGGATCAGATGCTTTTATTGAGCCGGAGTTGAAAAAGAAAATTCCTGAACATTGCAAAGTGTTGCGTCGTCTTATAACCACAACAAAGCCTGAGTCCTCGCTTGTAAATATCTCCCGTCACTCCCAATCCTGGAGTCCTTTAATCACTCATGCCTGTATTTATTGCAACACGGTGAAAGTCTGAAATGTTGCAATTAGAAAAACATTCCAATGTTAAAATCATCAGTGAGGTCATTTAGGTTCATCATTTAAACTAGCACATTATTTATTTATATATATATATATATATTTTTAATTTATATATATATTTTTACAATACATATATATATATATAGTATGCATATTAGAGAGAGAGATTTGTGATATTTTATGTGATAACAGGGACATTGAATGTAAACAAAATGTAAAAAGTTCGATGTTCTTGTTTTAAAATAAGAATTGTGTTTATTGGTATTTCTGACATTGGCAATTCCTATAATATAAGAGGAACAAACATTTTTGGACTTGTTGAAATTGTTGTTGATTGTTACACGTTTTATTCCTTATATAGACATTAAGTGTCCCAATTTCTGCAATTCCTTGTATAAAAACATTAAGCGAAGAAATATTCATAAAAGCAGTCTTTTCTTTTTGAGAATTGAGCGAGCACATGCGAAATTCAGTTTTCCTTATTTATATCTAAATACTGTATGGCCAAAAGTTTGTGGACACCTCATTGTAAGATTAGCATGTGCTGTTTAAACATCTCATGTCACATTTGCTCTGTGATAACTTCTACTCTTCTGGAAAGATGTTCCATTAGATTTTGGAGATTTGTGCTCATGTTGCCACAAAGTCAGCTTCTGATATAGGTGAGGTGAGGAGGTCTGGGGTGCAGTTATGGTTCCAATTCATCCCAAATGTGTTCAGTAGTTTTGGAGCTCTGTAGAAGGAGATCTTCTACTCCAACCCATGTAAAAGATATCATCATGGGGCTGGTTTGTGTAGAGGGGCATGTTCATGCTGGAACACGTTTAGGTTGGATTACAGCACTGATTATGTGAATTATGAGTTTGGCTCCTCATAACTCTTTCTTCATCGTTCAGGTTTTCGGCTCTGCATCATGCGGCTCTCACGGGCACCACAGACCTGCTGTCTCTTCTTTTGGAAGCTCAGGCTACAGTGGACATCAAGGACCGCAATGGTGATCAACTTTTCCAATAACAATGTTTTAGTTGTTTATGCAGGACTAATCGCACGTTTAATTAAAAACATAAATGCTTGCACTTAAAGACACTTCAAAATTAAATTCTGCATCTGCAAATTCTTGAGGCTATACAGTAAAACTCAAATGTTTAACAGCTTAACCCAGTAAATGCAAGTTTGTGGGAGGAAAATGTACTTATTAAAATAAAAACAAATTCTTTTTAACTTGGATCCGATTGTATATGCTGGCATTATCACCAATTACGTTTGTTTTAGACAGATGTGTACCTGAAAATCTTTAAGTAATACTTATAGTAATAGTAATACTTGAGTAAACGTATAGATTTCTCACTGCAAAACTAACTCCATTACTACTTGTCCATAATTCCAATATGACTTGAGTAAAAGTCTTCTGATTTGACCTCTTCAGCATGCCAGAACGAAACAAAGATCAAACAAGTCGGTCTTAAGAGGAGACAAAGTAGTAAAGCAGTTTGAACGGTATCGTCAAGTAACGAATAAAATTATAGCATCGGGTCACGAAGTAAATAAAAATAAAGGAGATTTTTTTTTTTTTACAATAAACCAAAACCAACTATTCAGAGCTGAATGTGATTTGATGCACCTCAGTCTCAGAGAGGCGCAATATTTGTATTTAACTTCAACAAAAGTTGCTTCTCAAAATCTTGGAAATTGATTCGAGTTCTTTGAACTAAAAGCATGGACAGCATTTCGAAGTCGCTCATTAGCGGCTAGTGGAGTGTTGAGGTTTAATGACCTTTTAACAGAGGTGCAAAATGTAATTAGTAATGGTGATTGTCAATTAAAATGCTGTGGATTAAAAAGTACTATCTATATAAATTTAGTTGAGTGGAGCGTAAAAGTATATTTTTGATACTCAGTAAAACTCTGAAGTAGCCAAAATAATTCCTTGCGTACAGTAATGAAGTACATTAAAACATTTATTTATTTTTTTTAATATACCTTTATCAAGTGTTCTGGGGCATGCACAGTCTTTGGAGGAAGTGAACAAGTATAAAGTGTGTGATTTAATTAGTGAAATTTACTACGATACTAAAACTAATCAAGTAGGGACGTAGAACAGGTGAACACAGTAGGGTAGTTATGCTGTGATGGAACAGTGGGGTGTGGGGGTGGGGGGCATGACTAAATCAGAAGCAAAAACACAAAGAACCTTTTTTAATTCATCTTTTTAAACAGTAGTAATCAGGATAACATCTGAACATCGCTAAATGTCTGGTATAACATGCCTTCACTTAACAGCAGAAGCTTGTACAGAGTCAAGATTAGTATCAGATATGTGTCACATATTGTTTGATACCCAGGTCTATTGACACCAGGTTAAATTTGGGATCGGTTTATCGAACTCTGCGTTCCTGTTGTAGGAATGCGACCCCTCCACTATGCTGCCTGGCAGGGAAAAGTCGACTCCGTACTGATGTTGCTGAGAGCTGGAGCTTCTGTTAACGGAACCTCACAGGATGGACAAATCCCTCTGCATCTGGCTGCTCAATATGGACACTACGATGTGGTGAGGACTGCACTCATTGTATCCGTGGTATTAACAGTCTAGAAGGGGTGACTTGGTGTTTTTCCAAACCTTTCATAAGCATCGTCTATATACACTCTTGACAAAAGTATTGGGCCACTTGACACCCCCCCCCCCCCCCCAAGTGTATGGGATTCTGTTACACACAACTGTATACACACAACTGTATAGGACGTCACTGGATGCGCTAGTATTCAATTTTTCCTTTACTTGACCTAGGAGACCCAAACCTGTTGACAATGTTCTTGTGCACAATGTCCATGATGTATTTGTTGGAGTGGAAGATCTCCTTCTATAGAGCTCTGACGTCAACCTTATTGAACCTCTGGGATGATTGTGAACGCTGACTGAACCCCAGACCTTCTCAACTTACTTACATCAGTACCTGTCTTTACTAACACCCTTGTGGGTGAATAAGCACAAATCTCCACAAACACACTCCAAAATCTAGTGGAACATCTTCCAAGATTCATGATGAAGAAGGTCATCATGTATAAGCATGTCGCCTTCCGACTAATGTGTAAACAATATGTAATTTTGTCTACCTATAAAAAGAACACCTTGCTATTTATGCACTGTTTTTCCTCCTTCTCTTGAAAATAAATCATAGTAAGAATAAAGATGTAGAATAGTAGATGTGGTGATGTAGTCAGTGGCCTAAAGCTGGTTGTTATAGCCTTTGGTGAAAGAGGAAACAAAAACAAAATTGAAAAACGAGACGTCCTCACATTAAGAAAAGTCCTAGGTCCCGTTGGCATTACTCTGCTGGTCATTGTTTCTGAACAATGTCTTTTTGAGCTAGCACCCAAACCTAGGTGTACAGTAGCTGCGTCACGTACAAACCATCCAGGGTGTTCGCTTTCCTCCGAGTCCCAGGCTTTCTCACAACACACAACACAAGTAAGAGGATACGGTGATCACTGCATGTCGTCATACATCTCTCAAACAATCTGACGGTGCTCTTGTATTTTTATGTCCTGGCCTACAAGCCAGGGACTTTTCATGCTTGACCTCTTTCATCCTGTGATTGTAGAAACCTGATGAAAGCAGTGACGGTTCCTACTGAGTGTGTGTTTATTTATTTTTTATTTTTTCTTGTCTGTCTAGTCTGAAATGCTTCTCCAGCACCAGTCCAATGTGTGTACGGTCAACAAGGCCAAGAAGACCCCACTGGACCTGGCCTGTGAGTTTGGCAGGCTAAAGGTAAGTTAATTGCCTTGTGGTACTAAAGGTTATTATAAGAACCATTTAAAGTTTCAATCTGCAAATACCCTTATGTAAGAGTTTCCCTTTCTGAATGGACTTCTATGTTGAACTCTATGTTGAAGCATTCAGAAACTAAAAATGGAGAACTTGTAATAGCTATTAAAACCATTCAACAATGTTTCCCTTTATTTAATGACATTCTGAAAGCAAATTAAAAAAGCATACCTACAGGGAATCTCTTTGGTATTCTGTTACGAAATCTCACTGGTATTATGGCTATGCTCTATATAGATCCTTTTAAGCTTGCTTTGAAGGAACAGAATACAAAAGGACCCCGTATGGCTCTAGAGTTACTGCTGCTCGTCAGAATGTACACTCCTGGGTAAAAAAAAAAAAAAAAAAAAAGCGCCAAAATGGGAAAATAGGAAGCTTTTATTAATCAAACAACAAAATATTGGTCAGAAATGCGCATGGAATAATGCACTCACTCCTTTGACTTTCCTGTGCCATCATTTCATTTACGTTTGCTGCATGGAACTTTTAGTGGAGCTAGAAATGCGTGTGAAGTCATTTCTATTGTTTAATGTAAAATTTCATTAACATTGTCCACTGTCCAAAAGCTGCTTTACAGAATTAAATTATTACAAATATATATTTTAATGTCAGAATTCTGTCCTAATAAGATTATTCCTGATGAGTGATCCTGTGGTGGCAAGCAAAAGCTTAAGCGGAAACAGACTCAAAAGTACATCTTCATCTGGGTGGCAATGAATGCCCATTTGTTATAGTTCCAATGAATTATTGTTGAGGTTGTTGTTAAATGGGAGAAGTGGAGTCTTAATGGTGGTTGGAGTTGGTAGCTCAGAGGTTGAGGCTCTTGATTACTGATTAGAAGGTCAGGGGTTCAAGTCCCAGTATCAACAAGCTGCCATTCTTGAGGCTCTTGAGCAAGGCCTTTAACCCTCTACCCTCAAGAGGCACTGTTTCATGGCTGACCATATGTGACAAGTATAAAGCACATTTCTTGTTTTTTTTTTTTTTTACCATTCTAGTGGCGGCCATGTTTAAAGGCAGCAGGAAATGGAATTGAATCATGCTGTGTCATGACTGTTGTCTCATTTACTTGCTGCTAACATAAACTTTGGTTTAGGATGGAGATTATTGACCATACATTTTGAAGTTCAGTGATTACATCTAGTCAAGTCAAGTCAAGTTTATTTGTATAGCGCTTTTCACAACAGACATTGTCTCAAAGCAGCTTTACAGAAAACAACAGTGAAGGTGAATGGTGTGCGTTTGTCCCTGATGAGCAAGCCGTGGCGACAGTGGCAAGGAAAAACTCCCTTAGATGATATGAGGAAGAAACCTTGAGAGGAACCAGACTCAAAGGGGAACCCATCCTCATATGGGTGACATCAAGAGTTTGGTCATAAATCTTTCAACAATACAGAACATCTAGCTCTGAGAAATTAGTTTGATCCCATAGTCAATGGAAGTCTGAAAATACAGAGAACTGAGCAGATTACAAGCTTTAAGATCCTTAGGCTTTAGGCCAGAAAAGTGTAGAACATTACATCAGGTGTTTTGTGTTCATTGTATGGAGAATCAGTGGCTCCTGTTTTCACGTGTCCTACACACTGAAGACTCTTAAAACCTTGTTCCGCTTTAATCTTCAAAGCAGAAAGTCATGTTCGATGATGAGACGTGATTTAATCTTTTTTTTTTTTTTTATCTTTTAACCAAATAGTTCTTTTTTTATCTCGTATTCATCAGCACTGCTTGTTCTGGGATACATTTAGTTTTTCGGTTTTTATCTCCTGAAAGAACACAAACGCTCCGTTTGCTGTTATAATAACCTCCACTCTTCTGGGAAGATGTTCCACTAGATTTTGTAGTGTGCTTGTGGAGATTTGTGCTCATTCAGCCACATAGTAAAGTCAGGTATTGATGTAGGTGAGGTGAGGAGGCCTGGGGTGCAGTCTGCCTTCCAATTAATCTCAAAGGTGTTCAGTAGGGTTGAGTTTGGAGCTCTATAGCAGTTGAGCTCTATAGCATATATTCATGAAGGTGTCTGCGCAAAGGGGCATTGTCATGCTGGAACAGTTTTGGGTCTCCCAGTTTTTCCTTTTTATTTGTATTGCACTTTTAAAAATAGACATTGTTTTAAAGCAGCTTTACAGATATGGAGGTTATACAGTTGTATAAATGTATTCCCTATAATTGTAAGTTTATCCCTCATGAGTAAACCAGTGGCGAGAAAAAACTCCCTGAGATGGTGTGAGCAAGAAACCTTGAGGAGAACCAGTCCTCATCTGAGTGGCATCAAATGTTTATTAATTAAATTTCCTTTAATGTTGAGTTTTACTGTTTAGTGATTTGGCGCTGAAATGCTAAACTTGCTGAACTGTTCATGCAAACTGCGTACCTGAGCCATTGTAGCAGACAGTTGATATTAATTATAGTCCAAATTAATTACAGTTGATATTAATTACAGTCCAATCCACCCAAGTTTTTAAGTAGTTCATGTGAAAGGGAAAGTTCATGCCACCGCATCCGAAGATGCCATATACACGTGTGTGCCTCCATTTTTGTGGTAATAGTTTGGGGAAGAACCACATATGGAGTTTTTTTCCACATATTATATTTTGTTAAGTATATTTTGTATTTGTATTGGACTTTAGTGGAAAGTTTTTCGATATTGATACAAATTCTTCTCATTTTTGTTTATTTTGTGTACAGGAAGTACACACCCTTTTTTTTTTTTTTTATAATTTTTTTTTTAATTGGCTATTTCTATAAAAAGTTTAAAGATATTCTCCTCCTTATCTGGTATAACGTTAGCAGTGTGAGTATCGCAATATTTTATGATGATATATACACATCTCAGACACAAAATGAAGCCTGAACACGTTGCCTGTGTGATATTTCAGTACAGAGCCACTGCGTTGTGTAATACGAGGTCGGCAAGTTTCAGTTAAGTGCCTTAAACAGCTGTCTGCCGAGGCCCGTCGGTGTGTGAAAGGTTTTTGACTCAGGGCTTTTCTGGTGCGTAAGCCGCAGTTTGAAGTCTTTATTTCATTCGCCTGGGTAGGCTGTTTCTATTTCTGTTTAATCTTTCGCTCGCGAGAATAAACACACCACGCAGAGGCAGCCTGAGTCGAAGCCGTCTATTTTTGCACCCTGCTGCCGATTTGGCCTCGGATTGACGCTTTGTACCGGCTGAAACATGACATCACGTAGGCGAACTGAAAAGCCTTTGAGGGTCGGGGTCATGCCATTGTCTGCTCTCAGAAATGTACAACCCGATTGGTTTTATTCTTTTAAGGGGATTGTAAAAGGTCCCAGGTTCACGACACCTAAAACAAAAGGGTACCGAGTAGAAATAAGAGGCAGAGAAATGTTTCAAATGAACTCTTCTAGAAACCTTCTGGTATGAAGGTTTCCAAGTGAAGATCTAGCTAGAAAATACAAGCAATAATGAGTTTGAAGCAGTGATGGTCAGTAGAGAATGAAATGAATTATTGTACTTAAGTAGCTTTTTTTCATATGTGTCCTTCACTGAAGTGTTTCCATTTGGGGAAACTTTTATTTTAACTTTACTGCATTTCAAAGTCAGATTTTTTTTCTTCAGATATTATTTATATATTCCTGTTTATTTATGAGGATAAACACTTAACTGGTCAAAACGCAGCCATTGACCAATCAGGGTTTTGATTGGTGCTTGGTGTATCTACTGATCACCAACATACAGTTCAGCATCAGTTCAACAGAACATTTAGAGAGGAATTTGATTTTTTTTTCTTTTCTCATGATCATTGTAATAGAAATCAATCGGTGTTGGAGTCATTAATATCATTTTATTAATAGATCAGTGTGAGAGTCACATTAGAGTCTTTACTCATAAAATGAGTTGATTAAGTAAAGAGACTTGTGATAACTTGTGTGGGACCCTTACGAGAAAAATAAACCAAGGACCGTGACGTCTGAGTGACGTGGGGCCGCCTTCCCGTGGGCTCACCACCTGCAGGAGGGACCGTAAGGGACCGGTGCTGAGAGGATTGGGCAGCAGTCGAAGGCGGGGGCCTTGACAGCCCGATCTCTGGACACGGAGAAGTGTCTGGGGAATCTGCTTAGACTGCTGCCCCCGCGACCCGAATTACGGATAAGCGGGAGAAGATGAAAAAAAAAACTTGTGATAAAAATGATAATGGGAAAATTATATCCGTAATAAATCATAGTACTTTGGACACTTAAGTACAATTGAAGGCAAACACTTTTGTACTTTTACTCAAGTGAACGTTTAAAGAGACACTTTTACTGCAGTAATATTTTACCTCTACTTCAACTCAAGTGCCGTGTTTGTGTTCTTCGTCCACCACTGGTTTGTAGCACACTTGTAACATTTGGTTCTTCTGGAGAGTTCTATAAGGGTTAAATGGAACCCTTTCTGAAAACATGTTGTTAAAGGTTTCTATATAAAAAGCTTCAAGGCTTCTATAAACTTTCAAATTTGAACACTAAGAACGTATAAAAACACCACAAGACCATGGGCGTGTGTTCCACTGGTTGTGTTACCTATAAAGCTGTCGTTTGAATGCAGTCGAGTTGATTGTTGACGAAATCTGAAGTAAGCAATGCTTCAGTAGTGCTGATACTCAGTGCAGTTTTCTCTTAGTAGGTTTTGGTTGCTTAGCGACATAACAAGGAAGTATATTCTGTGGACAATCGTTGCTTTGGGTCAATTATTGGGTTAAAAACTTCACATTATTTTGGTGTGTGTGTGTAGACAGAAATCTTATTTATTTATTTATTTATTTATTTATTTACAATTGTGGCTCAGACAATTTCAGAATTTCTTTTTTAATAGTAAATTGATTCACAAAATTGTTGAAAAAAAGGTGGGTTTTTACGACGATATGCGAGATCATGCACCCAAAAAAAGTCACTATATGGCCAAAAGTTTGTGGACACCCGACTATAAGCTTTTTGAAAAAAATCCCATTCCACATTTCCTGCTATAATAACCTCCACTCTTGTGAGATGTTCCACTAGATCCTGTGCATGTGGAAATTTGTGTGAGATTTCATTCAGCCATAAGGGTGTTAGTAAAGTCAGGTAGGTGAGACGGTGAGGAGGCCTGAGATGCAGTCACTGTTCACATTCATCCCAAAGCTCTATAGCAGGAGATCTTCCACTCCAGCGCATGTAAATCGTTTCTTCATGGAGCTGGTTTCAGCTGCATTCAGCAACATTCTATACAAAGTTTGAGGGAACCACGTACGGATGGAAAAGTCCCAATACTTTTGTCCATATAGTGTATATTAAATGGTATTTTCTAGTTGTGATGTTATGTAACATAATGGTTTCTTCTGTGTGTGTGCGTCAGGTGGTGCAGCTGTTGTTGAGCAGTAACATGGTTGCGGCTCAACTGGAGGGCAACGGGAGAGACAACACCCCCCTGCACCTCGCCGCCCGCAACGGTCACAAGGACATCATCAGGTTTCTTTACCTCTTTTTTTTTTCTTCTGCATCATTCTTCAACAATTTCTTTATCCATTCTCTGTGTGTCTTGTCATCTTTTCCGTTTGGTTCATAGGCATCTCTGTGTGTGTGTGTGTGTGTGTGTGTGTGTGTGTGTGTGTGTGTGTTTAAAGCAGGTGTGTCTGTAGGTATAGGCTCTTGTTCATATGTTTGTTTAGGAAGTGAGGCATGGAGACAGAGCAGTGTTGATTGAGCACATGTTTGACTAAATTAATTCTATGTGTGTATAGAAGTGTGTGTGTGTGTGTGTGTGTGTGTGTGTGTGTGTGTGTGTGTGTGTGTGTGTGTGTGTGTGTGTGTGTGTGTGTGTGTGTGTGTGTGTGTGTGTGTGTGTGTGTGATGGACTGTTCTCATCAGCACTCTGTGGGATGTGTCTATGCCGAGTGTTGACACGGTGTAGGAGTGAAGACAGATTGGTTTTCTCCAGCCAGTCAGCTGCTCAGCCGTCACACTACTCCACTACTTTCCATTCAGGAAACCTCATTCCAGCATTCCCAAGCATGCGTATTATCCCTCCCCCCCTCCACACTCCTGACTTTCTTAGGGTTCGAGCACTTTGCTGATGTTAACAGATCTATTGAAGCTGGAACAACAATTGGCAAGAAGATTCTTAACCATCTGAATGAGTTTTTCCAACACCAGTACGAATTAAAACATTTGAGGAAATGCTAATTTAGGACATGCTAATAACAATAGAGGGTTGAAATGCGATAGATTCAGATTGGATCAGATTCAATTACTGTCCCTACCACCTTGAAGTTGGTTATTTATCAATAACGACACACCTTCAAGCGTTTTATTCCTTTCATTTGCCAGTGTTTGCAATGCTTTTAATCCAATTATAGTCAGTTCCTACAGCAAGCAGAACATTTCGAGAGGAATAAATGATGGAAGAAACTCCTGACTCTAACAGCACCCGTGGTCTTAGCTGCACGATTTCATTTTATTTTTTATTTTTTTTAAGTAGTTGATAAGAAGGTTTTGGGCTCATAATAATAGATTTCAATCAGTGTTTGAGTCATTAACATCATTTTGTTAATAGATTGGTGCGCTGAGTAACAGAGTTAAATTGAGTTGATTAAGCAAAGAGTCTTGCAATTATCACAAAAATGATAATAGGAACATTATAGCCGTAATCAATTACAGTAGATTGGATACTTAATTAAATTTGGAGGCAAATACTTTAGTACTTTTATTCAAGTGAAAGTTTAAAGGGACACTTTTAGTTTTACTGGAGTCATATTTTACCTTCTGTATATCTTTTACTCAAGTACATGGTTTGTGTACTTCATCCACCACTGGTCATAGTTCCATCCAATATTGTAGAACGTCTGCCAAACATGTAAATTTGTCAAACCTGAAGGACTAAGACTTTCCAGTGCCCTTAAGAAGTTTCTTAGACGGAAAACCCGAAGACTGTTAACAGTACCGACAACGGAGACCCCTTTCTCAATTTGTTTTTGTTTTGTACAAATTACAGACTGCAGTGAAATTGTTAGGGAAAAAAAACATGCTTAAATGACAGCAATTTGTCAATGCTAACAATGGCGTGTTGTAGTTTGTTTGTTTATACAGTAGCTGTGTTTATGCAGATGTGTAAATAAATATTTTATTATACGGTGCCTGTCAAAAATATAGAAACTGTTTTTTTTTTTTTTTTTTTTTTTTTTTTTTGAGACCCATGTCGGTTCCTTTAGTTTCAATGCTACAAAACTGGGTAAAAGGCAAAAACACATAAGAATTAGACAGTGAATGAGTGGAAGAACGTTCTGTGGAAGTCCATATCTGTCACTAACAGAAGAACATGTGTAAGACAGAGGACAGGAGAGAGGTTAGCAGACTGCCTCACCACCACCGTCACAAATGGGGCAGAAGCTTATTGGTTTGGGCTTGTTTTGGAGAAGGGACTCGCCTTATTCAGGAAAGGTAAAGAAATCCTGAATCAACATGGCAACCTTTTCATACTTCAACACCATGAAATTCCGTCTGGACTGCGGCTCATTAGAACCGACTTCAACAAGCCCGAGTCCGGAGTGATATCTATCATGGAGCGACCTGTCCAGTCACCGCACCTAAATACTATTGAACTGCTCTGGGATGAACTGGAAGTTTTACAAGAGTAGTGTGTAAAGCTGTTCTACATGCTAAGGGGGATTTTTTTCAATGAAAATAAAGTTCAAGATCTGGATATTCATACATTAGTTTGGTCAAAGTAAAAATTCATACTGTTACCTAGTTTGTTGCATAGAAGCAAAAGGAACATGCAAAAACACTGTGATTCCAAAATGTTGACAGCAACTTTATCAGCTGTAAATAGTTGTAACTGCTCTATTGCAATACTGATAGCGGTCATGGATAAATAATGACTCATATCAGCTTTGTTTTTCTCCATATCAAGCCACTTTACATATGAAATGATAGAGCGGAGTATCTGAGAAGGGGAGAAAATTTAGCAAGTAATCCTGAAGTATTTTATTTATTTATTTCTAACCACCATATAAAGTTGGGTTCCCCCCCCCCCCCAAGATGATCAGAATGTCTTTAATCCGTTTAAAAAGCCGAGCAAAGTTTGAGAGCAGGCTCTGGTTTAGAAAGCTTATGTATTAAAGCGTTATACTGATTCAGCAGAGCTCCGCTTAGGGAACTACACGCTTAGATTTGCATTACATTTCTTCTTAGAAGAGATTGGGGACATAATCAGGGTGCTGTTACTTCAAACTGACGGCTTTAAGGTTTTTTCTCGGGAGTTCACGGGTGTTTTGCTTCACTTCTGGCACCCGTGCTTTTCCATTGGTATTATACAGTACCAGAAATTCAGATTTTCCAATGGTTTTTGTCAGGTGTACCTTGTCTGACTTTTTTAAAGACCTTGTCAATGCCCTGCTCAAAGATTTCAGCCCTGACAGGAAGTGCATGGGTTAGGACCTGGGGTTAAAATCATTGTTTATTACTGGTTCAGTAAACCCTCCCTGTGATACTATACTGTTTGAGCAAACAAGCCGTGACTCTTTGATCACATACGATGTTGAATTTTGCGTGTTAATGAAAATTTACAATGTTTTAAGTTTTTTCACTGGGTTCAAGCCAAAATCATAATTTTTTCAATACAATCATTAGATTTTATTATCCAACCTAGCAAATAGAGAAGCTCACAAATGGTGTTTTATCCCAAGTTTTTCTTCTATGGTTGGATGATCTTACACATTAATTTAATGGTTGAAGGCAATTTAAATTTTGGATGTTTAGGGAGTAGAATCAGTTTGATCTCTAACTCGTTTTTTAGAACTATTCTTTGAAAATTTCTCTTCGTAGGCTCGGCAAAAACAGAGATACTTGGTAAACAATTTAGAATCCTTAAAATACTTGTATGTCTACTTTTGTATGAGCCATCAACCATTACTGCTGAGTCTGACATGATAAATACATTTAGTGCTGAACAAGGACACCCACAAAACAGGCAAAAATAGTTGACTGTGGTCAAAAGGGTTGGAGAAGAAAAAAACTCAACTTTCGCCTTCATGTTACTGGAATGATATGTGCAGATTTGATTAGGACTCACCAATAACATTTGACTTCTACTGTATTGACTTCTCCGTTTTTGCTTTTTGTTAGTAACAAATCTTATCTAGCCATCAAATTGTAATTTTTATGTCATGCTTGTGGAAAGAAACCGTTACACAGTGACTACACAGTGGTTATGAGGCATCGAATATTTCTTTACCGAAATGAAAACACAATGCCATGATTTGCAAATTTGATAAACCCAGATTTTATTCACAATAGAACATAGAAAATATATCAAATGTTGAAACTGAGAAAGTGAACCATTTTATGGAAGAAATAAGGTCATTTTGAATTTAATGGCTGCAACACGTCTCGAAAACGGTGAGACAGGAGCAAGAAAATGCTGGAATAAGTGAGCGTTACCAAATAGAAACAGCAATAGGAACATATTGCAACCTATTAGATTATTGTCAACAAGACATTTTTCCCAAATGTTTTGGAATTGGTGGTTGTAAAAGGAAATGCATGTTTTCTCATCTGTTTTTCAGTACAGGTTGCAGATTGATTAAATATTTCATCACCTAATTTTAAAAAGGAATCTACTCAATATCACACAAGCCTAATCATCACGTGTTTTTTCTCCTGCTGCAAAATGTTGAGATTTCTGTGTGTGTGTGTGTGTGTGTGTGTGTGTGTGTGTGTGTGTGTGTGTGTGTGTGTGTGTGTGTGTGTGTGTATGTATATATATATATGTATATATATATATATATATATATATATATATATACATACATACATACAGTGAGGAAAATAAGTATTTGAACACTCTGCTGTTTTGCAAGTTCTCCCACTTAGAAATCATGGAGGGGTCTGAAATTGTCATCGTAGGTGCATGTCCACTGTGAGAGACATAATCTAAAAAAAAAATAATATATCCAGAAATCACAATGTATGATTTTTTTTACTATTTATTTGTATGATACAGCTGCAAATAAGTATTTGAACACCTGAGAAAGTCAATGTTAATATTTGGTACAGTAGCCTTTGTTTGCAATTACAGAGGTCAAACGTTTCCTGTAGTTTTTCACCAGGTTTCCACACACTGCAGGAGGGATTTTGGCCCTCTCCTCCACACAGATCTTCTCTAGATCAGTCAGGTTTCTGGCCTGTCGCTGAGAAACACGGAGTTTGAGCTCCCTCCAAAGATTCTCTATTGGGTTTAGGTCTGGAGACTGGCTAGGCCACGCCAGAACCTTGATATGCTTCTTACAGAGCCACTCCTTGGTTATCCTGGCTGTGTGCTTCGGGTCATTGTCATGTTGGAAGACCCAGCCTCGACCCATCTTCAATGCTCTAACTGAGGAAAGGAGGTTGTTCCCCAAAATCTCGCAATACATGGCCCCGGTCATCCTCTCCTTAATACAGTGCAGTCGCCCTGTCCCATGTGCAGAAAAACACCCCCAAAGCATGATGCTACCACCCCCATGCTTCACAGTAGGGATGGTGTTCTTGGGATGGTACTCATCATTTTTCTTCCTCCAAACACGTTTAGTGGAATTATGACCCAAAAGTTCTATTTTGGTCTCATTTGACCACATAACTTTCTCCCATGACTCCTCTCGATCATGCAAATGGTCACTGGCAAACTTAAGACGTGCCTGGACATGTGCTGGTTTAAGCAGGGGAATCTTCCGTGCCATGCATGATTTCCAACCATGACGTCTTAGTGTATTACCAACAGTAACCTTGGAAACGGTGGTCCCAGCTCTTTTCAGGTCATTGACCAGCTCCTCCCGTGTAGTTCTGGGCTGATTTCTCACCTTCCTTAGGATCATTGAGACCCCACGAGGTGAGATCTTGCATGGAGCCCCAGTCCGAGGGAGATTGACAGTCATGTTTAGCTTACAGTGGACCTTTTTTCACCAAGTTGCTTGGCAATTTCCCCGTAGCCCTTTCCAGCCTTGTGGAGGTGTACAATTTTGTTTCTAGTGTCTTTGGACAGCTCTTTGGTCTTGCCCATGTTAGTAGTTGGATTCTTACTGATTGTATGGGGTGGACAGGTGTCTTTATGCAGCTAACGACCTCAAACAGGTGCATCTAATTTAGGATAATAAATGTAGTGGAGGTGGACATTTTAAAGGCAGACTAACAGGTCTTTGTGGGTCAGAATTCTAGCTGATAGACAGGTGTTCAAATACTTATTTGCAGCTGTATCATACAAATAAATAGTTTAAAAATCATATATTGTGATTTCTGGATTTTTTTTTTTAGATTATGTCTCTCACAGTGGACATGCACCTACGATGACAATTTCAGACCCCTCGATGATTTCTAAGTGGGAGAACTTGCAAAAGAGCAGGGTGTTCAAATACTTATTTTCCTCACTGTATATATATATATATATATATATATATATATATATATATATATATATATATATATATATATATATATATATATATATATATATATATATATACAGTGAGGAAAATAAGTATTTGAACACCCTGCTATTTTGCAAGTTCTCCCACTTAGAAATCATGGAGGGGTCTGAAATTGTCATCGTAGGTGCATGTCCACTGTGAGAGACATAATCTAAAAAAAAAAAATCCAGAAATCACAATGTATGATTTTTTAACTATTTATTTGTATGATACAGCTGCAAATAAGTATTTGAACACCTGTCTATCAGCTAGAATTCTGAACCTCAAAGACCTGTTAGTCTGCCTTTAAAATGTCCACCTCCACTACATTTATTATCCTAAATTAGATGCACCTGTTTGAGGTCGTTAGCTGCATAAAGACACCTGTCCACCCCATACAATCAGTAAGAATCCAACTACTAACATGGCCAAGACCAAAGAGCTGTCCAAAGACACTAGAGACAAAATTGTACACCTCCACAAGGCTGGAAAGGGCTACGGGGAAATTGCCAAGCAGCTTGGTGAAAAAAGATCCACTGTTGGAGCAATCATTAGAAAATGGAAGAAGCTAAACATGACTGTCAATCTCCCTCGGACTGGGGCTTCATGCAAGATCTCACCTCGTGGGGTCTCAATGATCCTAAGGAAGGTGAGAAATCAGCCCAGAACTACACGGGAGGAGCTGGTCAATGACCTGAAATGAGCTGGGACCACCGTTTCCAAGGTTACTGTTGGTAATACACTAAGACGTCATGGTTTGAAATCATGCATGGCACGGAAGGTTCCCCTGCTTAAACCAGCACATGTCCAGGCACGTCTTAAGTTTGCCAATGACCATTTGGATGATCCAGAGGAGTCATGGGAGAAAGTCATGTGGTCAGATGAGACCAAAATAGAACTTTTGGGTCATAATTCCACTAAATGTGTTTGGAGGAAGAAGAATGATGAGTACCATCCCAAGAACACCATCCCTACTGTAAAGCATGGGGGTGGTAGCATCATGCTTTGGGGGTGTTTTTCTGCACATGGGACAGGGCGACTGCACTGTATTTAGGAGAGGATGACCGGGGCCATGTATTGCGAGATTTTGGGGAACAACCTCCTTCCCTCAGTTAGAGCATTGAAGATGGGTCGAGGCTGGGTCTTCCAACATGACAATGACCCGAAGCACACAGCCACGATAACCAAGGAGTGGCTCTGTAAGAAGCATATCAAGGTTCTGGCGTGGCCTAGCCAGTCTCCAGACCTAAACCCAATAGAGAATCTTTGGAGGGAGCTCAAACTCCGTGTTTCTCAGCGACAGGCCAGAAACCTGACTGATCTAGAGAAGATCTGTGTGGAGGAGTGGGCAAAAATCCCTCCTGCAGTGTGTGCAAACTTGGTGAAAAACTACAGGAAACGTTTGACCTCTGTAATTGCAAACAAAGGCTACTGTACCAAATATTAACATTGACTTTCTCAGGTGTTCAAATACTTATTTGCAGCTGTATCATACAAATAAATAGTTTAAAAATCATACATTGTGATTTCTGGATTTTTTTTTTTTAGATTATGTCTCTCACAGTGGACATGCACCTACGATGACAATTTCAGACCCCTCCATGATTTCTAAGTGGGAGAACTTGCAAAATAGCAGGGTGTTCAAATACTTATTTTCCTCACTGTATATATATACACAAGCCATTTTGTTAGAACACATGCATTATATTTAAAGACTTAAATATTATATGGATGTAAACTATTAAGTTTTCTTAAAGCACACTGGGTTACCAGCTGATTAGCAGCTGTGTGCCTGGAAGCTGCGTATCTAATGCCATAGATGAACACAGCTGGAATGTTTGGTGCAGAGTGGTACTCCTCTGGATTAGGAGCATATTTGCGAGTGTGGGAGTTTTCTTTTTTTTTTTCTTGGAAATTTCTTTTTTGTTTCTTCACACACTCTGAACCGTCCCCATTACCTGAGACCTGTATAAAATGTAATTCTGTCTATTAGTACCTTGATGTGTGTGTGTGTGTGTTTGTGTGTTCCCTTGTTTTTGCTGGTCCTCAGCTGTTTATCTGGAATGAAAGTAAGAAAGACATTGAAGACCGTGGATACGTGTCCGAACCCATAACAGACATCATTAGTGATAAACAAGGCGTACTTCCTTTTTTACAAATATTCTAAGCTTGACTCATTTCCAGGACAAACAAGCTCTCACATTACGCAAGACATTATGCCAAAAGCATGAACAATTGTGTTCTAAGCAGATTTTTATCTTGTTTAACTCTCAGGCTGCTCCTGAAAGCCGGAATCGATATCAACAGAACCACCAAAGCCGGGACGGCCCTTCACGAGGCCGCGCTCTACGGCAAAACCGACGTCGTCAAGCTGCTGTTGGAAGTAAGCAAAAAACAACAAAAACCCCCCCAATAAATAATAATCCAAATTGAGACGAATAAAGCACCCAAAGATGTTCCGGGAATCAGAAATGTAAAATAAAGTGTATGGGCAAAAGTTTGTGGACACCTGACCATGGGATTCCAATGTACTTTTTAAACATCCTATTCCACATTTAGTCCCCATTTGCTGGTATAATAACCTGAGATGATGTTCCACTAGAACTATTTTTGTAATGTGATGAACCCATGTAAAGCATATCTTCATAGAGCTGGTTTTGTTCACATTGTCATGCTGGAACAGGTTTGAGTCTCCTAGTTCAAGTGAAAGGAAAATTTCATTCTACCCCATTCAAAGACCTCTTGTACAATTGTGTGCCTCTATTCTTGTGATTACAATTTAAAAAGGAGACACATTTGGCTGGAAAAGTTATGTGTCCCAATGTTTTGTCCATAAAGTGTTTAAACACAAGAAGAATTGTACCTCTATAGCTATGTTATGTTATTTATATAGGCAGGGATCGATGTGAATATCCGGAACACGTATAACCAAACGGCGCTGGACATCGTGAACCAGTTTACCACGTCCCATGCTAGCAAAGACATCAAACAACTGCTCCGAGGTGAGAGTCTCCACATTTAAAGGTTTCTTTTTCCTGTTTCCTTATCTTCATGCAGCGTTTTAGCTTATACAACTACGTCTGGTTCCTCTCAAGGTTTCTTCCCTCACACTTTTTAAGGGTTTTTCTTTATCATCATCAGTCATCACTCACCACCGGCTCACTCATTAGGTATAAACGTTGGAGGCATTTATTTATGAATTAAAATTTTTTTTCTATTTATTTCTGTAAATCTGCTTTTTGGATATGAACTTTTCTGCCACAGCGTGAACTCGCAACCATCAACTCGTTACCTCAAAACTTTTGTTTAAAGTATTCAATTTACAGCCCCAATTCCAAAAACAGTTGGAACTCTGTGTAAAAATAAAGTTAAAAACAGAATGCAATGATTTTGCAAATATCATAAATCCACATTTTATTCAGAATAGAATATAGAAAAACAATTGATTAAAGTGAGGAAATGTACCATTTTAAGGAAAAAAGTTGAATCTAATGGCTGCAACACGTCTCAAAAAGATTGTGACTGGGCAACAAAAGTGTTATTAAAATAAAACAGTTGGAGAAACATTTAGCAACTAATGAGGTTAATTGACAACAGGTCAGCAATATTGGTATAATATATGATTGGGTATAAAAATTTCAGAATGATGTTCAAATTAATGTTGATGAAGCAAAATATCATCTAAAGATTCAAAGTATCTGGAGAAGAACATTATTGAAGGCTCGTGATCTTCGGGCCCCTTCGGCACTGCATTTAAACCAGTCATGATTCTGTAATGGAAAAAACTGCATAAACTTATCAACAAAAGATATGATTGTCTGTTAACAGTTTGCCGTGTCATCCACAAATCCGGGTTAAATCTGTCATGCAAAGAAGGCATGCGTGAACATGATCCAGAAACGCCACCATCCTCTCCAGGCCAAAGCTCATTAAAAATGTACTGAGGCACAGTGGAAAACTGTATTTTAATAAAACCATGGACACCATGTCCTCCAGACTAAAGAGGAGAAGGACTATCTTGCATGTTATCAGGGATCGGTTCAAAAAGCCGCATATTTGATCGTATGGTAGTGCAATAGTGCCTGTGGAATTGGCAGCTTGTACATTTGGAAAGTCTCCATTAATGCTGAAAGGTGTATATACAGGCTTTAGAGCAATCAGTTCTTCCATCCAGAAAATGTCCTTTTCAAAGAAGGCCTTCCATACTTTAGCAAGCCAATGCTAACTGCATACTGCATCTATTACAATAGCAATATTTTGTAGTAGAAGAGTCCGGGTGCTGAACTGGTCATTTAAAAAACATGGTGCATGATGAAATGAAAAATGCAACAAAGAATACCCAGAACTGTTGTAGCTAGATTTCTGTATCAAACACATTTGGGACAACGTTCCTTTCCTCGGTTCTGGTCTCCTCAGTTCCTAGATGTATACAGACAGAAGATGTGATGCTACACAGTGGTAAACATGGCCCCGTTCCAACTTTTTTAAAACCTGTTGCAGCAATCAAATTTAAATTGCCTTTTGTTTAAATGGCAAATATTCTCTGTTTATACATTTAATATATTGTAAATAGAATATGGATTTATGAGATTTTCAAATCATTGCATTCTGGTTTTATTTACATTTTGCACAGCGTCCCACCTTTTATTTTTTTTCAATCGTGGTGGTAGAATAGGAAGGACCTTTATTTCAAAACCTTCAATGAGTTGCAGCAACCCGAATAATTTGCCTCCTGGCATTCAGGTAGTGTGTGATAGAAGCTCCTAATTAACACACTCCACACCATTCTGTGTATCTGTTCAAAGCCCCTTTTTATGGAGCAGCATTTAAAAGCCCCAGGTGACAAACACTTACTGTGTTGAAATATTGGTGGTGAAGTGACAAGACAACAAGACGTGTGCCGGGAAACTACGAGGTTTGCCAGCAGATAAGAATGTTACGACTGTGGAAGCCGTTAATAGCTGTTCATATTTGTCTTATAGGCTTTGTTAATGTAATGTGTGCCTGTGTGTTAGAAGCTTCGGGAACTATGCAGGTGCGAGCACTTAAGGACTACTGGAACCTTCACGACCCTACAGCTCTGAACATACGTGCTGGAGATGTCATCACGGTAAGCACAGAGTACACATTTTTCTATCAATCCTGTTTCTTTTTTTTCCTTCTGCTGTTTGTGTCTTGCAAAAAAACTTTTTTTTTTGCTTCTCAACGTGTTTCAGTAGAACTTGGTGTATTTATATGGGAGTGTGCCGTGTTGGGGAACTAATTCCAAACAGGGTGGAGTGATGAAGCCGAGTACACCCTGCATGTCCTAACAGCATTTCTTGAACTGTTTTTGTTTGTTTTTCTTTTTTTTCTTTTTTTTTTGGTTAAGTGATTCACTATATATACAAAAGTATTGGGACACCTGACCTTTCCTGCTATATGTGGTTCTTCACCAAACTGTTAGCACACAATTGTATTGGATACAATTAGGCATTCACTTGAACTTGTGAGCTCCATGATAATCTGGTTTACATGGTTTGGAGAGGAAGATCTTGAGTGGCCTGCTATAGAGCTTTGATCTCAACTCTACTGAACATCTTTGGGATGAATGTGAAAATGTTCTGCACCCCTGGTCACCTCACCTCATCTACAACAGAACCACATTCACTAATACCCTTGTGGCTAATGAACACAAATGTCCAAAAGCCCACTCCATCATCTAGTGGAACAGCTTTGGGGACAGCAGATTTGGGGACTAAATGTGGAATGCGATGCTCAAAAAGCACATACCATATAACACATATGACCAGGTGTCCCATAATAACGTGCAACAGCGACCCCTTAAACAAGCCATGTGATTGACGACGGTGTGTATTTTAGTTCTGAGCTTCTCTACACACCCTCTTTACATGCTGGAGGTTATTGAGAAGCGCAGCAGCTGTGTGTGTGTTAAAGATCTGTGCTCCCGCATGCTGCAACAGGCTCCCCTAAATCACTCAGTGACGGGGCAAGTCGAGCGATCACGTCTTGCCGAGCACCATAGAGCAGACACGCTGTCGTGCTTACTTGTTTTCTTTCTCTGCGGAAATGTTTTTCTTTTCTCTCTCTCTCTCTCTCTCTCTCTCTCTCTCTCTCTCCCTCTCTCTCTCTCTCTCTCTCTCTCTCTCTCTCTCTCCTCCCTCTTTCTCTCAGCCCTCTGGCTTGTTTTGTACCTCATGAGCTGCATTGAAAATGTGTGGCCTGGGGCACTGCACTAAACACATGGCAGGCTGTGGGTGATCTTTATGCCTTCTAGCCGTCATTTAATGTGATTTCTTTTTAGACCAGAGCTACAAAACAAAGGAAAATCGCTTCCATACATCTTTTGTATTCATTTTGGTAGTTCTCTGAGCAGTTCTTAGGACTTTATTTATATATCAGTGTTGTATATATTTGCATTTGTGTAAAATTACTAATAAATTATATTATTAGAATATTTCTTTTTTACATTTCTACTTGAGTAAAAGTACTAAAGGTTTTTGCTTTGTAATGGACTCGAGTATGAAAAAGGAAATGTAGTGGTAGACTTCGGTGTCATCCAGATGAGGGTTTCCTTTTGAGTCTGGTGTCCCTCAAGGTTTCTTCCTCGTACCATCTCAAGCGCTTAAATACAGTGATAGGAGCTTTACATGGGTTTGGAGTGGAACGTCTTCCCAGAAGAGTGGATGCTGTTATAAATAGGGACTAAATGTGGAATTAGATAATGAGATGTTTAAAAGCATGTTTGTGTGTATGTACAGTGGTGTGAAAATGTGTCCTGATTTCTTTTCTTTTTTTTTGCATGTTTGTTATACTTTTAATGTTTCAGATCATCAAACTAATTTAAATATTTGGTAAAAGATAACACAAGTGAACACAACATTCAGTTTTTAAATGAAGGTTTTTATTATTGAGGGAAATCAAAATCCAAAACGACATGGCCCTGTGTGAAAAAGTGTTTGCCCCCCCCCCCCCCCCCCCAACCCTTTTAAAACTGTGGTTTATCACACCATCATGCTGAGATCCAAAGAAATTCAGAAACAAATGAAAAAGAAAGTACTTGAGATCCATCAGTCTGGAAAAGGTTATTAAGACATTTCTAAAGCTTTGGGACTCCAGTGAACCACAGTGAGAGCACTTATTCACAAATGGCAAAAACATGGAACAGTGGAGAACCTTCCCAGGAGTGACCGGCCGACCTAAATTACCCCAAGAGCACAGCGATGACTCATCCAAGAGGTCACAAAAGACCCCACAACAACATCCAAAGAACTGCAGGCCTCACTTGCCTCAGTTAAGGTCAGTGTTCATGACTCCACCATAAGAAAGAGACGGCAAAAACGGTCTGCATGGCCGTTCCAAAAGGAAAACCTATGCCGAGCAGAAAGGACATAAACGTCTCAGTTTTGCCAGAAAACATCTTGATGATCCCCAACACTTTTGGGAAAGTACTCTGTGGACTGACGAGACAAAAGTTGAACTTTTTGTAAGATGTGTCCCATTACGTCTGTTGTAAAAGTAACACCGCATTTCAGAAAAGGAACATCATACCAACAGTAAAATATGGTGGAGGTAGTGTGATGGTCTGAGGCTGTTTTGCTGCTTCAGGACCTGGAAGACTTGCTGTGATAAATGGAACCATGAATTCTGTTGTTTACCAAAAAATCCTGAAGGAGAATGTCCGGCCATCTGTTCCTGACTTCAAGCTGAAGTGAACTTGGGTTCTGTAGCAGGACAATGATCCAAAACACACCAGCAAGTTCACCTCTGAATGGCTGAAGAAAAACAAAATGAAGACTTTGTAGTGGCCTAGTCAAAGTCCTGACCTGAATCCTATTGAGATGCTGTGGCGTGACCTTAAAAAGGCGGTTCATGCTGGAAAAACCTCCAATGTGGCTGAATTACAACAATTCTGCATAGATGAGTGACCAAAGTTCCTCCACAGCGTAGTAACAGACTCATTACAAGTTATCACAAACGCTTGATTGCAGTTGTTGCTGCTGAGGACGGCCCAACCAGTTATTAGGTTTAGAGGGCAAACACTTTTTCAAACAGGGTCATGTAGTTTTGGATTTAGTTTTCCCTCAATAATAAAAACCTTCATTTAAAAACTGCATGTTGTGTTCACTTGTTATATTTTTTTTACTAATATTTAAACTAGTTTGATGATCCGAAACAAAGTGTGAAAAACAGGCAAAAAAAATCAGACAATCAGGCAAACTTTTTTTTTTACACCACAGTGTGTATATGTGTGTGTGTGTGTGTGTGTGTGTGTGTGTGTGTGTGTGTGTGTGTGTGTGTGTGTGTGTGTGTGTGTGTGTGTGTGTGTGTATGTATGTAATATATATATATATATATAATACACACACACACACACACACACACACACACACACACACACACGCTGGAGATTGTGTTAGAGAAATTCGAGAACAATTTATAAACAATTGAACAATTCTGAAATAATGTCATCTTCACTGCTCAACAGTTGAAGGGGTTTTAGTCCTGTCTATACCGTGCTACCAGAACACCTTTTCCACAAAATAAATATAATATATAATATAATATAATATGAAATCAGGGGTGTAATGATGCACAAAATTTACAGTTCGGTACGTCCCTCGGTTTTTAAGTAATGGTTTGGTTATGAGGAAGAATTGCAATAAGGTAAATTGCTTTTTGCTTTTTATTAACACGGTTTATTATTTTTAACTGATTTGTGATCAACATTTAAAGAGTTTACATTTAAATTTTGTAATAAAAGTCCTGCATGAATAAATAATATATAAAATATAATTGTATAATACTTTATAAAAATAAAATGGAATAAATAATGCAATACACTTTTTACTATATTGATTAAATAAATTAAATTAAATTGGCACAAATTATATAAAATTAAGTGAATGGAAAAATTTTATTAAATTGTTTACATTTTTTTAGACCCCATTTGTGTAATACAGATATGTAAGTGTGTGTGTTTATTTAATTTTCTTAAGATAGATAGAAAAATGGAAGGAATGAAAACATTTGTTACAGTGTGCTGAAATGAGCAGAGCGCACACACACACACACACACACACTTACGTACATATCTGTATCACTCAAACGGGGTCTAAATAGTGTAAACAATTAAATTAAAATTTTGTAATTAATTTTATGTATTAAATTAAATTTGTGCCAATTTAATTATTTACTCAGTTTAATCAATATAATAAAAAGTGTAAAGCTGCTTTGAGACATTTGTGAAAAACGCTATAGAAATAAACTTCATTTGATTTATTCAATTTTATTTGTATACAATATTATAAAATATTTTATATATTATTTAACCAAGCAGGAACCGAACCATTACTTAGTGTATTCAAAAATAATAAACATAACTATTTAATTATTGACTTCACTTCACTACGAGTAAAAGACTGTACCCCGGATGGCATTTTTCCACCCAGGCTACGTATCTGTCCACCCCCACATTAGTTTGATGGCTATAGGCACGTTCTCCGCTAAAATTTAACCCTGTGTAGCGGCTGTGGAATGCTAATAGGGGCTCGTTTGCTCAGAGTGCTGTGCTAAATCCGGACTGGAACACGAGAGGTTAAGCTTTAAGAGGTTAGAAAGGGTGTAGTGACAGAGTCGTGTTCTGAATATTTTATGTGCGAGAGAGAACTTAATACGAGTTAGCGAGAAGAAATCGCATTAACAAAGTGTCGTTAAAACCTTTGGTGCTAGCTTTGTGTGTTTGTGTGTAAACAAGGTCCCTGTTGTGTTTTTAGGTTTTGGAGCAGCACGTGGACGGACGATGGAAAGGACACATCCACGACATTCAGAGAGGAATGGACCGTGTGGGATACTTTCCTCCGTCCATCGTGGAGGTCATAACTCGGAGATCAGGTAACTAACCTAAAACTGGAGATCTTTCTTGAGTGTGAAGAAGAAACGAGAGAGTGCTCTGGATGCAGAGCTTTGCAACAGTGTCACCTTGTGGTCAGCCAGTGTATATACATCAGGGATGTGCATCGCTGTAACTGAGGCCGAAGCGATTCATATCTCGATACATAGCCAACGATACATGTGAAGTAGCTACCAATACGATGTGATACGATTCACCTCTATTATGAAGCGATTCGATTTGATTTGATTTAATACAATGCGACTCAATGCAATATGATACAACGATAAAAAAAATGCCTTTTCTGAATTCTGAAAACTGTTGTGTCTCCAGGAAGATGCACCTCTACCTCTGCCATGTTAATCTATATTCTATGTGACTCTCAGTACAATTTCTTTGATTAAATGGCAAATGGTAGAAGAAACGTGTTTTAAATACACAAACTTCGATGCAGCTAATTAAAATTCACAGTTTGATTATCAGCATCAACCTCATCAGTCTGATCACCTGAGATTAAAACTTTTTTTCCCCTAATTTCCAGTGTTTAACTTTAAAAATTCAAACAAACAAACATTTTGTTTAATCGAAAGTGTGACATTACAGTGTGAGGAAATCAAACGTTCTGGCTTTTAGATCTTTGCAGTAAGTATCTTTGTGACTTTAAAGTGTATTATAGACAGAAAAACTAACAATTTGACCAAAATCATAATTTCTTTGGCTATTTTGCAGAATGCTTAATGCCGACATTGCAATATCTGATAGCGTTCACCCAGACTGCTGCATGTACACACACACACACACACACACACACACACACACACACACACACACACACACACTTTGACTGTAATAGGATTAACAAGGATATAATCAGCTGTCGGCGGAACTGAGCTGCAAAGGGCTGAGAAGAAAATTGGAGCTGAAATGAAGAGTTGTTGACATTTTGTCCTCTATATGTGTGCATTGTGTGTGTGTGTGTGTGTGTGTGTGTGTGTGTGTGTGTGTGTGAGAGAGAGAGAGAGAGAGATGCTAATTGGCAGAATCAGCGGTCTGTCATGTTTTATTGTCAGCGTAAAGTAAGCAGCTTCTTCAGTGTTGCTGAATCATGCGGCGTCCTGTCTTTTTCCTATTCTTTCTTTTGTACCAACAACCACTTTAACACCACAAACTACACCTGACCAACAAAAGCTAGAGCTACAGCTAGACGAAAATCGGAAGACTATACACTCCAAACTAAAAACAAAACAGGAATCCTGTTACATTAACGAGTGAATAATAAAACATGAAGCACGAAGCGCTAAAATGTTTGCGTATCATTTTTCTTTCCTAAAATGTAAAGTATTTAAAATACACATCATTTACAGTTTCTTGCCATCTCATAACCTTCAGTGATCTGGGTTTGTGGGTTTCTTGAACAACGCAGATGTAAAAGAACTGATCAACCATCAGCACACAATCTATCAGTGGCTTCACCCAACATTCATTCCGAGAAGTTCATACGGATTATTATGTGCTTTTCAAAAGCATCAAGAGAGCGACAGGAAATGGAAGTCTCACACGTCCTCTTCTTGTATACCGTGAACAAAATTGCAGAAAATCCTAAATATCCCTGTTCTTCCCTCTCTGAATATGTTGGAGAAGAGGTATCTCTGTGGTTACGATTAGACTTCGACCCATTCATCGGTTTTGCCGATTGATTGCTGCAACTACCTGCTATTGGCAAAAACACATACCGATAGTTTTTCCGTGGCGCGTCTGATGCTGGAGCGCCTGAAAAGGCCCTTGTCATTATGAGAGCGGCCTCTAGAGGCGAATCACTGATGCCATGTGCTGTTTGTTTTTACATGTAAGACTGCACGGAGAACGCTATATTATCTTTATTATTTATAATAATTATTTATTTATCTAATTAATATTCATAATTATTTCCTGTAGCACATTTTAATGATTTAGTTGATTAATTGGTTATTGGCAATACAATCCAACCTAGTTATCGATTTAAGGGAATATCCACTAAGATTTTGGACTTCTAATCAGAAGGTTGTAAGTTTAATTTCTACCACCACTAAACTGCTACGGCTGGGCCCTCGACTAAGGCCCTTAACCCTCAACTGCTCAGTTGTATGACTGAGATAATTGTCACTCTGTATAAGGGCTTCTGCCAAATGCTGTAAATGTAATTGTTTATAATTTACAAACAGCTCCAAAGTGGATATTTCTTCCTAGGGAAAAAATTTGATTAGATTGGATGTTGGATTGGAATTTAGATTGGAAAATATTGTGTGTTTCAGGTCTTCACGTTTGCTATTGAGATGGCAATCGCTACATAGTGTGTAATTAAACGAATATAGAAAATGAATGTCCTTTTTTCTGTTTGTTCTTTTTTTTTCTGCTTTCGATATGAGATAAAAAATGTACAGTGGCATTGTTTTTCACATTGTGTGGTTTAATCACGTAAAAAACAAAAACAAATGAATGTAATGTACATGAACCTCAAAAATAAACATTAAACACTAAAAATTATATATTAAAAACTAAATGGTGAAAGTGAAACAGTAAATCTAAGACTTTCACCATGTTAAAAAAAAAAAGATAGATAGATAGATAGATAGATAGATAGATAGATCGATCGATCTATCATAACTCATCACTCCATGTGTTATGTCTACAGGGGTCTTCCTCTCACGCCAGGCCTCGTTGCCCCACCAAAGACAACCCACCTTAGCCAGAGCTCCGCCCCCCTCCAGCCCTCACTCCGCCCCCCACACTGACGACTCATACACTCTGTACTCACCCACTCATCCCAACTCGCCACACCAAAACGGCGTGAACCAGCACCCAGGTACTGTGTTCTTCTGCTCACATACTCATCAATATGTTTAAAAGACCTTCCCACACTTTCTGGTTTTAGATTCATCTTCAGGGTTTCAGCTTAAAAATGCTGTCGGTTCTATAAAAGGTTCTACATAAAAGGTGTCGCAGAATCCACCACTCATAAACCGTATGATATCTGATAAAAGTCCAACCTTTTGTAGACCACGACCGGTTTTGAGTGTGAGTCAGGGGAGGAGGGATGGATAAAATGGTTCTTAGCTCTTTGAATATCGATTGGAGAAACCGTTGGTTCTTAGGGTTTCCACCACAATAAACAACTGAAATTACCATATGTGGTTCTCCAAACTGTTACCACAAAGTTGGAGGTGCACAATTTTATACAAGATGCCTATGGATGCAGCAGGATTCAATTATCCCTCAACTTGAACTAGGAGACCCAAACCTGTTCCAGCATGCCAAAGCTCCTGTGCACAAAGCCAGCTCCTGCCATGAAGATATGCTTTATATGGGTTGGTATAGTAGATCTTCTTCTATAGAACCTCCACCCTATTGGACATGAATGAACTGGAATACTAATTGCACCCCAGGCCTCCTCAGCCTCACCTAGAACAGTACTTGACTTTACAAACACCCTTGTGTCTGAATGAAATCTCCACAAGCACATTCCAAAATCAAGAACATCTTGTCGGAAGAGCGGAGAATATTATACTGGTAAATGGGGACTAAATGTGGAATGGGATGTTAAAATATATCTTCTGGTCAGGTGCCCACAAACGTTAGTACATGTAGTGCAAATTCTTTAAAGAAGTATTTGAGTAGATTCGAGTTTGAACCTTTCCCGTTTTTGTTCGGACCCCCTGATTTATGATCCTGCTGTGATGAACATCTCTAGCCACATCTTTACCAGTTCCTGACCCCTTTCCAGTTCAGGAAATTTAATAACCAATGACCCCACATTCCACACAATTTAACACACTTTTTTTTTCTCGACCAGCTGGTTGTCCCCTGAGCCCACAAACCCTCACAGAACCCTTTGAAGTGTTTGTGTTTGCTAGGTTCTTCTTCAGACAGTCCCAGTGCCTTGTGTATTCCAGCTAGTACCAAAGAGCCAGAGGATATTTGGGTCCTCAGGAGCTCTTTGACTGGTAAGAGCCACCATCAGCTGTCCTGTCTGTCCCGGTGTTCCCCCCAACCTGCTATGTTCCCAATGTCCTCTCCGGCTGGTTCTTATGTCAGAGTCTCGAGGCTGATGAATATCGAGCACTAACCACACCACACTAACTACAGTGAACATAATGATATCTTGGAGAGCAGGTGTTTTGGTGTTCACCCAGTTCCCAGAGTCTCCTGTGATCTTCAGTGTACTCACTCATTAATTAGTGCCCTGCCTTCCTCTTCTCTCCCTCTATAATTTGAGTAGAGCATTTTGTCCCTGCCGACTTTTGTCTCTCTTTCTGTCATTATTTTTGTCTTACTGTATTTCTATATGTCTCTTTTGGGCTATCTATGTCTAAATGTCTATTTGTATGTCTGTCTGTCTCTCTGTCCTTCTGTCTCTCAGTATGTCTCTTTATATCTCTTACTTAGTGTCTATTAGTTTGTCTTTCAGTCTTTCTCTCTGTCTCTATCTTTCTTTGTCTGTATGTCATTGTTTCTTTAAATGTATGTCTGTCTTTTTCTATGTCCATGTGTCTCTCTGTATCTCTGTCATTGTCTAATACTGTCTAATTGTATGTCTGTCAGTCTCTCTATATGTCCATCTGTGTCTATCTCTCTCTATCTTTCGCTCTTGTCCTCTTTATCACTGTTTCTTTATACGTCTGTTTGTCCCGCTATGTTCATCTGTCTTTCTGTATGTGTCTCACTTGACTCTATATTCATTTCACTGTCCCTCTATAGGTCTGACTGTCTATTTGTATATCTCTCGGTCTCGCTCTACATAAATCTGTCTCTCTGTGCATCTATGTGTCTCTTTCACATCTCTGTCGTATTTTTTTGTATTAATATTTGTCTCTCTGTATGTCCTTCTCTGTATATCTGTTCGTCCTTGCAGGTGACACTCTGTCTCACTACTCATCTCTATGTCTCTCTGCCTCACAAACACACTGTTTCAAACTCTTTATCTCTCTCTCTCTCTCTCTCTCTCTCTCTCTCTCTCTCTCTCTCTCTCTCTCAGGAGACAGGAACAGTGTTGGGAGCGCGGGCAGCGTAGGGAGCAGTCGTAGCGCAGGCAGCGGACAGAGCACCGAGGGCAACTTTACCCACAATGCACAGCATCAGACCAGCAGCACTGCGCAGGATATCCACAAGGTATCGTCTGTGATTCATCAGAAATGCTGATTGATTTCCCAAAACAAATTATGGGTTTATATGAACACACCCGTCTACGTCTAATACAGAGTCTGATATCGAATTCTCTACATAAACTGCTTACAAAATGTGTAATTGGGAAGTTTTCTGAGGGGATGTTTAACACTTTTGGAAGGAGCCTCCACTATCTTTCAAATGCCTCAGTGATTTTTCTCAGGTACTTAGCCGGTGTTTTTGTGCAGGCCTCACCCTCTGGTGGTGAACTGGGAGAACAACATGGCCTGCCTTTGGACGTCTTTAACTCCGAGCCTTCAGGTCAGCTCCTATCTTATACACTGAAATGTGTTTTTTTTTTTTTTTCTTTTCATATTATCTTGGTTTAATACAAACTATATTGAGCACAAACCTGAGCAGAGGAGGATCACCATTGTATCTCAGTGGCATTCCTGGAATGTGGAAGGAAAACACGATTTATTTTCTCACCAAAGTAATAAAAAAGCAATAAAACCACAGAAAGACACTGGGAGTCACGTTGGATTTGCAGTCCTGCCTAAGCTACTCCAAGCACTGTGGGATTCCTGCATGGGAGGAGAAATGAGAGAGAAGGGGCTGAGAGTCATATAGATCTTGACAATACTGATACGAATAAAAATAACACACACGGACGTTGTATGGTTGTTTTCGAGGATCTGAAGTTTAGTCATGAGCTTGAGAAACATTCTGAAATTGGGTGTTCTATACAAAGGTAGGAGGCAATATTTCTATTAAGACAGAGGTAATGATTATCAGTCCGCAACATCGAATTAATAAAACTGGCTTTCCAATCTTAAAAGTGGAAGGATCTGTTTCATCGTTTTAGTCAAAACAAAAATAATTCGGGGGTAAATTTTGACTTAGCATTTGACTCTCACGTACAGAGTACAGTTAAAACCTTGTATTTTTTTATCAAAAAAATATGACAAGATTGTGCCTCATGTTTTCTTTTTCTCTTGCTGAAAAATGTATCATTGTTTTTGGTTTTTTTTGCACATCAACTACTGTAATTCTTTGCTTTCTGGGGTTTCAAAATCTACTTTAAACAAATTGCAGGTTGTTTAAAATTTAGTTGTTTGGATTCTAACAAAGTCCCGGTTTCTCCAGTTTGGAGTCATTGCATTACATTCCTGCTGTATTGCCGATCGTTTTTTTTTTTATTCTGCATACATGCTATGGTTCTTTTAGTTGTTCCTCTCACCCTTTTTGCGTTACTGCACCAAAACTTACGTTTTCAGCAAAGCTTTTGAGGTATTTTTTATATATATTATTATTAATTTTTATTCCTGCATGTAAAGTGTGAGATGTATAAAATCAAGATTATTATCATATTATTTAATTCCTTGACTAGTGTTTTGAGCAGACCTGAGAAAGTGACTGCATGGAGATATTAGTGTGATCACACTACAGTAAGCTGCTTATTGAAACTCGAACCACTTGTCTTTTTCTGGAGAACGGTTTTAGAACGGATTTTATTACACGGTACGACATGCATGAAGTTTTTTTTTTTTTTTTCTCTGTTGCATCAAATGGAATGGAAAATGGATGAAGTACTGGGCACATGCACGTTCCTTTTGTTTTTTTATGCAAAAAAACCACAAAATTTGGACGGTAAATGCCCAAAGAAAGTTTTGTAGAAGACCAAATTAGAAGAGGCACAGCTAATCACACTCAGCTGAATGTTTGAAGAAACGAACCGTCCGGATGCCGAGAGTGTGTAAAGCTGGTAGGATTTTTTAAAAGAAAAATTTAAATAAAATCTGTACATTTATGTATATTTTTTGGTCAAAGTAAATCTTTATATTGTTAATTGACTTAGTTGGTTGCATAGGAACATGCATGTGTCTCTCAAAAAGCTTAAAAGACGTTTTGTACAACAATAATAGGCGGTGTAAATATTTATCTGTGCCAATTGGAGCTCTTGTGTCAATGTTTATGTTCGGTCTAATGAAAAAAGCTGAACCAAATGCAGGAATCTGTCTACAATGAACAGTGAGAGTACGGCATTTACGTTTATGGCATTTGGCAGATGCCCTTATCCAGATCGAATTAGAACTGAGCGGTTCAGGGTTACGGTTCTTGCTCAAGGGCCCAGCAGTGGCAACTTATTGGTGGTGGGATTTGAGCTCACAACCTTCTGATGAGAATCCTGGCATCTTAACAACTGAGCTTCAGCTGCCACCAAATTAGCAACCAATTCGGTTCAGAAATTAAGTTTGCTGGTGCAATGTAAACACTTGCTTGGTTTCGATGTTCGATTGGGTTGATTTTTGTAGATGTGGCAACCCGACTAATAATAAAATGCTGTTAAATTGCATCATATAAAGTTCTCTGGCAGGAAACTTGATGCAGATTGTGGGTCATGTATCATGATGTGCATGTGCTGTGTGAACAAAAAAAAAAAATTATTTAATGCTTAAAACAAGCACTAAATCTACATTAAAACTCTGTGTGTGATTCCGTCAGGTCGCAGGCCGGATCAGTCCAGCTCCAGAGCCGGGGAACAAGCTGCCAGGCCGCATGTTATCCGCCCAGAGCAGTTGCTGGAGGGCAGGGTTTGTGCATTTTAAATATTAGTTATTATTTCCAGGCAATTAATCTTCCATCATACAGTCCTATTTATTGTAAAGGAATTACCTGATTAAAGTGTGCAAACTTAGTGTCATTTCCCATAGCTTAAAATGACATGAGAAAATATTGCATGTTAAACCTAATAAACACTAAATGAAGAATCAGCAATGTATGTCCATGATGAATTCAAAAATACTAATCAATTCAGGACAGAGGTACAGCTGTAGATAAGAGAGCAATACTAAGACAGGACCAAAACAGCTTTCAAAGAATGTGATAAAATGTTATCAGGTTATGATCTGATAAATATGAAGTACTGTAGATCATCTTGTCACAAAATTAAGACAGATTATAGCGTAAAGAACACTTTACCCACAGTGTAGCATGGTGGGGGAAGCATAGTGCTATGAGGCCTCTTCTATTCAGTTTGGACTGGGCCTCTAGTCAAGATTGAAGACATTTTATTTGTACTTATAGGGAGAAATATATAGGCAATAAACTCCAACATTCCAATTGTATAATCTTTTTATTTCTGTAAAACTCTTTTGGGACTATGTCTATTGTTAAAAACGCTACAAAATAACACTGAATTGAATAAATAGTCCAGTCAAAGGCTAGAACCAAAGCCTATTGAAATCCTGTCAAATAACTTCTTGAACTTCTTGGAAATCATCTTGAAGGGTGCTGTATTACAAGTGAAGAGTGGTCTTTAAGTATTAGTTAACAGGTATGCACACTATAGACAGCCAGACTATTGTAGATTTTTTCTGTCTACTCGTGGTGTAACGTGTCTCTTTATGCCTCAGGATGCCGACGCCATCTACCAATGGCTTTGTGAGTTTCATCTGGAGCAGTACACTACAAACTTCCTTACTGCTGGTTACGATGTGCCTACCATTAGCAGAATGACTCCCGAGGTGACCCATTTTTACCTCATCGTAATTTTATCACCCTCTGGGTGTATTATTTTAGTTATTTTTTAGATTAATTTTCAGTAATAATTCTAAAGTCAGTGTGAACTGATAAAATGACACGAACAGCAATTATTTGCTTAACTATATAACGTTTCCAATTCTCGATTTATATTCATATTTATATCATACTAGGATCTCACAGCCATTGGTGTGACTAAGCCAGGCCATCGCAAAAAGATCTCCACCGAGATCAGCAAACTGAACATCCCAGAGTGGCTACCAGACTACATTCCAGTATGTTGTTATCAATTAGTCTTACAAGCTTTCAGTTTCATTAATAGATAATGTTGATTATACTGAAATATCGATTGATAGTTTATTATATAATCAACAGTTTATGTACAGATACTATTCTAATGCCTCGGTCTTTGTGTTTCAGGCTGACATCGGTGAATGGCTTAGTGCCATCGGACTCACTCAGTACCAGAAAAGACTAGCAGAGAATGGGTACGACTCGGTTAACATTGTGCGAGATATTACATGGGAGGATCTGCAGGAAATTGGAATCAATAAGCTGGGTATGTGGAGATTAATCAAAGATCATAGGAATAACAGAAATACCAGTGTATGTGCGCATATATATATATATATATATATATGTATATATATGTATGTATATATATATATGTGTATGTATGTATATATATATTTAAAAACACACACATATACACGTATGTGTGTGTGTGTATGTGTGTATGTATGTATGTGTATATATATATGTGTGTGTGTGTGTGTGTGTGTGTATGTATGTGTGTATATATGTGTGTGTGTGTGTGTGTGTGTGTGTGTGTTTATACAGTATCTTCAGCAACCATTTTAGTATAATCTTCTCAAGGGACAATACTATAGAAATTAATCTTGGATATACTTTAGAGTGGTCAATGTGCAGCTCGTATAGAAGTACAGATTTACTGTTCTCTAAAAATAACTTAACATACAGCCATTATTGTCCAAATAACTGGAAACAAAAGTGAGTACACCCTAGGTAAACATGTGAGATACTGTGTATATACAGTATATGAGGGATGGTAAGATTACATGAATTGGCATAAAAGATAAAGATGTGACGTATTCGATACACACTTTTTAAATCGATGCAAGTTGGCATTTGTATCGCGATGCATCGTTTTAAACATATTACATCATTAAAAATGAGTTTTTTTCCTTTTTTTTTTTTTTTTTTTTTGTTGCACAATAAAGGCCTGTGTGTGAAAGGGTCATGCGTTAGAAGTCAGAAGGGACTTCAGTAAATGTATTATTTGCTGTCTGTCGAAACCAAAGGAACAAAAGCGAACTATCTGCACCATATTGAATTGCATAGCATCATATTTTTTCCATTAAATCGAATCGCATTGAATCTCATTCCATTGAATCGACTCGAAATCAGATCGCACTGCATTGTAATACGGGTGAATTGTATCGCGTCGGTAGCTGCTTAATATGCATCTTTAATGTATACTTTGGCTGTGCATTAAGGTGCGAATCTCATCAAACTCAGTTATGGAGCTGCACATTTCTAATATATATAATGCTACTGGTATTGTTTCTTGGTCTTGCATCACGCTATTTTAGTCCAGTACTTGTACTCATACTCGGTCTAAAAAATGGTACTGATTGTGATTATTTCTTGTGATTATTTTTTATATATTTACTTAGGTCAAATTACTGACCAATTTAATTGAATGTGCGCTCTTTGTTCCTATGTTTGGTTCAATAGGCCACCAGAAAAAGATGATGCTTGCAGTAAAGAAAATTGGCGATTTGCAAAAGGCTTTAAGGAACCAAGCAGAGGGCAATGGGACCCTGCAGAGAAGACGACACCCCACTACGCTGGAACTGGTGACTATTGAGCCGGCTGAAGGTACCGATGGCCCTTCCTCACCACTCTCACCCAAGATGCTCACCTTTCAGGATAGCGAACTAAGCACCGAGCTGCAGAATGCTATGATTCAGAGTGGCTATAGTGGCTGCCAGGATGAGTTTGGTGCTATGCTAAGTGGAACAACAAATGTATCTCTGAGTCAAGAGAGTATTAGTACACGCTCAAGGGGCACTGGGCACTCGCAGGAGTGGCCTCTGACTTCTGTAACTTCCCACAGCCTTTCAAATGAGAGTTTGGGCAGGCCGGACTGTAGTGCTCTCAAGGATTGCCCAGTTCTGTCTGCCAAGATGGCACCACCTTTACCTCTCAAGAAGCAACAGTCTACGTGTGGCAGCTCGCCGATCACACCAAGCAAGACGACTCGGTTAGCAACACAGTCTAACCCTGGAATCTTAGCAAAACCGGACGGTTCATCAGTCCAGAGAGGATTTAACTACCTCCAAAGCATCAATTATGATCAGACTTGCGCTGCTGCTCAGTCCAAACCCATTGGTGAGAAGCACCACCCAAAGAAGCGCACGCAAAGCCTGTCACGGTATGCCCTCTCTGATGGGGAAGGAGATGAAACTGAAACTCCTGTATTACCACCCAACTTGGTCTCGTATGCTACACTCACACGCAGACCTGGCCGTGGCCAAACAATTGCTTCTGCCAGTGACAGGCAGGTGAGTCGGACTCAATCCTTTGTAATACGTGCCAAGAAGAAGGGGCCTCCCCCACCTCCTCCCAAGCGTCTGAGCTCTGCCTCAAGTGCAGGACAGAGTGGTGGGGTGGAAATCGAGAGTGTTGGTAGTGTTCGAATCATTGCAGCCAGGTTGGAAAAGACTGGGGAAAGCCCAATTAAGAATCCCAGTAGACCTACTTTCAAATCTCCCTCGCCTGACAAAACTATAAGCATTCAACAAGAGGCAACCAGTGAGGTCTTTCTGTGTGAAACTAGTCCTGCAGAGCTCAGTGAAGTAAAACCTGAGGAGCAAGATATGACTCTTCAGTCAAGCCAAGAGCACACATCATCTTTGTCTCTTCAGGGAACTTTGTGTGAAACCATTCCATTTGCTCAGGAAGGCAAAGGGACCATTAAGCAACGGCCCAGAATGGAGGTGACTAAAATGGACAGTGAGGTCAACTTCCAACCCTTGAAACCTGCTCAGATGCCTACATCATCCCTAAAATTACCAGAGTTTAATCTGAAGGAGTCTGACACTGTAAAGAGGAGGCATAAACCCAAAGAAAAGGACCTGGAGACCACCGATCAGGACACACTTCAATTAATGAGGAGTAACCCAGAAACTGAGAAAATCTCATTCTGCATTGCAAATGGTGGACCAATAGGGAATTATTCTTCACAGAAACCTCCAACTCCCTGTAAACCAGCACGGCATTATGCTGCATCTCCGTTGGGTGAGGCGCTTTCTGTGCCACATTCCTATTTTAGTGTTGATTATTGTAAAATTGTTTGCTAATTAAATGTCTCCATTCATCCTGTAGTAGTAGGTGGACCTTCTCATGTTGTGCCAACCAGGTTGGGGCAGGGGCAGGACATTGCTTTTACCGTCTCCTCTCCAATAAGAAGAGAGTGTCCAACTATCAGTGGATCCCAGGACCAAAAACAAGATGAGTTTGTCCACATGCGAATAGAGCAGACCAACACTTCCCTGGTGGCAGCCCTTGAAGTGGTGGAGAGAAATTTAGCTCAGACGGATCAGACTGACAGGTAGTAGGCATTCTGATTGTCATTAAATATACTGCTGAATGAAGTACACAAACCCTGTACTTGAGTTAAAGTAGAGATACAGTAGGTAAAATATGACTCCAGTAAAAGTGTCCATTGAAACTTTCACTTAAGTAAAAATACAAAAGTATTTGCCTTCAAATGTACTTAACTATACAAAGTACTATGATTAATATGGTTATAATGTGTACATTAATATGCTTTAATGTCTTATTATAATCTTTGTCACAATTCTCTTTGCTGAAGCAACTCAGTTTATGTGAAAAGAGTGAAGTTTAAAAGAGAGCATTTGCTCTAATCTGATTGGTGGCTTGCTGTCTGCTTGACCAGTTACAGTTTTACTCAGTTGCTTTGGAGCATTTCTTGAATCATATTTAACATTTGCAGACCAGAAAGTGCATTTCTCAAAACAATAAGTACAAATAGGACAACACATTGGATTTCTTGCAAAAGCCTGTACTTTTCTCAAAATCCTTAGTTCATCTCTCAAAAGTAAGTGTTTGTGTCAATGAACATCTCATTTCCAATAGAATGAAAAGTCCTTTTGTCATTGTTTATAAACAAGATCATCAAAATGTTTAGTCATGTTGTCAAACAGTTTCAGTGATTTCCTGATATAAACCACGGTTTTGATTACAGTGATTAAAAAGGCACAGGGTTGAATTTCTGTTGTTTGACATCTATGGATTTCAGCAGCACAAATTAATTCATTTGATTGCATTTTTGATATTGATTGTGAAAGACCGGACGGGATTCACCCTTTTACTGTACTATACAAGCTTTCGTTCATTTCCTGGTTGGTCATCCATTTACAGAAATTGTTTTGCTTTCGCCAATTGAATGTTCAGAATATTCACCTTTAACCTGTTTTAGAGAACTAGTTGATTATTGGTTGATCTGATGCCGTTTACTCGTCTTCATGACATTTAAGATTAATCTGCACAATTCATCAATTCAACACATTTCCAAAATAAATGTAATAGAAATGTAAGCTTCACAGATGATGACAACTGGTTTAACTATTTTGCATTCAATGACTTGTACAATAAAGTGATGCCGAGATTGGGGTTTTGGGGGTTGAGACTATTCAGGTGAAACCAGTATAATATAAACATGATCTAAACAACTGATGTAGGAAACAGCAGACACTTGTACACATTCAATTAAAGGAAAGGTTCGATCTCCGGTCAGGGAACCAACCCCAGCTATTAGGGTTGCACAAGCCTTAGTGCCGGTCCCAAGCCCGGATAAATGGGGAGGGTTGCGTTTGGAAAGGCATCCAGCGTAAAAACATGCCAAATCAAACATGCGGATGGTCTGCTGTGGCGACCCCTAATAGAAGAAGCCGAAAGAAAAAAAACAAAGCATTCGCCAGTTGGATCAAAGCAACGAGGAATGTTTTTAATGATGTGCACAAGTGACACCATGATGTGGAGGTTGAACAAGAAGTTTTAGGAATTTTATTTCTGATCTAAGAAACGCTCAAAAGCAACTGAGAAAAGCTTTTTTTTAATCCACTCAGAAATAAAAAAGGAGCGACTGATTTCACAAAATGTAGTTGAGTAAAAAGTAAGATATTTGTCTTTGAAATGGAGTGAAGTTAAAGTCTCCCCAAATGTAAATACCTCAGTAAAGTAAAGGTAAACGGAAAAGCTTCTTAAGTACAGTAACAAATTACATTTACTTCCTAACTGTTCACCACTGCTGAATTGTAAGATGTTCACTTATTGCTTAAATTTTTCAACAGGATGGAAATAATTTGTTAATGAACACAAGAAAAGGTAAAAACTGTAAAACTAGGCATCAAACACAATGGAGAACTAAGGACTAGGAGATACAAAGTAAATAGGAAAAATAACTATTAAGTCAGTTACCAAGATGATTCATCCATCTTGGTTTTAAGCTAAAATGTGAGGGAATTAAATGCTGACCATTATTGGAGTAGAAGTACAGAAGACAATAGAAGCACATAGAGACAGAGAAATGTAATAAGCTGAGCTACTGTCAATGTACAATGGACCATTGACTAAATAATTTCAGCAATGAAGTATATATTCATGAATAAATATCACACATCTGACTGATTTCTTTCTTGTTTTCTGGTCACAGTGGAGTCCACACCATGATCTCAGCGGGTAACATTCTGGACGACATCGGGAACATGTTCGACGATCTTGCCGACCAGTTGGAGGCCATGCTGGATTGACCTCCTCTAGTACTTTTTGTGCATCATCTTCAGGGGGACAACGTCTTTTTGGCACACTGTAAGAGTGTAAGATCTCTGGTCAAGCTCCAGGTCCCTTCAATTACTTCTTCTGAGTCATGCTTTCTGTCTGAATGGCTGAAAAAACTTGCTCGATTCACGGTGCTGTGCAGCTATAGACTGCGGAGTTTCAACTGGAGAAGTAAGAATGAGACGAGGCACCCATATGAGGTGGGCTTATATGCTCTGTTGGCTCAGTAAGACAGAGTGGTCAGTTAACTCCTGCCAGGACTTCAAAGCACTTGCTGTTTACTGTGGAGAACATTTTTTTTCCCATTTCCTGTTGCACACAGGGAAAACTGCTAGTGTCTCATTTCTGCTTTGTTCAGTACCTAGAGTGCACATGACCACATATACTTTATAACAGCATGATAGCTACGACTTTTGTGTCTGAGATGATTGTGAAGTCTCTCTCTTTTTTTATTTTTTTTTTTAATCTAAGTATCATATCTTCCAGACAATAATTTGCTTCTGCTATAGAATACTACCATGCTCAACAAACTAATACATTACATAGCAGTGTTTATGAAAATTGTTTTTGCATTAAGCAGCTTTTGTTTGTCTAATCACTGCTGATATGATAATATTTATCGTCTTTAACATTGCTATGTGATTTTCAGTGTTATGTTGCTGGTAAACTAAAGACAGTGTGGCTTCCGATATTCATCCATAACCACTGTAAAAACAAACTGACATTGTTGGAATTGCATTTATATTTATCTGAAGATATAGATATAAAAAAAAAATAATCAACACAGCTGTAAAATATAAGCAAAAAAATCATGAAGCATGCCAGAAAATTCTCAGGTGTTACTTTTACAGCAAAAACCTACAAACAAAAAGGCAAATAGTCATAATTGCTCGGTAACCTTCCTGCCAAATAAATATTTATGCCTGTTATACAAACCTTAAACTAATAGGAATCAATATCTTGCTACATTATATAGACAAAACTTCTCCAGCCATATTTGGTTCTTCCCCAAACTGTTACCAAAAAGAGGCACAAAATTGTATAGGATGTGGTAGAATTACATTTTTCCTTCACTTGAACTTAGACACCCAAACCCCTGTGCATAAAGCCAGCTCCATGAAGATCTGCTTTACATGGGTTGGAGTGCTACAGAACTCTGACCTTAAGCTTATTGAACAGTTCTCTACACCACAAGCACATGCCAAAAAAGTGGAAAGAATCCAGAAAAGTGCAGGTTATTATAACAGAAAATGGGGACTAAATGTGGAATTTGTATATAAAAAAAGCACATGTGAATGTGGTCGGGTGTCCACAAACATTTGTCCATATAGTGTACAATGGAAAAACTACTATAAGTGCTGGATTAAGTTCTACTACCCTAAAAACTCGAACAAATAGTCAACTAATGGATTATCCTACCAGATAACCACAAGAAACCACTACGGGTAGCAATACCCTCTACAGTAATATGCCTAGTTCATGATTCACAACTGCTTTTAGAGAACATCGATCATTATAACACCAGCAAATTTCCATACCTGCTAGAGAAGCATTTCTACCATAAAAACACTAAATAAATAAATAAAATATACCAAATAAAACCCCACCAAAATGGCCAAACTACTGTAAACGCTGTCCATGGTACCAAGACAGTGTACCATGTCTAACTAAAAACACTAAAAAAAAAAAAAAAAAAAAAGAAAAAAAAAAAAGGGAAAACTACAAAACAGTAATTGCACTGACTGTCATTTTAAATACATTTGAAAGCCTGCCTTACGTACAAATCCATGTCCATTTAAAATAATACAATTTTTGTACCCGTTTGAAGAAAAATTCTTTAAAATAGGGCGAGAATCAAAACCCAGGATCTGGTAAAATTCGTGGAGAGTGAGTAATGATCCATTCTGAGATTCCTCACAGCGCATAAACTCAATGGACCAAATTAGTCAGATATTCACTGCAGAATTGGGACCAATGCTTTATTTGCACAATCTTTGGTAACATTTGGTAAGAAAAGTGAATTGCGGTGTGTTTATAACATAATACATATAATCAATGATTGCTTATAATGCCAACAGTTGATAGATAACATTAGTAATGGGTACAATTCCCCAAGCAGACTCACTTTTTCTCTCTTTTGAAGTTAATTTGTAGTATATAGTGGAAAGTGGTAGCTTAGTGAATGAGGTGTTGAATTTTGGGTTTAAAGGTCAGAATATGGGGAGTTTAAATCCCAGTACCACCAATCCTCCACTACTGGGCCCTTGGACCTTTAACCTTCAACGTCTGTGCTTAAATGGCATAATTGTAAGTCGCTCTGGATGAGAAAAGCCTTTCAAATGCCGTAAAATATAAGCTTGCAAGTTGGTCATGTTAATGATAAACCGGAAGTCTTGAAGACTTTCCTGTGGTGGAAAACCTCCCGCATGTTACGAATCCCTGACACTGGAGACTCCTTCCATACATTTCCAAAAACAGATTCTCATCACATCCACATCTACTGTTGATCCACATTTTAAGCCTTAAATTACATGGAGCATCTGCCATTCAACGCCCTGTGGATGAGCTGTTACTATAGAAACAATCCCATATTAGAATATAGATCATTATTGCATATAACTTTACCCTTTTACAAATGTATGGTTGGCATTATAAGGTATCATGTATGCTGTATAACATTTCTTTAAATAACTACATTATTGATCATGATTCAATTGTTACCCAAAAATCTATATAAATAAAAAAATATTTTAAATATAATACAAGCAACAAACAGCACAGTCATGTGACCCCTCAGATTCCCCGTATAAATTGTTAATAGTGTAATATAAAGTAGTCGTATTTTTTTATGTAGAAAGAGAAAGTATTGAGTGAAATGAATGCATGTGTAGTGTTCTTCTCTTCACATCCTTCAACTGTAAAGCTGATTAGGGGGAAAGCTTAAGTGTAGTTTACTAGATCCTACTCGTACAGGGCCGTATTCAGAGCATCAGAGCAAAATGTTTACATTTATGGCATTTGCCATAAATCCCTTAAATGTAAACGTTTTCTTTTTCAGTCAGCATTTTCTCGCCCCCCTTTTTTTTTTTTTTTTTTTTTAATAAGGAAAGCACTTATATGTATAGACTGTTCTAGATGTTATAGAAAATCCCTGTCATGGATGAAATTTGTCAGGCTCAGGTCCCATGCAAGCGATTTCCATAAATAGACAGAAAAGCGACGTAATCGGGTGAAAAACCCGACTCTGAATTCCAGGAATGTTCCCCGTGTTTCGAACGTATGTGACCAACTCTGAATACGGCGCACCATTCTGAACTGAAATCATGACCACAGAAAAAAAGTACAAAAAGTTAATTCATTCAATTACTTTACCATTAAATGATGAATAACAGTTAATCAATTATGCTTACAAATTGTATTTTGCTAATTGTGTTGCTCTTGCCCTTGCACTGTATATCTACTGTATGCACTATACTGTATTTATATTTTATTTTGGATTATTGTATACTCTGCATGTACAGTACAAACTGGCGTAACATTACCTGACTGAAAAGCAAAAAGATTTATATTTCTGTAATGTTTAGAAAAAACAAGTCATCTGAGTTAAATATACAGTACATCTGATTGCAAGAGGAATAAAGCTTCCTAACCTTGCATGTCGGTTTTTTTGTTGTTGTATGTATAAAAATGTCAGGTTATAGATTTTATATATTTTCATTTGCAATCAGATTCACACACACACAGATGCTTGGATGATTTAGGTTAATGTATAAACGCTGTGTGCTGCTCTGTAAGTTGTTGACAGTCGACTTCAAAATTATTGGCACCCAGTGGCTCTTACGAGAATGCTTTATTTTTTTGGTTAGATGATAAAAAACGTTAATTTGAACGCTAAAATTGTACTCTTAATGGGTGCCAATAATTTTAGACCTGGCTGTGAATCCTGTAGTGGTGCTGGCATGCATGTGTCAGTATTAAGGCAAATGCAGAATTAGCATTAGTGTTTGTTTGTTTGTTTTTTTTCTCTCCTCTCAATTTTTTTTGTGTAACAATGTGAGACTGTATTACTGACTGCTATTTGAAACAGAAAGTGGTTTAAGCACTATTTAATAAAAAAAATGTATAATAATGAGAGAATGCCTTGTTTTTGGAAAATAATTTAATTGATAAATTAAGCTCACATTTACACGAAGCAACAAAAAAAAGAAAAAAAAAAGAAAAAACTTTCTATTTTTTCCACAAGGGGGCACATTTGAGCATAAACCGCAAAACCATAAACTCAGCTACAAACAAAATATGCTAACGATATAATTGATCATTATTGATCATTAACAAGCAAAAGATCTGATGCTGTATTTATAACTCATGACCATTACTTTTATATTTGCAAATACAAATGACAAATATGATGCCCCAACCCTTCAATCCTGAATATTCTTTTGTTATTTTCTCGACACCCCAAAAAGTGAACATCCCATTTACAGATTTAGTTCCTGTTATAATCATCTGCACTTTTCCAGAAAGGCTTTTTTGGGGGTGTGGCTGTGGGATTTGTAGTTTTTCAACTAATGAGATCAGGCTGATGGTCTGATATTGGGTGTGGAGGTCTGGGGTTCAGTCAGCGCTCCAGTTTACTCCTAAGGTGTTTAGTGGGGTTGGGGATGGGGATCTGTGCGGCTTGAGTTCCATTTTAAAAGACATCATCTTTACACCAGGTTTCTGTGGGATTTGGTGGCGTAGTGGTAAAAAGCCTTGAGGTTGCTGGCCTCAAACATTCTTGTCCCATTGAATGATGTTGGTGGTGGTGGTGATGGATAAAGAAAGCGTGTGGGTGCTTAGAGAAATGGTGGCTGAATAATGTGCACTATAGCGGGAGTGCTAAAAAACACCTTTTTAAGATCCAACATGCCTCTGTTCATATTACTGGACTTTGAGAAGGGGGAAGCTTCCCCTCAATCACTGGTAACATCTCCAGATATACTATACCTTCCACAGCTTTTATCCCACCAATACCAGACCATCTATGCTCATAGCATGGAGACCCAGCTAGGGTTTGAACCAGCAACCTCTTAACCTAGAGGTAATGTTCTTACAATTTTCTTACAAATGATCCATAGGATCTCGTGCATGTAGCTTTTTATTATTTCCGAGACACTGTCCATTGTTAAAATTGCTATACAAATAAAAATGTATTAAATTGATTGAATCTTATATTGAAGTAAATTTAAGACTCAAACTTGAGCCAGGAACGTTATACAGAGCAGTGTTCATGACTCCAAACACTACACCACCAAGGTGCAGGAACATCTTTGTCCTTATTGGACCTTTGGCCTAATAACTGGCTTAATCTTATGAGTCAAGCATAGGAACACACGATGAATTGTCCAGTAAAGATGATGTTTCGGTCCAGCTTTCTTTTCTCAGTTCATTACTTCCCATTTTGTCTTAGAGCCTGGAAACCTCAAGTGTAGCTAGGATTACACAACAAATGAACACATCCATCAGATTGATGTGTGCACCTTATGGGGGACTGTTCATCACTTTTTATTGTTAAACGAAGTGGTAGAGGGCATAATTATTTTTTACAAACTGTTTTAAAATGCTACTCTGAACTTGGGAGCCACTTGCGGCTTCTTCGTTTGGTCCTGAATAAAAAGTTGCTAACTATCGAGGTCGCGAGTATCGAGGTTCCACTGTATATAAGACATGACATTGCAGTTTGGGAATCTTTAGCTAATTTAGAGCATTAATATCAGTTACTCATATGCCAATGTACCACTGCCACCAATATCACACAATCCCAAAGTCTGGTGTATAGTATTTTAGGACATGACATCATAAAAGGAAAGGGATGTAATCTGATTTAAGACTCGATTAAAGCATTTACAACACAGTGTAAAAACCTCAATGCTTTCTATTCGGTTTTGTAATCAACCACGGTTCATCCCAACTGCCCACAGGAAAGAAGTTAGTAATTCGTCTAAAGGCATAGTCACTGGATGAGCTCACTTGTAGTCAGCTCTGATCCTGTGACCATGACACTGTTCCCTCAGCCCACATCCTCAGACCAAAGCAGAGTAAAATGTCAGTCATAAGCTGAACTGGGAAAGAGGTGGTGGCAAACTGGTTAAGGCTCTGAGTTACTGATCAGAAGGTCACAGGGTTTAAGCACCAGCACACCCAAGGTGCTGCAGTTGGGCCCTTGAGTAAGGCCCCTTAATGTGCTTTACTCCACAAATGCTGTTTAAAAGCTGATCCTGTGCTCTAATCCCCGGCTTCCTAACACAGGGTTTCTGCTGTTTTCATCAAGTCAAATGCAAGACTTTTTCATACCTTTTTAAAGTCATTTGTCTCATTTGTAGTTGTGAAACAGCCGATTATATTTGGACCTGCGAAAGAACTAACAAACAAAACATTCTATAGTCGTTTTATAACGAGCACTAAAGGCAGCTTTACATGGACATCGAAAAATTAAAAGACATTTACAATTTTTAAGACCAAAGACAGCGAACTAAAGACTTTTTAATGCCTAAACTTTTTATTTTTTACATTTTTAAGACATTCTAAGACCCTGTACAATCTGGAATATGCGAAGAAAATGTCACTGTGTTATAATGTATATATAATCAATTGAAAGGGCTTGTTAAAAGAGATGCTTATCCCACACATCATTAATACACAATTGTGTATTCCCAGCCATACCAAGCTGCCACTCTTGGTTTCTGAGCATGGCCTTTAAAAGCCCCATAGCTGCTCAGTTATATGAATAAAACAAAAGGATGGTTCTGGATAAGGGCATCTAGCAAATGGCATAAATGTGAAACATACAAACACAGTATATACTTACTGTACTGTAAGAATGTGTCTGTTACAGATAAAGTCAGGGATGAAAATCAAGGCCTTGATCCTTTTGTGTCACCCAAATGAGGATGGGTTCCCTTTTGAATCTGATTCCGCTCAAGGTTTCTTCCTCGTACCATCTCGGTGCGTTTTTTTCTATTAACTGTTACCACTGGCTCACTTTTGAGGGATAAACCTATCGGCATTAACATGTAAATTTAGACTGTATAAGCTATTTATCTTTATAAAGTTGCTTTGGGACAATGTCCATTGTTAAATGTGCTATTTAAATAAAATGGATTTGAATTTTATCATTTATATTACATATATTACATATATTATATACACACACACACACACACACGGTACATCCAAAAGAATAAACTTTTTTACATTATACATTCCAACTGCAGGTCGAAAGACGGAGACAATAACAAAAAGAATGATGTAACAAACTCAAGCAAGACAAGTCATATGAATCAGATAGGATTGGTGCGTATCTGAAACATTAAACAATGTTTTTGAGACGCTTCAGTGCTTAAGAGGAGCACTGAAGCGTCTCAAAATAATCATATATTATATAACAATATTGATACAAGTAACACGGATGATGAAAGTGATTAGATGATTCACAGCAAACAGATACGCTGACACACATCACACTCAGGGGGAAGCCCTGGGGAAAGTCCAGTGACCACACATATTACCACAGACACTAAAACAACATCAAACTTGCAAAAGTAAAAAGAAGTAAAAGTGCTAAAAAAAAAAAAAATGTAAAATTAAAAAACCCTGAAACCTCCCCGAAAAAAAAAAAAGCAGCACAGAACTGTAAACAACTGTAAATAATTTAATATATCAGTGTGTTGAATATATGAAGTATAAATATTCCATAATACATATCTGAATATATGATGAATATATTGTAGTAGAATGCTGAAAATAATGCGACAGATTTTTTGCCATGCACAAAATAGTCTGATTTATAACTACAAATTTCTTACTTGCTTCTGAGCTCCACATTTCGAACGGCCAGATCGCATTTGGGTTGCCTTTTCAGTCAGATTTGATCATTTATATGCCAACAAATATTGCCAAAAACATACAAATGCTGCTCGAAGGAAAAAGCTCTGACCCTTTGCACGAACGATTAGTTTTTTCTCTGTTGCTTTAGAGCATTTCTCGAATCATTCTTAACATTTGCAAACCAGTGAGTTCTCAAAACAAACAGTACAAACAGCACAACACAATGGAGATTTCGCAAAAGCCTTCACTTTCCTGGAAATCCTTAGTTCATCTTTCAAAATTTAAGTATTTGTGTCACTAAACATCTGATTGCAAAAATAATTAATTGGTGCTTTTTGTCATTGCTTACAAAATCTTTAGTCATGTTTTAGTCATGAACACGCTTTCACTATTTCCTAAACTGCTTTTTTTTTTGGATTACAATGATTGAAAATGCACAAGGATCAATTTCTTCTGTAATTTCAGCAGCACAAATGTACACATTACTGTATGTGGGATACTGATTGCAGGAGACCGAAACAGAATTCACACTTTTACTGTACTAGAGTTCGTTCCTTGTTTCCCGGTTGTTCGTCAATTTTCAGAAATTGTAATTCTGTGTTTTGTCACCAATTGGAGATTCTTGAGATTCACCTTTGACCTGTTTTAGAGAACTAGTGGATCATCGGTTGATCTGATGCCGTTCGCTCGCCTTCGTTAGTGAAATTCGAGATTCATCTGCACAATTCTTCAAATTCGACACGTTTCCGAAAAGAAAAAAACGGATAGACATGTGAAGGAGATAAGCTTGACATACGTATAATGACGACTGATTTAACCGTTTTGCATTCAGTGACATGCAACGAATTGATGCCGAGATGTTTTGGGGGTTAAGACTCTGCAGGTGAGAACCAGTATAATATATTTTGGACTGACGTGACAAACAACTGAGTGTGAAAATGTTCGCAATTTTATTTCTGGTCTGAGAAACGCTCGGAAGCAGCTGAGACAAACCTGTAAAACAACAAAAAAAATTATACAAAACGATTTCCTTAAATAAACCTTGAACACTGAACAGTTTCAAGCATTCCATACACGTCCCTTTTACAGCACTTGTATAAAAAGAAGCATATTATATATTGATAATATTGATAATATTATCATATTATCAAACGGGTGCATAAATATATAAAACGTATAAGCCAAACTGACAATTTCGGAACAATCGGATTGCAGAATTGTTTGACTCATTCGGTGTTAAAGTGCAATGAAGAATAAATACAAATAAATATATATTTTTTTCCGTGTGCTCAGTATGATCTCATGTCAAAACACACTTATAGACGAGTCGCAGTCGACCCAGAATCCTGCGAAGAGCGGCTCTGTGAACGTGGCCTGGTAAGTGTGTAGGTGTGTGTGTTTGTCAGAGGAGACGCTGTAGAAAGACAGAGAACCCTCCTGCCAGTCCAGATACACTCCTACCCTGTTGGAGCAGGACGGAGGGGCGGGTATGTCCGTTCTCTTCTTGTTGTGCCAGGCGGTGTAACTGTTACTCGAGCAGTCCAGCTTCCAGCTCTTATCTGTGGATCCGAACACGCAGTCGCCCCTGCCTCCTTTCCGACGTATTCCTTTGTAACTCATGGAGATCACGGCTTCCCCCCCAGCCCACTCGGCCTCCCAGTAACAGCGTCTGCGCAACTCCTCTCTACACATCACCTGCTTCCAGTGATCGAACCTCTCCGGGTGCTCGGGGTACGGCTGGTCATCTAGCGCATGTGTCACCTTTCTGGTCCCATCAGACAGGGCGAGACGAGTGTGTGCTGTGTTGGGATCAAGAGTGAGCTCACAGGCATCTGAAAGCAGGGAGAGAAAGTAGATTGGAGATCATTTAGGGCACACTTATAGTGTGTGTGTGTGTGTGTGTGTGTGTGTGTGTGTGTGTGTGTGTGTGTGTGTGTGTGGGCGCGCACGCTACTTTAAAGACAATGAACTTACATTTTCTTAAACCGTGTGTAAGCCTCATCTCTCCTGCATACTCCAACCTAAAGAACAAACAAAACACACACACACACACACACACACACACACACACACACACACACACACACACACACACACACACACACACACACACACACACTGACGTGATGTGATTTGATTCAACTCAATGTTAAAACTTCTTTTTCTATAGCAAGTGGTTAAGGCTCTGATCAGAAGGTCGAGGGTTCAATCCCCGGGTATCTCCAAGCTGGCCCTCAACCCCTTTGTACACAAAGAGTGCTTTATTTACCTCATGACCCGAATAACCAGAATTGCTTGTGTTGCTGCCACGGCAACAAAATCAATCTACGGCCAGAGATAATATAATATTGCCTTTTGTAAGTACTGTACAATTAACACACACACACACACACACACACACACACACACACACACACACACACACACACACACACACACACACACACACACACACACACACACACACACACACACACACACACACACACACACACACACACACACACCTAAGTGTCTCTAGATTGCAGCGTGGATCATTCAGCCTAACAGAGAGCAGCTCCACTCCTGAGTCTCCAGGATGGTTGTAGCTCAGGTCCAGCTCTCTCAGATGTGTCGGGTTCGAGCTCAGTGCGGAATCCAGAGCAGCACAGCCTTCACTTGTGATTAAACATCCAGATAATCTGCAGAAAAAAGGGAATAAATTTGAAAAATGTGACATTTTCATCACTGTACCTATAACATACTCTCACTTCATCTATCTCTCCATCACTGCACCTATAACACTCTCACTTCATCTATCTCTCCATCACTGCACCTATAACACTCTCACTTCATCTATCTCTCCATCACTGCACCTATAACACTCTCACTTCATCTATCTCTCCATCACTGTATCTATAACACACTCTCACTTCATCTATCTCTCCATCACTGCACCTATAACACACTCTCACTTCATCTAACTCTCCATCACTGTATCTATAACACACTCTCACTTCATCCATCTCTCCATCACTGTATCTATAACACACTCTCACTTCATCCATCTCTCCATCACTGTACCTATAACACACTCTCACTTCATCTATCTCTCCATCACTGCACCTATAACACTCTCACTTTATCTATCTCTCCATCACTGCACCTATAACACTCTCACTTCATCTATTTCTCCATCACTGTATCTATAACACACTCTCACTTCATCTATCTCTCTATCACTGTATCTATAACACACTCTCACTTCATCCATCTCTCCATCACTGTACCTATAACACACTCTCACTTCATCTATCTCTCCATCACTGTATCTATAACACACTCTCACTTCATCTATCTCTCCATCACTGTATCTATAACACACTCTCACTTCATCCATCTCTCCATCACTGTACCTATAACACACTCTCACTTCATCTATCTCTCCATCACTGTATCTATAACACACTCTCACTTCATCTATCTCTCCATCACTGTATCTATAACACACTCTCACTTCATCCATCTCTCCATCACTGTACCTATAACACACTCTCACTTCATCTATCTCTCCATCACTGTACCTAAAACACACTCTCACTTCGTCTATCTCTCTATCACTGTATCTATAACACACTCTCACTTCATCTATCTCTCTATCACTGTATCTATAACACACTCTCACTTTATCTATCTCTCTATCACTGTATCTATAACACACTCTCACTTCATCTATCTCTCTATCACTGTATCTATAACACACTCTCACTTTATCTATCTCTCTATCACTGTATCTATAACACACTCTCACTTCATCTATCTCTCTATCACTGTATCTATAACACACTCTCACTTCCTATACACCGATCAGGCAGGACATTCAGAGCCGTGAAGTGAAGAACACTGATGATCTCTTCATCATGGCACCTGTTCGTGGGTGGATTTATTTATTAGGCAGCAAGTGAAAATTTTGTACCCAAAGTTGATGTTAGAAGCAGAAACAAATGGGCGAGCGTAAGGATTTGAGCGAGTTGGACAAATTGTGACGTCTAGACGTCTGGGTCAGAGTATCTCCAAAACTGCAGCTCTTGTTGGATGTTCCTGGTCTGCAGTGGTCAGATTCTATCAAAAGTGCTCCAAGGAAGGAACAGTGGTGAACCGGCGACAGGGTCACAGGCGGCCGAGAATCATTGATGCACGTGAGGAGCGAAGGGTGATCCCTGTGGTACCATTCAACAGACGAGCTCCTATAGCTCAAACTGCTGAAGAAGTTAATGCTGTTGATGCTGGACAGGTCACGACTGTTTTGGCAGTAAAAGGGGGACCAACACAATATCAGGCAGGTGGTCATAATGTTATGGCTGATCGGAGTATAACAGCTTAAAACGTTTAATGAAAGTCAATGGGAATTTGGGCCTGTTTAAATTTCTGTGTTTTAACTTCCTGTTTCTTAAATGAACACAGCAAAACCACTTCCCCTTTTTCTTTCTTTGGTTCATAAAGGAGCTGAATAATAGCTCACCGCAGTAGCTCCAGTGTACAGTATTCGCTCTTCAGTCCATCAGAGAGCAGCTTCACTCCCGAGTCCTGCAAGTCGTTGTTACTGAGATCCAGCACTCTGAGGGTCGAGTAAGGCGACATGAGAGCTGATCCCAAATACTCACAAGCCTTTTCTCCGAGGTTACAAATAGCTAATCTGTGTAGAGAGAAAGAAAAAAAAAAGGTTAGAGTGGGCTGCAAATAAGCTCCGCCTCTAAATGAAAGTTTCCAAAATTGGCACATATCTGACTTGCTAGTTTACATTAAAATGTCAATTAAAATTTATGGATTTTTTTTTGTCAAATAGAAATAGAAATGTGGAAATATAGAATACTTTAACCTAAAAGGGCACATTCTTTTAAAATTTCACAACCCCTGACAAATACAAACTGCTGCTACTGGTTTTCCCTCATATCATATAAGAAATAATACATGAACAGCAATGTAGTGTGAAGAGATACTCATACTGTGTGTTTTATTTTTTTCTTATATTACACACAATGCTTTTTAACCATTTTAACTTTTACTACTCTTTCACTACAACCAGTTGTACTTTCACTTCTCTCACTTGTTTCTTAGAGTTAATAGAACTAAAAAAAAAAGCAGCTTGTCATGTTATGGATATATAAATGGTAAACACAGACAGCAGGACTTCTGCAGGTTTTACAGTCAAATTTTGTAAATTTGACTATAAAAAAATTACATTTATGACCTATATCAAGGCATCAAAAATACACACAAATACGGTGTTATGGTCATATTTGTAGTCGTAATACAGCAAATTATATTTGAAGTAACGAAAGGGAGAACTACATCATGATGGAAACAAACAAACAAAAAAAAAACATTAGTGCTAAAATGCTGCATGAGCATTTCAATGCACATTAGAGGTGGCATTATATGGACATAAGAAAAATGAAGACCTGTTTATAATAATTGAAGATTTAGAACAGCAAATTTAATATAAAAAAATTAATATATTTTTTAAAGCCTAAAATATTTATTTTTAAATTTGAGATTTTTTTAGACCCATTTAACCATTTATAGTTACTCTTATTGTTGTAGAACTGTAGATTTACTGGTATCATGTCACTCTAACCAGTGTTCTTTCACTTCTCTCATTCGTTTCCTAGAGTTAATAAGACAAATAAAATGCAGCTTATCATGTTATGGACATATGAAAGAAGAAGCAGAAACCCAACTGTCTTAAAAGATTTCTGACACTGGAGATAAACAGAAAGCTTCATTTTATCAATGATCACGATTTTGGTTTTTAAATACACTATTTGTACAAAGGTTTGTAGACACCTAACCATAAGACCAGGATAGTGGATGCTTAATGGTAAAGGCATTGAACTTTTGATTCGAAGGGTCATGAGATCAAATCCCAACCACACCTAGCTGCCACTCCTGGGCCCCTAAGCAAGGGCCTAAACCCTAAAGCTGCTTATTTGTATGAATGAGAATAATGTAAGTCGCTTTAGATAAGGGTGTCTGCCAAATGCCCTAAATGTAATTGTATGTGCTTCTTTTTGAAAATCCCATTCCACCAGAGGTGGGCAATAATGAAGTACAAATACTTTGTTACTGTACTTAAGTAGATTTTTCAGTATTTTACTTCACTATTTATTTTTTTGGACAACTTTTTATTTTCATTCATTACATTTTTACACAAATATCTGTACTTTCTACTTATATTTTCAAACCAGACTCGTTACTTTAGTTTTTATCTATTTGGTGACATGATCAATATTTTTCCTTCTTATTGCACCGTTTTTAGTCCATCAACCCGTTTTTTTTGTCATTGCGCTGCTATTTCAATCCACTGGTGTGGAATTCTGATTCTCACGCACCCCAGACGTAGACTAGTTTACGAAGCTCACAACCAGCATGGCAGAAGGCAGTAAGAAGTCTGGGGTTAATGTGGACGAGACAGAGGGAGTCAGTGATGGAAACATGAATGAGAACAGAGACATTCCTGATCATCATCATCTTTTCTTTGCTTGTGTTCTATATGGTCGAGGTTATGGCTGGATACATTTATTAGGTACCAACATTTGTATCAAAATTGTTTTGTTTTAAAATATATTAATATGATGTGAGGTTTAGTTACCAGAGTGACACTAAAACAGGTAGTAGTAATGACTATTTTTTACTTACTGTAATTTCCGGACTATAAAGCGCACCCATATATAAGCCGCCACTGAATTTGATTTTATTTTGAACATAAATAAGCCACACCTGTCTATAAGCCACAGGTGTCTACATTGAAACTAATGAACTTAACACAGGCTTTAACGAAAAGGCAGTGTCTGTTACACGGTGTAACAGGTGAAATATGTTGTGGCTCCTTTAAGAGCAGAGCGGCATTTTGGGAATAGTCTGCCGCCGCATTTTTACAGTATTACTGCATGTGTGCAAGACCGAGGAATATGTCCTTATTATTTTCTGATGCTCATTTCCAAGTTTGACTAACCCGTAACGCTGTTATCAAGAAAAATAAAAAAGCACGAGTTTTGGAAACCTGTCTGTGCTGTGATTTCTGTTGTAACTGGAGTTAGTGAGCTCTCCCTTCACCCAGATTTAACGCGCTACAATGGCTTGTATCTAAACAGTAGCCGAACAAGAAAGTCATTGTTTACTGTCTTCCTCCTTCCTTTCACAACAATTTCTCTCGGGAGTTTTTCTTTTGGCATCGTCGTGGGTTTAAAAAAAAAAAGTTTTTTCTCCCGATGCAGTGCAACTCAGAACACAGGTGAGGTGCATTTTTTCATTTCCGTTCGGAAATTTCATTGGTCTAATGTTATGGGGTTCAGTTTTTTCGCTTGAAGTTTGTGAAAGCAGGAAAAACCCAGAAAAAATTCATTAATTAGCCGCTTCGTTGTTTAATCCGCGGGGTTCAAAATGTGGGAAAAAAGTAGCGGCTTATAGTCCGAAAAAAACCCACTAAGTACATGTCAGAACTTTTACCTTTTACGAGTCTTTTAAAACATGAGTATCTGTACTTCAACTTGAGTGAAGCATGTGTGTACATTTCTTATCTCTGCATTCTATAAAAAGTCTACAATTTGCTGTTATAATACCCTCCACTCTTCTGGGAAGATGTTCCACTAGATTTTGGAGTGTGCTTGTGGAGATTTGTGTGAGATTCATTCAGCTACAAGGGTGTTAGTAAAGTCGGGTAGTGAATGTAGGTGAGGTGAGAAGGCCTGGGGTGCAGTCAGAATTCACATTCATCTCAAAGGTGTTCAGTAATGTTCAGGTTCAGAGCTCTATAGCAGGAGATCTTCCACTAATTCTACATTTACACTTATGGCATTTGGCAGACGCCCTTATCCACATTAACTTACATTATCTTATTCTTACAGCTGAGCAGTTATTAGGTTAAGAGCCTCAATAAAGAGGCCCAGGAGTGGCAGATTAGTGTAACTGGGATTTAAACTGGTGACCTTCGAATCCAAAATCCAGTGCCAGGTTTGGATCTGCAAGTTGAATTGAAGAGAAAGTTTAATGCTTCTGCATCAAAAAGACGTGCTGTACAATTGTGTGCCTCCAGTTTTGGAAATAACCACATATGGTTGGAAAAGTCAGGTGTTCCATTACTTTTGTCCATATACTGTTTAATTTGTTTATTACTATTATTGCATTGATTATGTAGATTCACGCCCGTGCCAATGCAATGTGAATGAGCTGCTACAATATAAACAAGAATGCATTCGAACGAGCGCAGTAGCCATATAAACCTTTCTATATAATTACAACTGGAGATACTCAAAAAAGCACCTTTAAACCAATCAGATTTGAGTATTCAGCAGCTCACCGGAGTATCTCCAGTGTACAGTTTGTACTCTTCAGTCCCTCAGAGAGCAGCTTCACTCCTGAATCCTGCAGGTCATTATTCATGAGGTCCAGTTCTCTCAGAGGTGACTTTTCCAACTGCAGAGCTGCCGTGAAGATTTTACAGGAACTGGCAGTGAGATGACAACCTGCTAGTCTGTAAAAAAAAAAAAAAAACAGAAGAATATTAACACAAGAGACGTGCCATGGAGTCACATGAGTCACTGTATATATATTTATATTACTACATGTGGAATGAACATGCCCACTTCTGCTTTAAGCTTCTTGCGTCTGCAAAGACGCCATATCTTAAGCCAATCTTAAAAAAAGATGAAAATTAATAGTTTTTCTCTTTCACCTTCTGGACCATTTGTGCAGTTTCTAAATACCGATCAGCCTATAATGCATGTTTTTTGGACTGGCAGGAGGAAACCAAGTGTCACTACGCCAGTCTAAATAATTTCAAGTGAGATATGTGCATACAATCCACGGCTATGCGTGTACATGCATGTATATGGTGATTATAATGCACAGTGTGTAGGAGGTCGGTGCAAATACACCTCACACTGCACACAGCTGTCTATTATCCCACCTATTCCCTTGTAATTTACCAGTACTGACATGTCAAAATCACCATCATTGATGTTTGCAAACCGAAAATCGAAAGCCTCCGTTTTCACAGTCGAAAACGTGATGCAAAAACGTTTTCAAATGTATCCACTTTGGAGAACGTTTTCAAAAAGCTTTATCTACATTGACTGAAAAAGCGAAAACAGAGAAAAAGATGCGTTTGCAAATGAAAATGTATAAGTGTGGACATGGCCCCAGTTTATTAGGAAGCTGGGGTCAATCGTTTAAAACGATTAATCGCACAATTCAACATAAGTTAACTCGTGATTAATCGCAACTTGATCACACATCTGTTCTAATTGTACCTTAAATTAATTCTTTTCAACTTTTTAATAGTCTAATTTACACAGGCATGGACTCAACATAGAGCATAAGGATAAAATATTCCTGTTAATGGTTAAAAGTAATTATGGTGTTTTAAATGACGTGAATCATCCGGACACCAAACAGAACTTTTGCCATGTTTCCACACGAACGGTTTTAATTGACGGATTTAATTGTGCATCATGGCGGATTTTGGTGCTTGTACTGAGACTTGGCGCATCAGTAAAACGTTTAGTTTAGTGATTAAAAATTATTTTCTGCTGTATAAAAGGAATTTGTGGTAACGCATTTTTAATACCTTAATAATTTTAACAGCGCAAAAATAAAATTTAAAACATACATATATAATAAAATATAATAATAATTCTTTTTTTTTTTAAATGTATATAATTTTTTTTTACATTATCTTCTTCACTTCAAGAGCAAAATCCCTATATTTGCCATTTCAAGTTAAACCACATGCAAAAAAATTCTATTTAGCCCAGTAAGGTCTTCTTCTTCTTCTTCTTCTTCTTCTTTCGGCTGCTCCCATTAGGGGTCGCCACAGCGGATCATCCGTCTCCATACCACCCTGTCCTCTATATCTGCCTCTTTCACACCAACTACCTGCATGTCTTCCCTCACCACATCCATGAACCTCCTCCTTGGCCTTCCTCTTTTCCTCCTACCTGGCGGCTCCATCTTCAGCATTTTTCTACCAATATATATATATAATATAATTCATGTCCCTTCTCTGCACATGTCCAAACCATCTCAATCTCGCCTCCCTCACCTTGTCACCAAAACATCCTACATGTGCTGTCCCTCTAATAAACTCATTTCAAATCTTGTCCATCCTCGTCACTCCCAACGAAAACCTCAACATCTTCAGCTCTGCTACCTCCAGCTCCACCTCCTGTCTTTTACTCAATGCCACTGTCTCTAATCCATACAACATCGCAGGTCTCACCACAGTCCTATAAACTTTCCCTTTCATTCTTGCAGATACTCTTCTATCACAAATCACTCCTGTCACTATTCTCCACCCACTCCACCCTGCCTGCACTCTTTTCTTTACTTCTCTAACACACTCTCCATTACTTTGCACTGTTGACCCCAGGTACCTGAACTCCTCCACCTTCTCCACCTCTTCTCCCTGCAACCGCATCACTCCACTGCTCTTCCTCTCATTCACACACATGTACTCTGTCTTACTCCTACTGACTTTCATTCCCCTTCTCTCCAGCGCATATCTCCACCTCTCCAGGCTCTTCTCAACCTGCTCTCTACTCTCACCACAAATCACAATATCATCTGCAAACATCATAGTCCAGGGAGACTCCTGTCTGACCTCGTCCGTCAACCTGTCCATCACCACTGCAAACAGGAAAGGGCTCAGGGCCGATCCTTGATGCAGTCCAACCTTCACCCTGAACCAGTCTGTCTTACCTACTGCACACTTTACTGCCGTCACACTGTCCTCATACATGTCCTGCACCACCCTCACATACTTCTCTGACACACCTGACTTCCTCATACAATACCACAACTCCTCTCTCGGCACCCTGTCGTACGCTTTCTCTAAATCCACAAATACACAATGCAGCTCCTTCTGTCCTTCTCTATACTTCACCTCTTCTCTCAGCCTGGCTCCCACTACTCTTTCCCATAACTTCATGGTGTGATTGATCAACTTAATTCCCCTGTAGTTACTGCAGGTCTGCACATCTCCCTTATGCTTAAAGATCGGTACCAGCACACTCCTTCTCCATTCCTCAGGCATCCTGTCCCCTTCCAGAATCCTGTTAAACAATCTGGTTAAAAACTCCACTGCCATCTCTCCTAAACATCTCCACGCTTCTACCGGTATGTCATCTGGTCCAACCGACTTTCCATTCTTCATCCTCTTAATCGCTGCTCTCACTTCCTCCTTACTAATCCTATCTACATCCTGCTTCACCAACTCCACATCCTCCAACCTTCTCTCTCTCTGATTTTCCTCATTCATCAGCTGCTCAAAATACTCCCTCCATCTTCTCAACACACTCTCCTCACTAGTCAACACATTTCCCTCTCCATCCTTTATTGCTCTAACTTGCAGTACATCCTTCCCAGCTCGGTCCCTCTGCCTGGCCAATCGGTATAAATCCTTTTCTCCTTCCTTAGTGTCCAACCTCTTATACAGTTCCTCATATGCCTTTTCCTTGGCTTTCACCACATCCCTTTTTACATGCTGCCGCATCTCCTTGTACTCCTGCTTACTTTTCTCATCACTCTGTCGATCCCACTTCTGTTTTGCCAATCTCTTTCCCCTAATGCTCTCCTGCACTTCCTCATTCCACCACCACGTCTCCTTGTCTTGCTTTCTATTTCCAGATGTCACACCAAGTACTTTTCTAGCTGCCTCCCTCATCACTCCTGCAGTAGTTGCCCAATCATCCGGCACCTCTTCACCACCACCAAGCCCCTGTCTGACCTCTTGCCTGAACCTCACACTACACTCTTCCTCCTTCAGTTTCCACCATCTTATTCTTCTTTCAAACCTTACTTTCCCCCTCTTCTTCTTCGCCTCCAAGACCATCCTACAGACCACCATCCGATGCTGTCTAGCTACACTGTCCCCCGCCAACACCTTACAGTCTCCAATCTCCTTCAGGTTGCATCTCCTACACAGAAGATAATCCACCTGTGTGCACCTTCCTCCACTCTTATACGTCACCCTATGATCCTCCTTCTTCTTAAAATACGTGTTCACCACTGCCATTTCCATCCTTTTAGCAAAATCTACCACCATCTGCCCTTCCACATTCCTTTCCTTAAAACCATACCTACCCATCACCTCCTCATCACCTCTGGTTCCTTCACCTACATGCCCATTAAAGTCTGCCCCAATCACCAATCGTTCTTTCCTAGGTACACCATCTACCACTTCATCTAATTCACTCCAGAATCTTTCCTTCACCTCCATCTCACAGCCAACTTGTGGAGCATAGGCACTGATGACATTTATCATCATACCTTCAACTTCCACCTTTACGATCATCACCCTATCAGAAACTCTCTTCACCTCCACTACACTCTTACTGTACTCTTCCTTCAGAATCACCCCTACACCATTTCTCTTCCCATCCACACCATGATAAAACAGTTTAAACCCACCTCCAATGTTCCTGGCCTTACTCCCTTTCCACTTGGTCTCCTGAACACACAACATATCTACCTTTCTCCTCTCCATCATATCAGCTATCTCTCTCCCTTTACCCGTCATAGTACCAACATTTAAAGTACCAACCCGAACCTCTACTCTCCTACACTGCTCCTTTTCCTGCCGTCTCTGTAGACGCCTTCCTCCTCTCCTTCTCCTCCTTCGGCCAACAGTAGCCCAATTTCCACCGGTACCCTGTCGGCTAACGATACCTGTGGCGGTCGTTGTTAACCCGGGCCTCGACCGATCCGGTATAAAATTCTCATTTGTGATCCGCATATTTGATTTGGCACATGTTTTACGCTGGATGCCCTTCCTAACGCAACCCTCCCCATTTACCCGGGCTTGGGACCGGCACTAAGAGTACACTGGCTTGTGCCCCCCTAATGGCTGGGTTTATTTAGCCCAGTAAGGTAATTATGAAATATTTAATAACTGCTGTCTCACTCTGGAACTGCAGCTGTATGCTATAAGGCAGTGCATTTGTTTAAAACGTTGATTAGACCGAACACAAGCTGCCTGCATTCAACAATTAGAACTCGCACATTCCAGCCAATCAGAATCTAGTATTCGGCCAGACAATGATATAACAGGAATTAACTTACATTCGTTGTGCAAAATACAATACTACAAAAAGCTGTATTTATGAAAGTTCAAAAGTGTTACAAATATAATACGTTATGAATAAAAAAATTAATCATTGGAAAAAAAAAACACTTGAATCTTGTAGTTATTAGAAATAAACACGTTTCATTGTGTATTTGAAAAAAGCCTTACTGAGCCTTTCTGCAGTTGCTCACAGCAGGGATTAACCTCCTACATCCCTCCTCAGATGCGTTATAATTCTTAACGTCCAGCTCCTCCAAGACATCGTCGGACATCTGCAGCATGTACGCGATCGCCGTGCAGTGCGCAGCTGAGAGCTTCTTCTTGGATTGCTTCTCTGTCTTCAGGAACTCCTGAATCTCTTTCAAGAGCGACTGATCCTTCATTTCGGTCAGACACAGGAACAAGTTGATTGCCCTGTCTGTAGGAAGGTCTTCGGTTTGAATCTGCCATTTGATGTACTGAACCGTAGTCTTGATGATCTCCGAGCTGCCATGTGTGTGCATCAGTAGGCCTTGGAGAAGCATCTGATTGGCCTCCAGTGACAGGCCAAGCAGGAACCGGAGGAAAAGATCTAAGTGTCCGTTTTCAGTGTGTAAGGCTTTATCAACTGCAGCTTTTAATAACTCGTCCAAAGGAAGATCCTCTCCCCACTCTTTGTATGGTGGCGTGAAAACCTGGAGCGCCTCCATTTGCTTTGTCATGTAGCAGTAAAACACATAGAGAGCGGCAAAAAACTCCTGAAAACTCAGATGCACGAAGCAGTAGACCTTCTTCTGGTACAGTACAGACTCCTCTTTGAAGATCTCAGTGCAAATCCCAGAGTACACCAAAGCCTCTGTGATATCGATCCCACACTCTCTTAGATCTTCTTCATAAAACATCACGTTGCCCTTCATTAGCTGCTTGAAAGCCAGCTCCGCTAGTTTTAAAATCGTGCCTCGGTTCGTTTCCAGGAGTTTCTCAGGATCGTGCTCGTCTGCTTCTTCGTACTTCTCATTTTTCATGTTCGTCTGAATGAGCAGGAAGTGAGCATAGATCTCAGCTAGAGTTTTTGGAGCTTCTGTAGGATTATTTTGTTTCATAATTCGCTGAAGCACCGTGGCTAATATCCAACAAAACACCGGGATATGGCACATGATATAAAGACTCCTTGTTCTCCTGACATGCGAAACGATTTTCTCCGCGTGGTCTTGATCTGCGATTTTCTTTTTGAAATACTTCTCCTTCTGCGCGTCGTTGAATCCCTGAATCTCCGTTACGCGATCGACATACGTCCGAGGGATCTGATTGGCCGCCGCTGGTCTGGAGGTAATCCAGATGAGAGCAGATGGAAGCAGGTCACCTTTGATCAGGTTCAACATCAGGGCGCTTACCGATGATGTCGCCGCTACATCGGATAATTTCGTACCGTTTAAAAAGTTGAGCGGAAGTCTGCTTTCATCCAGGCCATCAAAGATGAAGATTATTCTGCACGTGTGGTAAAAGCGTGCGTCAAGAAGTTTTAGCTCGGGATAAAAGTCGCACAAGAGTTTATGTAGGCTGTAGTGGTCATCTTTGATTAAATTCAACTCACGGAACGGAAGCACGAACATGAAATCAACGTCCTGGTTGGCTTTTCCTTCGGCCCAATCCAGAATAAATTTCTGCACGGACACGGTTTTCCCAATTCCAGCGATTCCTTTAGTCAACACAATTCGCAGCTTTTGTCCGTTTTCGAAGTTCCTATTCCTAATATTTTCTTCATTGTAATCTCGTTCAGGGTTAAATATATCTAAGCAGTCGATTGCCGTGTCGTGGAAGCGCTGTCTTTTTGACTGTTTCTCCATCTGTAGCACTTCGTGTTCGTTATTCACACCTTCGCTCTCACCCTCGATGATGTACAGCTGGATGTACATAGTGTTCAGTGGGGTTTGGTTTCCATGCACTTTAATGCCTTCGAATAAACTCTGGTGCTTGTTGCGCATGCTGGTTTTGTGAGTCTGTAAGGCTTTGGACAGAACGTCGTGAACTGGTTGGGAACAATCTCGCTGGGAGTCTGTAGTTATTCCAAGATCCTGGAGAGCTTCGCATTTGATGCATCTGGAAAACAAAGATAAAATGAAAGAACAAAAATATATAATAATTAAATATAAAATATAGTTAAATATATATATACACACATAAACACACACACACATTTGGAACAATTAATAAAACTAATTAGTCTCTGATTTCTGAAAAGCCAACCAGGACGTTGATTTCATGTTCGTGCTTCAACTACTCAATCTTTAGATATTGTGAAATCGGGCATCATGGAATTACGGACGGATGAATGAAAAAACAGGCGGACACCTGAACAACCTGAAGATATAACGCATCCACTGTGTAGTTGTAAAGGTACAAACCTGTTTAAAAACGAATGTTTTCATTTCTGATTTAATTCAACGTGCAACATGGGTCTGTGATTCCACTGATGTGTCCACACATGATGTTGGTTACAATAATCTGTAGCTGAGAATTTGTCTAACTTTTTGACCTGGTACAACAGCCCAATTACGTGCTGTCTCAGGCGAAAGATGGCCAACAATCTATGCAATTTCTTTGGTTGGAGTACCTAATGGAGTTTCTCATGGTGGTCCCGGGAGAAAAGTTAAAAGACAGACATTTTAGTTGTGCTACAGAGTCTTGCAACCAAAAATTTCCTTTTAGGATAGCCATCTCACAGTCCCTTTTTCGCGATGTCCCACATCTACTGACTAGCCAACAAAAATGCAAAATGAAATGATGAACATTCAAAAGTCCTCCAATAAACACACAAGGCTTGACTTTTCTTGTATTTTACTGAAGCTGTTTCCTCTTGTTGTTTTGTTTTGTAAAACTGAACATTACAAAATTAGAATATAAATCAGTACACAAAACATGAACATATGCTTACATATAACTATGTTACTGCAAAATTCCTATCAAAGTGTAAAACAAGCACTGAAGCCTACTAGATACAAGCAATGTAGCCTACAGTATGAAAACACAGTTCACCTACAAGCCACAAAGCAATTAAAAAACAAAGCTAGCTACAGCTGTACTACTAGCTAACAGAGCACATGTTTTACAAAACATAAAAGCGTTTCTAACATGACATTCCTTACCAATGCAAGTGATTGAAAATGATTTACACATTACTTACAGGCACATAGTCTCCAAGGCAGAAGCGTATCAGAAATAAATTTAGCAACATGAATCCAGCACTGACTTTCTTGCCTGAAAGATTTCTACTGAAGAGAGTGCTTCACTGAATTATTAACTCTGACCAGTAGAGGCCAGCACACAGCATGAACTCCTGATATTTAACTTAATGTATTTAATGTTTTAACTTTTCCAACGAATAACTTATTTAACCTATTCACTTAACTTTAAAGACAGCACACTGATAAAATGTTATTCTTGTACATTAACTTGCGTTATAGTCTGCGATTTAATGTGTCATTATCATACAGTCTACATACATGTCATACCTAAGATTATTAGATTCCTGTCGAGTGATTTGCAATGATCTTATACGATTGCTGAAATCGATACCATACCTTGCTTTTTCTTTTGGGGCAGAAAACATTGGAATCTTATTCTGGGTGAAAAGTAAAACTCAACCAACGTGGCTACCATTCCATCTCTCAACACCTTGCATTTCCTGGACTCGTCTGGATTGAGTCTCATTGGAACCCACTTCACCATACAACAAGACGATGAGCCGAATCATACGTCCGAACTCTAAGTGTTATTTACAGAGCAAAAAGTCGTCTGGAGTGATATCAATCCTGGAATGGCCTGCCACGTCACTGCACCAAAATCCTACTGAACTGCTCTGGGATAAACTGTTTGCAAGTTCTCTCCAACTAGTATAGAACATCTTTGGCAAGTTTTACCATAGGAATCCCAAAGTATTTCAGATGAATGTTCGGAGAAACTAACTGTCCGGAAGCTGAGTGTGTGTAAAGCTGTTCTTCGTGCTAAGGGAGGATTTTTTTTATGAAAATAAAGTTCAACATTTGTAGTTTTATACATTTGTTTGGTCAAAATAAATCTTCATACTGTTACATTACACAGTTTGTTGCATATAATCAAAAGGAACATGCCTGTGTCTCTAAAAAACCATGAATGACTTCGTGTTTTTGAACATTTTACATCCAGAGAACTACATCTACTACATCTGGATGGAACTGAAATATAGATAGGAAACATCAAACAAACATTACTGAAGCCCTCATAAGTTTGTGGCAATCCTTTTGAACTCACCTTGGATCAGTGGTGATATCTTCTCCAGCCAGGCTTACAGGCTTTTCCATAGATTGGTCACTTTTTATAGACCAGCTGGGTACAGCAGACATTTCACTTGGACTATTGAATCTGGGAACATTATCTCTGGGAGAAAGATCTTTTTGAAGCCTATAAAGTATTTTGGATAATACGTGTGGAAAAACAGTGAGTTTGCAGCAGCCTGATTTAATGACAAAATTTTGGGAATTTTGAATAATCCATAATGATGTAGTGAAATTCTGCAGTGTGAAATCATACTAATTTGAACTTACCTGCTTTCAGGGATAACATCCTCACCAGCCAGGCTTGGAGGCTTCTCTATGGACCGGTCACTCTTCATAGACACACAGCTGGGTGCTGGAGATGGTGTTTTCATCAACCTGTGAGAAGTTCACCAGTGTCATAAATTTTTTTTTTTTTTATAAAGTTTTATGCTAATATATGGCTACTCACGTTGTTTCAGGGGTTTCTTTTTCATTACTGGTGTAAAAAAGCGCCATCATGAAGTTAACCCCTGTGAACATGACGACGATGATGATGGTGCTGCCCTTCAGTCAATGTTAATGTTACATCAACAACTGTCACGCTAATCCTGGAACATCCTGATTCAAAATAATTCCAAAAAAAATCCTGTTAGAGTTCTCTGAGTGTCTTGAGAATCAGTCATTACAATAAAAGACTATTATTTTACACACACACACAAAAAAAATCTTATATGAAACGCAACAAAGAAAACTGTACCTGAAAGTTATGCAAAGTGAAGCTTGTGTGGTAGGGAAGTATGACAGTGGTGCACAAGCACGTGAGAAGAAAATACACTGGTGTCACGGATAAAGGTAATACATCAGCACGGTGAGCAAAAACTGCATAATCCTCATCGTGTGAAAATGGCATAGTTTAATGAAGTGCTATCGTGTAAAACTGTTTGTATGCTAACTCAGGACAGTCGCACTACATCTGTCTCACGAGCATCAGGTTGAGCAATCAGCTCGCTCACGACATAGTGATGGTATTCACTTTCTGGATATGCGGAATTGTCAGGAATTTCTCCTTTTAAGAGAAATTCTTAAAGCTGTACATAAAACGTAAAAAATAATTCATATCGCTAAACTGTTGTAAAAACCACATGACCACATGCACAGTACAAATCGTGTTTCTGGTACGGATCGAATATTGACAGTGACATTGCGTTTAAAGTGTGAGGCAGAGACTAAACAAATTTGTAGTTCACAACTTAATATGTTTGTGAGGGAACTCGTAAAACAAGGATTGCACCGAAAGCCCTGTACCGAAACCATCTGATACAAACTCGAGTAGCGTTTCACCCCTAATGCATATGTAGATTGTGTAATTATATCCAGAATTTATTAATTATGTATGATATATTGTTAATAGTCATTTAAAAGACTTACATTTTTCTCATTTATACACTAAACAGTTTTGGGTTAAAGGCCATACTCAAAAGCCCAGCACCAGCAGCTTCGTAAACTCAAGACCTTCGATTCATACGGAACCCAACATCTTAACCACTAAGCTAGCACTTTCTAATTTATCTATTTTATTAGGTTTAAAGCCTGGGACTTTACTGTGCATGGTTTAATGTAATGTTCGATTCAATGTGTCTACATTGATTTCCTATTTTGTGATTCCATTTTTCCTTTTTTAAACTGATATCTATAGTCCTATAATCTAAAATTGTTATTGCTTTAGTAAGGAGGTCTCTTGAGTTTGTTAATGTGCTTAGCTTGCTTACTGTGAGGAGCATCACCTGTCCTCCTTCTGTTTGTGTGAGGTTCTTTAATTTCCTCCCACTTTTCAATAACATGCAATGTGAAGGACTGGCTACTTTTATCGTACTTTAAACTTGGTATAAAAGTGAATGTATATCCCTTTAAGAATAGGCTAAAAAACCCGATCATTTCCTGAATGCCTGGACCCCTAACACTGTATTGTCCAGTCAAGAAGCTTTTATTGTCATTTCAAGTATATATGGCTGACGCAGTACACCGTGAAATGAAATAAATTTCGTCCAGAATTCTGGTGCTACATAGACAACATAAAGCTACATGACAGAAAACAGAGCTGAGGACTAAGGACTAAAAGAATTAAAAGAATAAATGAATGGTGAATTTTAAATACTCCACGAGGTTTAAAAGTGACCATGGTTTTAGTGCTTTGGGCAGTGTTTAACAGGTTTACATTTTTAAATGATGCAATTCAGCATCTGTATTACTAAGCCTTTAAAAAAGCCTTTAAAAAAAAAAAAAAAAAAAAAGAGAAAACATTCGCTCAAAATCACAAGACATGATGTATGAAAAGCTTTGGAGAAGTGAAAGTGCAGCCTGCCCAGCACCAATGTGTGCATCTTCAATGCAGAATCTGATTTTTTTTTTTTATCTGTTATTAACATAATAAAATATTCCATTCACAACCACTATATTGGACATTCAGTACTGCTATATAATATGGCTGAATTCAAGACCATGTCCCTTATCAAAAGTGACAAAAGTGCTTTAAAGTAATAAATACATTCTGCTACTGGTTCATTAGGACTGAGTACTATCAGTATAAATCTCTTTTGGGAGAGAAAATAGTTAGAAAGGCTAGTTTTTTAAATAGTGTTCATTAAAGTGTTACTGAAATAACCTTTAAACGCTGTTTGAAGACTGCAAGTGGTTCAGCTGCTCAGACTTCAAGTGGAACCACCCAAGTGTTCTGCAGTGTCCACAAACTTTTATACACTTTTAATTGTATTAAAATGTTCTATATACATATATATACATATATATATACATATACAACGTAATTACAATCTGAGTTCTTTTACAAACGTTTTAAGTGGCGGACCACAAGTTTGTTTGGTCTCCGACTCACGCAGTGTCGCTGTTTTTTCTTTTTCTTTTTGATGATTATTATTACTTGAAATTATAACTTGAAAACATACACAAAAATGCAGGTTAGCGCAGGGTCAATGTGGCTGCTCGCTCCGTACTGGAAATATGATTTTTAGTGCGTTCTAAAATCTTTGTTTTGCACATGAGCAAAATGGGTCTAACACATACATACATACATTATATATACATACATACATTATATATATATATATATATATATATATATATATATATATATATATATATATATATATATATATATATATATATATATATATATAGTGTGTTGGGGTTATTGATTGAAGTTTCAATTCAAGTGCAGTTCCTTCACAATCACAGAATGAATTATTTTTCTTATTTCAGAATGAATTGATATTATTATTATTTGACAATGAATATTCAATTGAATGCCTATGATCGAATAAAAAACAAAAACTCACAATTCCCTTGTCATTGGCATTTCATCTTCTTTCGGACATCATCACTGCCAAATGAATGAAGGCCACTTGCCCGGTCACCAGTTTTATTTGTAGAGACTGAGTGGCATCCAGGACTTGCGGCATTTTCAGTTCTGTGTGCCGTAACCCTGTGACATTAATCTATAATGTCATATGATTTTAGTCATACAGCATTACTGTATTCGTAACTTCCTCAAAAGACAGCAATAAAAATTAAAAAAAGAAAAAATATTGCCCCAAATTACAAAAAACATTTTTTTTTTTTTTAATTTCCAAAATATTTCCAAATAAATAGCCTTTTATATGTCCAAAGGTTTGTGGACACCTGACCATAAGATTTGCATGTGCTTCTTTTTGCACATCCTGTTAAGTCCCCATTTCCTGTTCTTAAAACCTCCACTATTCTGGGAAAATGTTCCAGATGTTCTAGTGTCCTTGTGGAGATTTGTGCTCCTTTAGCCACAAGAGTGTTAGTAAAGTCAGGTACTGATGAAGGTCAGGTGAGGAGGCCTGGGGTACAGTCAGCAGTCACATTCATCCAATATGTTCAATAGCATTGAGGGTCTAAGCTTCATAGCTGGAGATCTTCCACTCTTGGTTTTGTGCACAGGTGTAATGCTGGAACAAGTTGGGGTCTCCTTGCTCAATTAAAGGGAAAATTACTACAGCATTCTAAGACATTCTGTACATTTGTGTGCCTTCCATTTTGTGGTGTTTGGAGCTCTACTGCAGGAGGTCTTCCACCCCAAAACATGTAAACCATATCCTCATGGAGCTTGTGTACAAGGGCACTGTGCATATATGACTGGAAAAGTCAGGTGTCCCAATACTTTGGTCCATAAAGTGTCTAATGAGTGATGACCAAAAACAAAAGACGTTTGTCCTGAACAGTTAAGTTACGTTATCTTTATTACAATGAGTCACAGCAGTGAAGCCTGAATAAAAATCCACCAACGTCAAACTTTCCATTACATATTTAAACCAACAATGTCATTTAAAACCTGCTAAACACATACACTATAACCCCAAAAGTATGTGCATGCCTGAGGATCACACCCTTTTACAAACTGCCTCACTCAGTTGGAAGAACACAGTTGTATCAAGCGTCTCTTTATTTGAATTCCTTTTCCTTTCTTTACACACACAAATAAATAAATAAATAAATAAATAAATAAAACATACAAAAAAAAACCCCTGAAAACTGAGTAAACTTTAGTTTTTTTTCAGGGCCTGATCTTACTAAAGCTCTTCTACTTCACACTCCAAAAATCCAAAAGACTTTCCAGAAGATTGGAAATTGAAGTAAAAAAGTTCAACAAGCATCTACACATGTGATAGTCAACTTTTAAATCTATAATTATGCAGTATGTTGAACTACTGGCTATAATGTGGATTTTTACCTTTTCCAGAAGCACTTTAGATTGACCAATTTCTGGTATAACATTGATTCACTAGGGGGATCTTCTTCTTCTTCTTTCGGCTTCTCCCATTAGGGGTCGCCACAGCGGATCATCCGTCTCCATACCACCCTGTCCTCTATATCTGCCTCTGATTCACTAGGGGGATAAAAAGGGGTAAAGGGGGCTTTTTACTTGTCACATGTACCTTACAGGTCAGTTTTTGCATATCCCAGCGATGTTAGAGTGCAGTGTCAGCCATGATACAGCACCCCTTCAGCATAAAGGGTTAAGGGCCTTGCTCAAGGGCCCAACAGTGGCAGCTTAGCATTGCTGGTGCTTGAACCCCTGACCTTATGCTCAGTAACCCAGAGTCTTAACCACCGAACCAACACTGCCCTAATTAACATATTAATATTAAGTTAACTGTAACATTTAGGAGATGGTAGTTCAGTAGTTAAAACATTAGACTTTGGATCCGAAGATCGTGAGTTCAAATCCCAGCCACATCAAGCTGACACTTCTGGGGCCCTGAGAAAGGCCCTTGACCCCGTAGCTGCTCGGCTGTATAAATAAGATAAATGTAAGTCGCTGTGGATGAGGGCATCCACCAAATGTTGTAAATGTTATTAATAATTAACATAACTGTAAAGTTGGTACAAATGGTGTTTGACTTCGATTTGCTTCGGTCTTGCATCAGTTCTACTTCCTCACAGGAAAATAATTAAAGGAAACAGTACGAGAAATTGAGGAGACAAATTCGAAAAATGGAAGCATTTGCCTTCATTCGCTTGCCACCAAAAGCATGTTCAGTGAAAATAAAAAGTTATGCACTGAATACTTGACAGAAATACTGCTGATTGTCCAATCATACAACACAAACAAACAATAGAAACAAAGAATCCAAGAAATTCTGATGGTTGCCACTACAGTTGAAATCAACACCTTACTGGTGTCCAGTTGTTACACCAACCAACACAAACATTAGATCTACAAGGTGTCAATTATGGTATTTAAATATTTTATTGCTGTATGTGGTTCCTCCCACAAACTGTTAACACAATCGTACAAAATGTCTTTGGATGCAGTAATTTTGTTTTCTTCACTTGAACTAGGACTTCCAAACCTGTTCCAGCATGACATTTGTGCACCAAGTGGAAGATCTCTAGCTATAAATCTCTGACCCTCAAACCTACTGAACTTGGGATGAATGTAAACATTGATCGCACCCCAGGCCTCCTCACCAACATCAGTACATGACTCATCTCTGAATGAGCACAAATCTCCACAAGCACACTCCAAAATCTAGTGGAACATCTTCCCAGAAGAGCAGAGGTTATTGTAACAACAAATAGGGACTCAATGTGGATTGGGATGTCTAAAAAGCACATTGAATAATCATATAATCAGGTGTCCGCAAACTTTTGTCCATATGGTATATCTTCAACAGAAGGCCATGCAGAACCAGTAGAGGCCCCCTAGCGACCATTAGAGTTTCCATTAAAACCAGTAAGAATCACATTTAAACCATTCAAATCGCAAATGTACATGTATCTGTACCATTCATGTATGTTTATTTTCGCACACATATAATATTAATTCCACCAGGTGATGTTTCTTTATCCTCAGTTGTGTTCGCTAAGTTGTTTTGAAGTCAGCCATTTTTATTATGAGACATTTAACAATTGCGTGAAATAAAAACATGCACAACACACACACACACACACACACACACACACACACACACACACACACACACACACACACACACACACACACACACACACACACACACACGCGCGCGTGTAAAACTGATACAATGACTAATATCTTCTTCGGTTCACTTACCGGTCGATTATCAAACCGCTTCCTCGATGTTGTTTTTATGGTTTCATTTACTTTCGGTTTCAGCAACAACGTGTCTCATGAACGCGCGCATGAACGCGCGCACGAACGCGCGAGTGTTTTGACGTCACTAAAGTGGGTCGGGGGCGTGGAGGAGGGGTGAAATGCCAAAATTGCCCTAATGGGGCAAAATGTTTTAATAAATAATGTATTCAGCAAAATGTTGTTGGATGTATTAATAATAATAATAATAACAACAACAACAACAACAACAACAATAATAATAATAATAATAGTATAGTTTAGTGTAATTATTAATATAAGATTAATTAGTTAGATATTAGATACTGTATAAAAATTTTGTTATAAAATAAATAAGATTGTGATGCTATGAATAAACTTTTTAAATAAAAATAGAGTGGCCCCTGCTGGCCAGCTTGTTGGTTTGTAAAAGAAAAGTAATGCAGCCACACTGCAAAATCTTATTCTGACCTAAAGTCCCGAGGAGCTATTAGATTTAGTGACCCATGCCGAGCCATGCTTCAGATAGATACTAATAAAAAAAGAGGGGAAAAAAAAGAAAATTAATGGCCAGCCAGTCAGCAGTCAGCAGAAGCAACCTCCATCAATGCCTCCATGCCAGGGTCTGCTCCTTTTTGTTTTTGGACCTTCACCGAGGTGTCCAGGTCTTGGGCGAAGGCTTATTCGGCCCGCCCCTATCCACCGGGTTGTAGAGATGCCGGTCCATAGCCACTCTTGTGTATACTGAAAGGCACCTGGTATCCCCCACGTCGCACTCGTGGGGCTGTGCCTTCGGCTCTAGGTATAACAGAGGTCAGTCTCGAGAGACTTATAAGAGAGGATCTAGCAACCTGGAGGTTCTGCTGTAGATGTGTCTCGGTGGGTCCTGCGCACTGTAGACAGAGGTTAGTCGATTCAGTTTGGGTCTTAACTGCCCTGACTCAATGGGGTGTGCCCCACCCTGGTGGGGCCCGAGCAGGCTCTGGTTATAGAACAGGAATTAGATACTCTTTTAAGAAAGGAGGCGGAGGTGATCCCTCCGTTAGACAGAGAGCCCCGGTTCCACAGCCAGTACTTCATAGTTTCCAAAATGGACGGAGGGTTGTGTCCTATACTGGACCTGCGTCAGCTGAACCGCTCACTTTGAGACTCAGGTTCAAGGTCACGCGGCGAGTCCGTTCCTGTCACAGGCCATGTGTAACGCTTAAGACAGATGCGCCCCTCGTGGGCTGGGAAGCGGTCTTTAACTCGGTCACAAGGTCTCTGGGGAAGGCCCTATCACACATGGCATATCAACTCCCTAAAGATGCTGGCCATACTTCAAGCATTGAAGCATTTCCTTCCAGCCATGGCCCGGGGAATGGGTGGTGGTAAAGCAAATTTTGCGGGAGATTTTACAGAGCTCAGGTGGATCTGCTACTTGAGAGACATCGCACTGTCCCTTCTGGTTCTCCATCAGACTGATGTGATTCAGAGCATGGACAACTCAAAAGTGCTTCCAAAGCGTTGTTGACACAGCGTCTCATTCCCTCAGGGAACCAAGGTTACATACATAACATAGAGACGTTTTTCATTACGTTTTTAGTATTCACTGAAATAGCTACTCTCAATTGGCAAGTGCATAGTGCACGTCAGTGTATACCACAGAGTAGGTGATGTAGGTGTCACAATTCACAAGGCCATAAAGCGGAAGAAGAAATTCTGAGTCAATTGTGGTCAGTTTACTTCAGGCTAAAAATCATACTCACCTTATAGACATTCATCAATATGATAATAATGTTCAACAATAGTGGTGTAAAGTATTTGAGTAAATATATTATGTTACTGCATTTAAGCATTTTTTGGCGACTTTTATTTTTACTTTTTTTTTATTTTAGTATCAAAGATAGGGGGAGTGGTGGCTCCAGCGGTTAAGGCAGGTCTGGGGTTCAAGCCCCGGTATCGCCAAGCTGCCACTCTTGGGCCCTTGAGCAAGGCCCTTAACCCTCTGTGCTCCGGGGGTCCCTTACGAGGGAAATATCAAGGTCCGTGACATGGGGCCGCCTTGCCGTGGGCTCACCACCTGCAGGAGGGACCGTAAGGGACGGTGCTGTGAGGATTGGGCAGCAGTCGAAGGCGGGGGCCTGCTTAGACTGCTGCCCCCGCGACCCGAATTACGGATAAGCGGGAGAAAATGGATGTATGAATAGTATCAAAGATATAGGCTCTTTACTCTCTATTAAACTACATTTATGATTCGATATATATGTTCTTTTTACTTTTACATTACATCTTTTACATTGCACGACAGCTTTATTTGCCATGGCTTATTTATTCTGCAGGAAAGCCGATATTTCCAACACTAATTTATTTTTTACTCGAATTTGCAAAAATATCAAACCTCCTCATTATCTCCAAGATTTTAAAAAAGGTTGTAGCACAGCAGTTCTGCTCACATCTACTTAGGAATAACATTTGTGAAATGTATCAGTTAGGAATTAGGTCTCATCATAGCACAGAGACGGCGCTAGTTAAGGTGGTAAAAGACCTGTTATTGGCCTCTGTTCAGGGTTTTGTCTCTTTACTTGTTTTGCTCGACCTTAGTATAGCTTTTGACACCATTGATCATAATATCCTGCTCGCTAGACTTGAGAACATTGTTGGAATAAAGAGAACAGCTCTCTCCTGGCTTAAGTCTTATTTGACTTAAAGCTATCAGTTTATTGAAGTAAATAGTGAGCTCTCCACACTCTCTGAGGTAAAGTTTGGTGTTCTGCAAGGATCTGTCTTAGGCCCACTGCTTTTATCTTTATGCACCTTCTTTGGGAAATTATCCAAAAACTTGTTTTGTGCTTTTATTGCTATGCTGATAATACACAGCTTTATATTTCAACAAAGCCAGATGGAGGGATCAGCTTAACAATGTTTATGAATGTGTAAAGGACATTAGACAGTGGATGCTTGATAACTTCCTATTGCTCAACTCGGATAAGATGGAAATACCTCTACTAGGACCACAAGCAGCTAGATGTAAACTTTCTGATTACATCTCTGGATGGTGTTTCTGTCTCAGTGTGTACAGCAGTCAAAGACCTTTGTGTGATTATTGACCCTAGTCTTTCCTTTGAGGCTCACGTGGATAATATTACCAGGATCGCCTTCTTTTACCTTAGAAATATTGCTAAAATTACAAATATGATGTCATTAAAAGATGCAGAAAAAATAGTTCATTCTTTTGTTACATCTAGATTAGACAACTGTAATGCTTTACTGTCCGGGTGTTCAAGTAAGTGCATAATTAAGCTTCAGTTAGTTCAGAATGCAACAGCAAGGGTCCTTAGTAGATCTAGAAAATATGACCTCATCACCCCTGTTTTAAACAGTCTACACTGTCCATCCATCCATCTTCTCCCGCTTATCCGAGGCCGGGTCGCGGGGGCAGCAGTCCAGATGCCCAGACTTCCCTCTCCCTAGCCACTTCATAGTCATAGACATAGTCTCTCCAGCGTGTCCTAGGTCTTCCCCGGGGTCTCCTCCCAGTGGGACGCGCCTGGAACACCTTCCCAGGAAGGCGTCCAGGAGGCATCCGGAACAGATGCCCGAGCCACCTCAGCTGACCCCTCTCGATGTGGAGGAGCAGCGGATCTACTCTGAGCTCCTCCCAAGTGACCGAGCTTCTCACCCTATCTCTAAGGGATTGCCCAGCCACCCTGCGGAGAAAGCTCATTTCGGCCGCCTGTATCCGGGATCTTGTCCTTTCGGTCATGACCCAGAGCTCATGACCATAGGTGAGAGTAGGAACGTAGATTGACCGGTAAATCGAGAGTTTCACCTTGCGGCTCAGCTCTTTCTTCACCACGACAGACCGGTACATCGACCGCATTACTGCAGAAGCGGCACCGATCCGTCTGTCAATCTCCCGTTCCACCCTTCCCTCACTCGTGAACAAAACCCCAAGATACTTAAAATCCTCCACTTGCGGCAGGAACTCCCCACCAACCTGAAGTGGGCAAGCCACCCTTTTCCGACTGAGGACCATGGCCTCGGATTTGGAGGTGCTGATTCTCATCCCAGCCGCTTCACACTCGGCTGCAAACCGTCCCAGTGCATGCTGAAGGTCCTGGTCTGATAAAGCCAACACGACAACATCATCTGCAAAGAGCAGAGACGAAATCGTGTCGTCACCAAACCGGACACCCTCCGGCCCCTGGCTGTGCCTAGAAATTCTGTCCATAAAAATTATGAACAGAACCGGTGACAAAGGGCAGCCCTGCCGGAGTCCAACATGCACCGGGAACAAGTCTGACTTACTGCCGGCAATGCGAACCAAGCTCCTGCTTTGGTCGTACAGGGACCGGACAGCTCTTAGTAAAGGGCCCCGGACCCCATACTCCCGGAGCACCCTCCACAGGCCGCCGCGAGGGACACAGTCGAATGCCTTTTCCAAATCCACAAAACACATGTGGACTGGTTGGGCAAACTTCCAGCACCCTGTAGAGGGTATAGAGCTGGTACAGTGTTCCACGGCCTGGACGAAAACCACACTGTTCCTCCTGAATCCGAGGTTCTACTATCGGCCGTATTCTCCTCTCCAGTACCCTGGCATAGACTTTCCCAGGTAGGCTGAGAAGTGTGATCCCCCTATAGTTGGAACACACCCTCCGGTCCCCCTTCTTAAAAAGAGGGACCACCACCCCGGTCTGCCATTCCACGTGAGCATTGAAGTCTCCTAGTAGAACGACGGAGTCCCTAGTCGGAGCACTATCCAGCACCCCTCCCAGAGACCCCAAGAAGGCCGGGTACTCTATACTGCCGTTTGGCCCGTAGGCACACACGACAGTGAGAGACCTATCCCCGACCCGTAGGCGCAGGGAAACGACCCTCTCATTCACCGGGGTAAACTCCAACACATGGCGGCTGAGCTGGGGGGCTATAAGCAAACCCACACCAGCCCGACGCCTTTTACCATGGGCAACTCCAGAGTGGTGAAGAGTCCATCCTCTCTCGAGGAGTGTGGTTCCAGAGCCCAGGCCGTGCGTAGAGGTGATCCCGACTATCTCTAGTCGGAACCTCTCAACCTCACGCACAATCTCAGGCTCCTTCCCCGCCAGCGAGGTGACATTCCACGTCCCTAGAGCTAGCTTCCGTGTCCAGGGATCGGGTTGTCGAGGCCCCCGCCTTCGACTGCTGCCCGATCCTCTCAGCACCGGCCCCTTACGGTCCCTCCTGCAGGTGGTGAGCCCACTGGAAGGCGGCCCCACGTCGCTCCTTCGGGGTGAGCCCGGCTCGCATACGAGCCCCAACCCCGGGCCTGGCTCCAGGGTGGGGCCCCAGCTGCGCCATACCGGGTGACGTCACGGTCCTTGGTCTACCATTTCTCATAAGGGGTTTTGAACCGCTCTTAGTCTGACCTGTCGCCTAGGACCTGTTTGCCTTGGGAGACCCTACCAGGGGCATATAGCCCCGGACAACATAGCTCCTAGGGTCATTCGTGTACTCAAACCCCTCCACCACGTTAAGGTGGCAGTTCAAGGAGGGGCAGTCTACACTGCTCCCAATTAAATCTCACATTGATTATAAAAAACTGCTACTGACGTATAAAGCACTTAACGGTCTCGCAACGCAGTATCTGGGTGAACTTCTGTACCAGTATGATCCATCTACTTAGATCAAAAGGTGCAGGCTGTTTGTTGGTACTTCAAATAATGAAGACTACAGCAGGGGGCAGATCTTTCTCTTATAAAGCCCCACAGTTATGGAACAGCCTACAAACCAATGTTCGGGACTCAGACACAGTCTCAGTGTTCAAGTCGAGGTTGAAAACATATTTATTTAGTCAAGTCTTTTATCAGTAGATTTTTCTTAGGTAAATGAGCAGATCTGAAGGGATCTGGATATTGAGTGTTTGGTGAATTCACTGGGATATTTGTATGCTGACGTCCCCTCACTTTCACAGGTTCATTCAGGTTTGTTGACGGTGGTGAGCTTTGGTTGACATTGGATCACCATCACTGTACCCCGCAACATCGTTTAACTCTAATGAATAAACATGCTGTGCCACCAAGATGAGGATGGGTTCCCTCTTGAGTCTGGTTCCTTTCAAAGTTTCTTCCTTATGCCATCTCAGGGAGTTTTTCCTTGCCACAGTCGCCACTGGCTCACTCATCAGGGACAAACTCAAAAATGAATGTTTTTATATCACCATATTATCTGTGTAAAGCTGCTTTTTGACAATGTTCATTGTTAAAAGCACTGTACAAATAAAAATGAATTAAATTGAATTAAAATTCTGAAAAGAATCAGATGGAAAAACAAACTAACTATTAACAAATGAAGAATTAACAATTAGCTAACAAATAGAAAAAGCAAGAAAAAAGAACAAAAAAGATAATGAAGAAAATGTATGTGTGCACGTGTGTGTGTGTGTGTGTGTGTGTGTGTGTGTGTGTGTGTGTGTGTGTGTGTGTGTGTGTGTTCACAAAGAGACTTCTTGACACAATGTGTTTTTTACCAGAAGCTGCTCTGCTTGCTGAGTGTTAAAACAACTGTTAACACATATGCACCATAACATGCATGGAGCTTAATCTTTTACTTATCTACATACTGCATGTCTGTGTGTACCACAGAGTAGGTGATGTAGGTGTCACAATTTAAAAGGCAATAAAACGGAGGAAGAAATTCTGACTTAGCAAGAAAAGCAGGTGGTGTCACATGTCATAAATCTATTTATCTATCTGTCTATTTGTCTGTCTGTCTGTCTGTCTTCAATGTAATGTAAAATAATTCAGGTTTGTAAATCATCTTATTTGAAAAGAGATATTGTGTACTGTTTATTTACATTTTTTTTAAATAAAGGTTAAACATGCTAAAATAAATTCATCCTTTTTTAATGTGCAAACTTTTATTTTTTAGAACAGTGTGGTTTTCAACACGAGCTGCTCTGCTTTCTGAGTGTTAAAACTATTTTTAACATATTGGCACCATAGCATACATGGAACTTAATCTTTTACTTGTCTCACTGAGCTAGATACAATAACCGGTGGCTTTCCACAAGCTTTTCATTAATTAGAAGCGTTTTATTATTACATTTTTAGCATGCACCGAACTGGCTACTCTTACAGTTTTTCTCAGTTGCTTTGAAGCATTTCTCGAATCATTCTTAAGATTTGCAAATCAGTAAGTGCATTCTCAAAACAATGTGTACAAACAGCACAATACATTGGATTTAATACATTGAACTGATGCCTAAATGTTTTGGGGGTTAAGACCATTTTGGTGAAACTAATATAATACATGTTGATCAACATGACATGAACAACTGATAATGTAGGAAACAGCAGACACTTGTACACAATCGATTAAATGATGTACCAAAGCATTCGCAATTTGATCAAAGCAACAAGAAATGTTCTTATGATGAGCACATATGACTAAATGATGTGGAGGTTGAACAAGTAGTTTTGAGAATTTCATTTCTGATCTAAGAAATGCTCCGAAGCAACTGAGAAAACTGTAATTGGTGAGTGTTTGCATACTGCACATCAGTTTGTACCACAGAGTAGTACTAGGTGTCACAATTCACAAGACCATAAAGCGGAGGAAGCAATTCTGACTGAGCAAGAAAAGCAGGGGAGTGTTAGCTTATTGGTTAAGGTGGTGTGTTTCTAATAAGAAGGTCTGGGGTTCAAGCCCCAGTATTGCCAAGCTGCCACTTTTGAGCAAGGCCCTTAACCCTCTGTCCTGTATCATGGCAGACCCGGTGCTCTGACCCCAGCTTCTAAACAAGCTGGGATATGCAAAGAACAATTTCACTGTGCTATAATGTGTATGTGACAAATAAAGGCTATTCAATTCTTCTTCTGAAAGGTGGTGGTCAGTTTGGTTCAGGCTAGAAATCATACATCTCTCTGTCTGTCCTTTAATGCAATGTAAAATAATTCAGGTTTGCAAATCTAATTTGTTTTTAAACGTGTTTTTAAACACTGCTTATTTACAATTTTTTTTTTAATAAAAGGTTGAACATGCTAAAATAAATTAATCATTTTTTTTCACTGTGTACAACAGTTTTAGCGCACATACAATCACACCTTAAAACTGTTAACCAACCTCATACCTTGGTCAGAAAATAAAATTTACCATTTATGGTAATGAGTTAAGACAGGAGTTGTGAATAAATAGTGTTAATTAGGCAAGAAGAGTGGATGAATGTCAGAGGTGATAGTTTGAGCAGGTCCTTGTTATAAAAAAAAACAAGGTCCTTGTTTTGTGTCTTTTTAGTATAAATTGAGAAGCTTGAAAGCAACGGAGTATTATGATATGTTTTTATAGTATGGCAAGTTGTGCATTGAACAGGATTTTTAATCACTATTTTTGTACAAGTAACATTTATTTCCTCATTTGTTTAATAGAAATTATCCTGGACTTTAGATTCTGACAGTAGACTAGACATGGCACCAAATTGTCGATGATCATATGATTATATATAAGATTCTACCTAAAGAGTTAAATTTAGATGTAGATTTTAATAAAGCTTGGAACAGTTACAATAACATTATGTATTATTTTAAAAGGATAATAAAAGGCTACATGTATGGAAAGGGGTCTTATCAAAATCTCAGTAATGCTTTGAGCTGAGGCAGGCTGAGATGTAAAGATGATTTTAAGTTTAAAGCCTACCATTTCTTCCTAACACCCGCTATACAAATGTATCAATTGGAGAAATGCACTGATGTTTTCCGTAGGACCAAAATTTCTTAATTTAGCTGTTCCTGGTCAGGAAATCAGATTTGGCAGGTTTGCATCAGCTTCGTTTAGATACAAACGTGGACAAAATTGTTGGTACCCTTCAGTCAATGAAAGAAAAACTTGGTAACAATGGTCACAGAAAAAACTTTAATCTGACAAAAGTAATAATAAATAAAAATTCTATGAATGTTAACCAATGAAAGTCAGACATTGCTTTTCAACCATGCTTCAACGGAATTATGCTCTAGTTGTTTCCGGTTTGAAGGGTGTCTTTTCCAGACGGCATGTTTCAGCTCCTTCCAAAGATGCTCAATAGGATTGATGTCAGGGCTCATAAAAGGCCACTTTAGAATAGTCCAATGTTTTCCTCTTAGTCATTCTTGGGTGTTTTAGCTGTGTGTTTTGGGTCATTGTCTTGTTGCAAGACCCATGACCTATGACTGAGACCAAGCTTTCTGACACTGGCCAGCACATTTCTCTCTATAATCCCTTGATAGGTTTCAGATTTAATTTTACCCTGCATAGATTCTAGACACCCTAGGCAAGATGCAGCAAAGCAGCCCCAGAACATAACAGAGCCTCCTCCATGTTTTACAGTAGGGACAGTGTTCTTTTCTTGATATGCTTCATTTTTCCGTCTGTGAACATAGAGCTGATGTGCCTTGGCAAAAAGTTAAATTTTTAGCCCTATATATACTGTATATAGGCCTACTGACTGATTACAAGATTGTAACAGGTTAGACTGTAGTCTACACTTCAGCCAAAATTCATTCATTTAAAAAAAGTAACGGATAACTCACCATACGGTAACGGTAATGCGTTGCAGTATTAGTTACTGTCAAAAGTAACTGCGTTACAGTAACGAGTTACTAATAACGCATTACTGCCCAACACTGATTATATATATAATCAGTGCTTGGTAAGGTGACTCTATAATGTCTATTTAATTTTTACAAAGTTTAAGTTATTTTGTGTCAACAATTAACTTTTAAAAAAATGCATTTGTCTGTTAATTTCTGCTGTCAACTTCAAAATACTCATTATATTATTGTTATATTAATCTTATACTCATCCTTATTTTATTGTCACAGTCGATCTTTGTGGGTTTTTTTCTGATCCCACACAATTTAATTCACTGTAAATTTCCAAATGTACTTTAATCCTATGACTACTGGCCATTTGGTAGGTAGCAGGTTTTAACCTGAGCTAGTTTGGATGTAGAATGCGGTCATTTACACCAACTTATGTAACAGTTGTCAATCCCTGTATTTTAACTTGAACATTTCTCATCAGACACTTTGTTCAACAAACAAGGCTGCCTTGGACCCCAACTCTATTATAATAATGCTGTAAATAGAAACGTGTAAAGAAAGAAGATAATGTCTGGGATTTTCTGTAAAAGTATATTCTTTTTGTGTTTATTCTGAAATTTTTTGTTTTGTTTCTCGGGATTCGATTTTGCATTGTACTTCGCGCAGGCGATTTAGCCGATTTAATTTGAGATGCCGACATGTGAAATGCAAATCCTGTCTGCAGTGTGACATTTCTGCACTTATTTACTGGCAAGTGGATCCACGGCCACTTTCAGGACAACGGAGACACCCGCCGCATGTGCAAGGGCATCCATGTAATGACAAACTACAAGACAACTTCAGCCGCTTGTGACCATGACGCCTCCCTCCCAGATGCGCTGAACGACTTCTACGCCCAGTTTGAGGTGCAGAACAACATGGCCGTCCCTCCCCCCAGTGACTAGGTGCTCTGTCTATCCAAGGCTGAAGTGAGAAAAACTCTTAACCCACAGAAGTCTGCTGGAACAGAGAACGTTGACATTGTGCAGAACAGCTAGTTTACCCTGAGCAGCACCCTTGTTCCTACGTGCCTCAAGACAGAAAAAGTCTACAGTCTCATGCCTCAATGACTATCGTCCCGTCAAAATCACACGTATCATGATGACACATCAAGACCCAGCTTCCACCCACACAGGACACCATGCACTTTGCGTATCATTCAAACTGTTTTACAGACAATGCCATCACCACGAACCTCCATCTGGCCCTCACCCAACTGGACAATAAAGACACTTATGTACGAATGCTGTTTATAGACTTCAGTTCAGCATTTAACACAATCATCCCTCAGCATCTGATTGAGAAGCTGAGTCTACTGGGCATGAACACCTCCCTCTGCACCTGGGTCCTGCACTTCCTGACTGGGAGACCTCAGAAAGTCCGGATCGGGAACAACCTCTCCAGCACCAGTGGAGATCTGCTGTCCACTCTGCTGACTCAAGACTAAATAGCAATGCACAGCTCAAACCACATCGTCAAGTTCGCTGATGACATGGCCGTGGTGGGTTTTATCAGCAACAATGATGAGTCAGCAAACAAAGAAGAGGTGAAACAGTTAACGGCCTGGTGTGGAGTGAACAGCCTGTCTCTGAACTTTAACAAAACCAAAGGGTGGTTGTTGACTTTAGGGGAGCAGCCATTTTCCACTGATCATCGATGGATCTTCAGTGGAGATCGTCAAGAGCACCAAATTTCTTGGTGTTTATCTGGTGGAGAATTTCACCTGGTCACTCAATCACCAAGAAAGCCCAGCAGCACCTCTAGTTCCTAAGAAGGCTGAGGAAAGCCCATCTTTCCTCAGCCTTCCTTAGTCTTTCCCCATCCTAACCATGTTCTAACGAGGGACCATGGGGAGCATCCTGAGCAGCTGCATCACTGCATGTTTTGGGAACTGCACCGTCTTGTATTATACTGTGTATCGTATTATATTGTGTTTTTTATATTTGATTGTCTATTTTTTACTTTACTGGAAAGCGCCTTGTGCTCCTTTTGGTGGTTTAATGCGCTTTATAAATAAAATTTGATTAATTGATTGATTGTTTACATGCTGTTTTTGCACAACATTGTGTTTATGTTTACAAATACTCTCTTGTTTATAGTCCTTCTTGTTTATAGTCCTCTTTTGCACATTACCGTATAATCAGAGTATACTGCAGGTTTACTTGTGGCACTATTTTGTGTTTTGTGTATTTGTCCCACACTGTCTTGTGTTGTCTGTTTGCACTGTTTTTAGTCTGCACTATTTACACTCGGTTGCACACGATGCACTTTATGTGGCAAAGAGACTTACTGTAGTCCTTGCTCTGTGTTCTGTTATGCAGCTTTATGTTGTGTGTTGTAGTTTTATGTTGTTTAATGTAGCACCAGGGTTCTGGAGGAACATTGTCTCATTTTCACTGTGTAGTGCTTCAGCTATATATGGTAGAAATCACAATAAAAGCTTCTTGACTTGACATGATCTATCTATCTATCTATCTATCTATCTATCTATCTATCTATCTATCTATCTATCTATCTATCTATCTATCTATCTATCTATCTATCTATCTATCTATCTGTTTGTCTGTTCTTCAATGTAGTGTAAAAAATTCAGGTTTGTAAATCATCTAATTTGTTATTGATCGTATGAACTGATCATTTACACTATTTTGTTTTTATAAATGTTGAACATGCTAAAATAAATTCTTCCTTTTTGCACTGTGTAAACTTTTATTTTTAACCACTTAAACACTATTTTGGTTTCTTGATATTGCATTACTCGCTATTCAACATTTCTCACTAACTCATCCAACCCAAGGCTAAAGTAAGTTTGAACAACAGAGCAACAGTTTTACAGCATATACAATCACACCTCAAAAACTGTTAACCAACCACATACCAAGGTCTGAAATTAAAATCCATTTATGGTAATGAGTTAAGACAGGAGTTGTGTATAAATAGTGCTGAGATGAAGCTTTGGCAAGAGTGCTTTTTATTAGGCGAGAAGTTCAGCGGTTTCAGTAAATAAACAATCTTTTTACAATTATTACCTGTAGGCAAAAAGACTGGATGAATGTCAGAGGTGATAGTTTAAACAGGTCCTTGTTATAAACAAACTTGTGTCTTTTTATTACAAATTGAGAAGCCTTGAAAGCATCAGAGCTGTGAGTATTATGATCACATCACACCGTATATGTTATGTAACTTCTATCGGATTCGGTTTAATCAGATAAAAAAACATTAATCTTCAATCTAACGATCTTACAATCTAATCCTCAAGCATTGTTTTTTATACTTAAGACATGTTTCTTCATTGTTCATGGTATAACAAGACTTTTATCCTCTTTGCAACAGGAATTATTCATGCTGGTTTGTTTAATTTCATTCATTGTGTTTTCAATATTCTTGTGTTGGTGATTTTACAGTACGCACTGTGTCATTGTGCAAGATGAGAAATTGATTTCTCGACAGGCTGAATTCATAATTAGATGCTCATTGTGAGGAGGATATAACTATTGAACACAACTGTTTTCACAACTCACTTATTCCTGCAGATTTTAGCACCATATTGATGGTCAAACTAATGTTAAAATAAAATGAATGTTAAAATACTCAAATAAAATTTGATGTGCCACATACACATACAGAGTATAATAGTAGTAAAATGCTTTTATAAAACAGTTGAATACTAAATAAATGTAAATAGAAATATAATAAAAAAAAAGATGTATAGAAGTATTGAGTATGAAGTATAAAATATACTAATGCTATATATATATATATATATATATGCACACACAGAAAGGGATTGTATGGATATGGCAGAGACATTGACAGTAGTAAACTAAGATAAGATCTATTATTCGTCCCACAGTGGGGAAATTTCTGAAAGGTTTACGCAAATCTCAGCTTGTCTGCAAGCTGGGGTCAGAGCGCAGGGTCAGCCATGGTGTGGCGGAGCAGATTGGGTTAAGCGGCTTGTTTAAGGTCTCAACAGTGGCAGCTTGAACCTGCAACCTTATGATCAGTAACCCAGAGCCTTAACCACTGGAATACCACTGCTCTAATGCACAGTGTTGAGTTTTCAGTCTATCCTCAATGTTACAAAATTACAGTCTAAAATCCAACTAAATTTATTTTATTAAATGTTATTTTACATTTAATTCATATACCATTTTTCTATAAAAACTTTGGCAACACCTAGTGTTTTATGATTTATGGTTTATGGTTTAGACACAGTCATGTTCCTGTATATCTACAACAAACTCAGTAAAAACACACAGACTGGAAGAAATGTCTGTGGAAAGATCAGTCCAAATTTGACAGGAGAGATGATGTTTGCAGACTGCCTCACACCCACAATCAGACATGGAGGCAATGGTGGGAAGTAACAAAGCACAAATACTTTATTACAGTACTTAAGTAGATTTTTCTGGTGTCAGCATTTTACTATTTATTTTTACATTTTTACTTTCATGCTTTACATTTTTACACAAATATCTGTACTCTCTACTTAATACATTTTCAAACCAGGCTAATTACTTTAGTTTTAGTGAAATGTCAATATTTTTTCTTCTCATTGAGCGCTATCAACCTATTTCCTGTCTTTGTTGGGCTTTTTCAATCTATCACTGGTGTATTATTTCCTGGCTCTCACACACCACAGATGTAGATTAGTCAGCAAGACAGAAGTATGTGATTATTGTGATGAGAAAGATTCTTTTAAATTAAAATTATTTTGTATTAATATATTAATTAATGCTGTAAAAAATTAATGTATTAATAACGTTATTGCAAATTCATTTTAATGGCACTTATTTTATACCGTACTTATGACCAGGTGACCCAATACTTTTGGATATATATATATATATATATATATATATATATATATATATATATATATATATATATATATATATATATATATACTTATTATTTTTGCATTTTCCATTATATTTTTCTATCCCTGTCCCCTCGGAGCGCTTCCGATCGGCGCCCCTTGCATGGTGTGCGTGGTGGCCACTTTCTACTAGCCATGTGTGTAAATGAGAGAGAGGGCAGTGAAGTGGTGCGGTTGCAGGGAGAAGATGTGAGGAAGGAGGAGGAGTTCAGGTACCTGGAGTCAACAGTGCAAAGTAATGGAGAGTGTTAGAGAAGTGAAGAAAAGTGTGCAGGCAGGGTGGAGTGGGTGAGGAAAAGTGATAGCAGGAGTGATTTGTGAGAAATATGAGTATTTGCATATTTTTTTTCTTTTAAATTCAACACAGTTTGATAATATATGTATACACATACTTTATGTAAACTTAAGCACTTAAAAAAAATAAAGAATAAAAAAACATTTGACAGAACAACACGAGGAAGAATGGTGACATCTGACAAAAAGTAGACATACATGTGGAATGTGCTTCTCTTTTTAGATTAACAATGACGACAGCTGTGATGTTCTCCAGCCCCAGCAACAACATCGTCCCTGCACTCCTCATTATTTTGACTGTTTGCTGCCCAGTGGTGAGTTTCTATGTCCAGTTGAACTGAACAGACTTTTTTATCACTAGTTTTGCACAAACAATGTTTTTTCCCCATTTGTTTAATAGAAACTGTCCCGGACATCAAACTCTGGATATAAACTGGACATGGCAAAAGATTCTGTCGATGATCAATTCATAGGCTGCGAGTATGACCTGTACTGCCTGATTAAAGACAAGATTCTACCTAGAGAGTTCGAATTTGATGTAAATTTTACTACAATATGGAATAAAACTGACAATATTCATGATTATTTTAAAAGGATAATAAAAGTCTACACGTCCCCTTCTGGGTCTTATTCAAAGCTCAATGATGCTGTGAGCACAGGAAGGCGAAATTATATAGCACATTTCAATTATAAAGCCTACCATTTCTTGCTAACACTCGCCATACAAACATATCAATTGAAAAAATGCACTTATGTTTACCGTAAAACTACCACTAGTTTTGATTTAGCTGTTCGTGGTCAGGAAATGCGATTTGGCAGGTTTGCATCAACTTCGCTTAATAAGAATTTGCGTGGATTTGGTAACACCACCTGTTTCAAGATTAAGACGTGCTTTGGTGCAGACATATCCAGTATGTCTTCTGTGCCTTATGAGAAAGAGGTGCTAATCCCACCTTATGAAAAATTCCAAATAAAAAAAATTCAGAAAAACAAGAAGAAATGTAATGTCCGTTACACGATAGAGAGCGTTGGCAGATTTAGTAATATGAACTGTGTGCTGCAACCCAATTCACACCTGTAAGTAAATCCACATTTCCTCAGAAAAAAGTTGTTTTACCCACTTGTTGACTAACTGGTGTCATTGTTGGTCACCCCCACCCCATCAACACACACACACACACACACACACACACACACACACACACACACACACACACACACACACACACACAATTTGACTTGACTATTATTCAACTATGTAAATGGTTAGTCAGGGATCGTCTGGGCTCACGGCACTCACTTCCGGTTCCATTTTCCAGTTTTCATATTTCGTTTTACAGCACACACACACACACACACACACACACACACACACACACACACACATATACACATTATATATATATATATATATATATATATATATATATATATATATATATATATATATATATATATATATATATATATATATAGCACCTTCTGCAATTCGCACTCCTTTTGTTACCCTCTTCTCTTGGTGGAGTTAAACATGCTCCTGAGGCTCCAGTGACCACTGTTCCTGCCCCTCTCCCCTCCGTGGATCTTTCCACTTCGTCCAGGCCTGCTTCTGCAACGCAGATTAGGATGGGTTCCCTCTTGAGTCTGGTTCCTCTCAAGGTTTCTTCCTTATGCCATCTTGGGGAGTTTTTCCTTGCCACAGTCGCCACCGGCTTGCTCATCAGGGACAAACTTACTTATAAAGAACATCTTCACATTTAATCACCACATTATCTGTGTAAAGCTGCTTTGAGACAATGTTTATTGTTAAAAGCGCTATACAAATAAAAATTAATTGAATTGAATTGAAGTGAGATCATGTTGTTCTAACTTGCTGTCCATGATGAAATCGCAGACATGGTAACACACGTACACAGGACAATGTCTTTTGGCACACTTACTTGTGAATGTCAGTGCTCCCTGTGACTAGTCTCAAATCTTTTTGATACCAACTTGTATTTGAAATGACGAACTTAGAAAGAAGGATCATGTATGAGGATAATTGCAAAGACTTTGATGTGAATGACTTGCAAGCCTACATTAGGGTTCTCATTTTTACGGGTGTGTACAAGTCAAAAGCAGAAGCAACAGCAAGTCTTTGAAATGCTGACACTGGAAGGTCAATGAGATAACCGATGATCGAGATAAACGAAAACCGGCAATATATTAACGTGCTTAAAATTTCTTTATGTACATGATGTGCGTTAATAAATGAGAATGTACATGCAAGTGTGAGGTTTTTTTTAACACATTAGCGTTGCGGCGATTTAGTTAATAAAGGCATGCTATAAAAATGTACATACATGTTTGCTCACAACAAAATGCATATGTGCACCAACTAACAGCAGAGATTTACCAGTATACAATACAAACCACCGTCAATTCTCGATACAAACTTTTATTATATTCTCCAACATTGCAAACACAAGATCGCTCACAAAATCACAAAAAAAGTGCAGGGTGTAGTTAGTTTTTACAAAAAGCTAACCAGTGTCAAATTGGCGAGTGATTTCACTCTGACACAGCTCTGAAAACTATCCTCCACTGCCTCCTCTTCCAACATAGCATCTGTAAGGCTTGATTTTTCCGCCACTTCCGCGAGTTCTTCTGCGGCTGTGCGGCACTGTGCCTGAAACTCATCATTGGAAATAAGTGGCAAATTTGCCCCCCCCTTGTGCTCGCCACCAAGCCAAATATTGAATTCATACAAAGAAATCAGAACATTTAAGTATACAGGTTGAGTCATAATAAATAAAGTGACACAGGGAATAAGTATTGAACAAATAAAGATAACAAGGTGCAAAATGGCATAGAAAGCCAGGAGATCACCTGAAATCTGTCAGTATTGAGAGAGAAACCCTGCCCCCTATCATTACTAATTGATATCAGCTGCTTTAGTCCTAATTGATGGCCTATAAAGGCTTCCCATTGCCCAGGATGCACACAGGAAAGACTTCATGATGGGTAAAAGCTAAGAACTCTCGCAAGATCTTTGTAATCTTATCGTTGAAAAGCATTTTGATGGGAATGGTTATAGGCGCATTTCCAGAATGCGGAATGTGCCTGTGAGCACTGTGGAGGCCATTATGGAAATGGAAAGAGCATCAGTTCACCATAAACCGGCCACAATCAGGTTCTTCAAGTAAGATTCCTGTCCGAGGAGTCCAAAGAATAATCAGGAGAGTTCGCCAAGAGCCAAAAGCCAAGAACCAGGAAGATCTTGCATCAGCAGGTACTGTTGTTTCAAGGAAAACTGTAAGCAATGCACTGAACCGCCATGGCATCTATGCACGATCACCATGCAAGACTCCATTGCTAAACAAAAAACATGGTGAAGCTTGGTTAAAGTTTGCAAAAGAACATTTGGAGAAGCCTGTGGATTATTGGGAGACTATAGTATGGTCAGATGAAATCAAAATTGAACTTTTTGGCATTCATTCTACATACCATGTTTGGAGAAGAAACGGCACTGCCCACCACCCCAAGAACACCATACCAACAGTTAAGTTTGGGGGTGGAAGCATCATGGTTTGGGGCTGCTTTTCAGCAAGGGGTACTGGCAGACTTCATATTATTGAAGGCAGGATGAATGGAGTAATGTACCAGGACATTCTGGATAAAAATCTGCTGCCATCTACCAGAAAGCTAAAAATGAAAAGAGGGTGGACATTTCAGCAAGACAATGATCCCAAACACAAGGCCAAGGAAACAATGAAGTGGTTTTAAAGAAAGAAAATCAAGTTGCTTGAATGGCCCAATCAATCACCTGACCTAAATACCATAGAAAATCTATGGAGAGAACTGAAGATTATCAAAGTTAATAAAAAAGGCCCAAGGAACCTTTAAGATTTAAAGACCATTTGTGTGGAAGAATGGGCCAGAATCACTCCTGAGCAATGCCGACGACTGGTCTCTCCATACAAGAGGCATCTAGAACCTGTATTTACCAACAAAGGCTTTTCTACAAAGTATTAAATAAAGTGTGTTTAATACTTATTCCTTGTCATTTCAATTTATTTATTATGACTCAACTTGTATACTTAAATCTTCTGATTTCTTTGTATGAATTCAATATTTGGCTTGATTGCTACATCTGGTGGAAATTTTGTGTCAATAGCCCACTTAGATATCCCCTTACTGATAAAAATGCTGATGTGTCAAATACTTGTTTTCCCAGCTGTGTATATATGTATATGCTTTGGAAACGCCCCACGTTGTCCACGCTCTGAATCACGTCTAAAATCCATTACATATCTGCACACCAAAGTGTCCAGATGTTGGGAGACCCTATATACGGCCCATTCTTTCTCCTCGCAAATGTATGCTGACATAGTTGGGTTTAAGGAGCTATGGGGAGATGCCCAGGGTCCAGGAGACGCTAGCTGGCTATTTCTCCCCAGGTGTGGCGTCGCTAAAGGCTCCAGTATTGCCTACTAGGCTGTTGAAAGCCACTTCAGCCTTAGTGGGTAAGGCTTATGCAGCAGTAGGCCAGGCCGCAGGCTGCCTCCACACTATGAATGTGTCGCACGCATACCAGGCCGACCTGCTGCGAGAGTTGGACAAGGGTTTCAGTTATTAATATACTGTCGAATATAAGGAGTCGCGTCGTGGTGGGACACAAGCAGGCTTTGGTCCTGGAACAGAAAGTGTGCACCCTCCCTTCAGCGGATGTCTCCCTCCATTCCCACCTGAGAGATCCCTGCAGATAGGGGAAACCCGCCATCTCTCCAGAGGTTCTGACGGCTGCAGGGCACTGCTCCAGCCGCTCTGGAAGGGTGAGAGGCCAGCCTCGAGAGGTTGGTTCCCCTGAGAGATTTCCTGGCAGCCTGGGAAGAGCTGTCAGACGTATCTCCATGGGTCCTGCATACCATAGAGGTGGGCTACTCGATTCAATTCGGGTCTCCTGTTCAATGGGTTGTGTCCCACTCACCCTCCTAAGGGGCCATCGAGGTGGTTCGCCCCTTGGTCAGAGAGTCAGGTTACTACAGCCAGTACTTAGTTGTTCCAAAGAAGGGCGGCAGATCGAGGCTGATCTTAGATCTACGCTCCTTGAACTGCTCACTCATGAGGTTTAGGATCAGGATGCTTACCCTCAAGAAGGTCGTGTTCAGATCAAGTCAAAAGACTGTTTTGTCATGATAGATCTAAGGGACACCTATTTCCACATAGCCATCCTTCCTGCTCACAGGAGGTTCCTTGAGGTTTGCTTTCGGGAGTGAAGCTTACCAATATCGGGTACTTCCCTTTGGCCTAGCACTTTTGCCCCGCACCTTCACAAAGTGCATGAATGTGGCTCTAGCCCCGCTAGTTGGTATTAACTCGATCAGAGCTTTAGGCTGTCCGGCATCAAGATGTCGTTCTTGCCTGCATGTAGAAGCTGGGGTTAAGACTGTGCGCAGGAAGAGTGTGCTTTCTCCGTTGCAGAGAACCACCTTCTTGGGCATGGTATGGGACTCGACCTTGATGTGGGCAGTATTGTCTCCTGCCCGGATTGCAGCCATTCTCACAGAAGTCGAGAAAGTGAGAGAAGGACAACCACTCACTGTAAAGCAGTTCCAGAGGCTGCTGGGTCTCATGGTGGTGGCATCCAACATGATTCCGCTTGGGCTCCTCTATATGAGGCCCCTCCAGTGGTAGCTCAGAGACATTCTTTAGATTGACCCTGGTATTGAATTGACCCAGGAGATAAAAGGGGTTCTAAAAACAATTCAGAAATAAAATTTTACTTTATAACCCCTTTAACATATTGTCTTCATATCAATATTAAACAATGTAGATTACATATATTGTTAATGTTTGCAATCAATCTCTACTAGATCACATTCAACAATGGAAGTGTGATTAATTTTTTGTCACAAGGTTATAATTTATGTTAAAAATCCACTCTACTCAAGACTTGGGTGTTATAAACGATGCTCATCTTGGAAAAAAATGTGAGGCAATTTTTTTTTTAACATTTATTATTTTGATGCAAACTCTCAATAGATGAACTTGAACTTAAACACTCAAATCACTTTTTATCTTACTGTAATAAAACGAAATACAGAAGAGCTGAGACATGCAAGACACTTCCATGTCGACTTCTAAAAATCGACATCCCCCAATGTGCATATATGAAGAATATTGTCCTGAAAGGTTATGATTACCACTGCACGACTCTTTTACTCAACCAGTAATCCAAGGATGTGTCTTTTCCCTAAAACACATAACACATCATGTCACATTCAGTTGAAACCAGATATTTACAAACACTTCAGAAAAAAACACAAAAACTTTTATTTCATGTCATACATTAAATCAGAGTAAACTTTTTCTGTTTTAAATCAATAAATATTAACATATTTTTTGCATTTGTTAAATGTCAGAATCGAGTGAGGTAGAATTTGTATGTTTTTTATTATCACTTTCATCAAAGTCAGAAGTATACATTTTATCGTGCCTTTAAACAAAATAAAAAACCTCCAGATGATTCCATTCTTAGCTTAAGAAGCCTCTGATAGGTTCATTGATTCCTTTTGAGTTTATTGGTGGCACACCTGTGGATGCATATAAAGGCACACCTCAAACACAGAGCCTCTTTCTTTCACATCATGGGAAAATCAAGAGAAATCCACCAAGACATCAGAAAAAGAATTGTTGACCTCCGCAAGTATGGCTCATCCTTAGGTGCAATTTCCAGATGCCTGAAGGTCCCACGTTCATCCGTTCAGACAATAATACGCAATTTTAAAAAACATGGGAATGTACAACCATCATACCGCTCAGGAAGGAGACGGATTCTGAGTCCCTGAGAGGAATGTTTTTTGTTGCGAAATGTGCAAATCAACCCCAGGACAACAGCAAAAGATCTTGTGAAGATGCTGGCTAAAACTGGTAAAACAGTGTCATTATCCACAGTAAAACGAATACCATGAGCTGAAAGGTTACTCTGGGAGGAGAAAGCCATTACTTCAAAACCACCATAAAAAAGCCAGACTACAGTTTGCAACTGCACATGAGGGAAAAAATCTTAATTTCTGGAGACATGTTGTGTGGTCTGACGAAACAAAAATTGAATGATAAACGGTATATTTGAATGAAAAAGGGTGAAGCTTTGAAGCCTCAGAACACCATCCCAACTGTCAAGTATGCGGGTGGTAGTATAATGTTGTGGGGCTGCTTTGCTGCAGAAGGGACTGGTGCACTTTACAAAATAGATGGCATCATGAGAAAAGAAAATTATGTGGATATATTAAAGCAACATCTGAAGACATTAGCCAGGAAGTTAAAGCTTTTGCGCAAATGGGTCTTCCAAATGGATAATGACCCCAAGCATACCTCCAAATTAGTTACAAAGTGGCTTAAGGACAACAAAGTCAAGGTATTGGAGTGGCCATCACAAAGCCCTGATCTCAATCCCATAGAAAATTTGTGGGCGGCACTGAAAACGCGAGTGCGAGCTAGAAGGCCTACAAACCTGACCCAGTTACACCAGTTCTGTCAAGGGTTAGGGTTAGGGTTAGGAGGAGTGGGCCAAAATTCCAGCAAACTATTGCAGAAAGCTTGTGGAAGGATACCCAAAACGTTTGGCCCAAGTGAAACGGGGCAATTCCACCAAATACTAAGGAAGTGTATGTATACTTCTGACTTTGATAAAAGTGATAAATAAAAAATCATAAAAATTCTACCTAGCTCGATTCTGACATTTAACAAATGCAAAAAATATGTTAATATTTATTGATTTAATACAGAAAAAGTTTACTCTGATTTAATGTATGACAGTAAAGAAATAAACGTTTTTGTGTTTTTTTCTGAAGTGTATGTAAATATCTGGTTTCAACTGTATCATAACCTTAAGCTACAATACATCTGATCACAAAAATATTATGGACCTTCAAAGAGTAGATGCTGACCCGACAAACATCACAAACCATTTTGATTTGTACCAGCGCCCTTTGGATCCCACTTCATGTAGAGTGTTGACATTGGACTACTTTGGGTTCCACAGCATCAACTGACTGTATAAGACTATAGAAAAGACATTACTCATAATCACAGACTCCGGTGCTCATGGTAGTTCTCACTCTCTGGTGTTTCGTATTCTTTGGAGTCACACTCTTGATATCACCCAAATGTGTATGGGTTCCCCTTTTGAGTCTGGTTCCACTCAGGTTTCTTCCTCAGACCATCTAAGGTTTTAGGTAGTATTTCCTTTCCACAGTTCACCCCAGACTGCTCATCAGGGATAAAAACACACATAATTAAATTATATTACATTTTTTTTTATATTAAATAATTCTTACATTTGTAAAGCAAAAAACAATGTCTATTGTGAAAAGTACTATAAAATTAAACTTAAACTTGATTCACAGAATTTGGCAGTATGTGTACCACAGATTTACTTTTTGCAGTTTCTGCATGTGGTTTGTGTCCTTGTGACCTTTTGATGGTCCATATGCCTTGCAGTGCTTCCACTTTCCACTAGCTGCAACTGAATTTAATGAAAAGACTGTTAGTTCAGGATTCCTTTTATTTCCCTCTATATACATGTGAATCTCAATAAATTAGAATATCATTCAAAGGTTTATTAATTTCAGTAATTCAATTTAAAAAACAAAACTCTTTATATAGAATTATTAAACACAGACTGATATATTTCAAGTGTTTATTTTTATTTTATTTTGATGATTATGGCTTATAGCTAATAAAAAAAAAAATTCAGGATCTCAGAAAATTAGAATATTACTAAAGATGAATAAAAACAGACAGTGAGTCAGGGATTGTGGAGCCATGTCATCTTATGGTGTTGGTCCACTGTGTTTTATCAGATCCAAGGTCAGCGCAGCCGTCTAACAGGACGCTTTAGAGCATGTTATGCTTCCCTCTGCTGACCAGCTTTGTGGAGATGCTGATTTCATTTTCCAGCAGGACTTGACACTTTCCCACAGTGCCAAAAGTACTAATACCTGGTTTATGGTATCCCTGTGCTTGATTGGCCAGCAAACCTGACCCAAACGGTATTATGAAGAGAACGATGCAAGGCACCAGACCCAACAATGCAGTAGAGCAACCTTGGCTTCCATAACAGCAGCAGCACAGACTGATTGCCTCCATGCCATGCTGCATTGCTGCAGTAACTCATGCAAAAAGAGAGCCCTGACCAAGTACTGAGTGATGTACATGTTCATACTTTTCAGTAGTCAAACATTTCTTAAATGTTAAAAATCTTTTTAAGTAATATTAAAACATTTCCTGAATTTTGGGTTTTCATTAGCTGTAAGCCATGATCATCAAATATACTGCAATATATCAGTAATGAATCTATATCTAAATCTATATAATAAATACTAATGACTAATATCTTCTTCGGTAATAACTCACGGTTCGATTATTAAACCGCATCCTCGATGTTGTTTTTATGGTCTCCAGTTACTTTCGGTTTTAGCAACAACGTGTCTCATTAACGCGCTCACGAAAGAACGAACGAATGCATGCACGAGTGTTTTAACTTTAATAAATTGAGTCTTTGAGGAGGGAACACTGTAGTGTGAGGTTCAGGGAAGAGGTCAGACAGGGACTCAGTGGTGGTGAAGAGGTGTTGGATGACTGGGCAACTACTGCAGAAGTGATAAGGGAGACAGCTAGAAAGGTACTTGGTGTGACATCTGGAAAGATGGAATACAAAGACATGTGGTGGTAAAATGAGGAAGTGCAGAAGAGCATAAGGAGAAAGAGGTTGGCAAAACAGAATTGTGATCAGAAAAGTAGGCGGAAGTACAAGAGATGCAGCAGCAGGTGAAGAGGGATGTGGCTAAAGCAAAGGAAAAGGCTTATGAGGAGTTGGATGTGAAGTTAACCACTAAGGAAGGAGAAAAGGATTTATACTGATTGGCCAGGCAGAGGGAGCAAGGATGTGCTGCAAGTTGGAGCAATAAAGGATGGAGATGTAAATGTGTCGACTAGTGAGGAGAGTGTGTTGAGAAGATGGAGGGAGTATTTTAAGCAGCTGCTGAATGAGGAAAATGAGAGAGAGATAAGGTTGGATGGTGTGGAGATGGTGAAGCAGAAAGTGGATAGAATTAGTAAGGAGGAGTTGAGAGCAGCGATTAAGAGGATGAAGAGTGGAAAGTCGGTTGGACAAGATGCCATACCATTTACATTTGCGGCATTTAGCAGACACCCTTGTCATAGAAGAAGGCAAGGTGATTAGCAGTTAGGGAGGATGGAGCAGATGTGGCAGGGGGGTTGAGTAGTGAAGAGAAGATGTTGTGATCGAGTTGTGATTTTTTCCACTTCCTCTCTGCTGATCTGAGTTCTCGTCGATTGCTGCGCAAAACTTTTACAGCCAGGGTGTGGGACAAGAAGTCTTCTTGGTTTTTTTTTGTCAAGAGGCAGAGGAAAGAAATGAGAGGACAGAGTCAGTAGCAAAGTCCAGGGGCAGAAAGGAATAGAGTCAGGAAGAGATGAAAGATTACAGGAAGCTACATAGGAGGGAGAGATGGAGTGATGTTTAGGATGGATAAGAGAGACATGTAAATTGTTCTTTAGTAGAATAGGAAGTGTGATTGAAAAGGAAACCAGGTGATGATCAGAAATTGGAAGTGGAGTGGCAGTCATATCTGTAGCTGGGGTAGGGCAAGTGAAAACCAGGTCCAGGACATTTTCTCCCTTGTGTGTTGGAGGGCAGCTGTTAAATGTCAAGGATAAGGTATTCAGAAAAGTCAGAATTCAAGATGACTGAAGTTTGTCAGATGGGAGGTTGAAGTCACCAAGAACTGTTAGAGGAGTGCTGTCAGAAGGGAATGAAAGGATGCCTGAGGAATGGAGAAGGAGTGTGCTTGTACCAATTTTTTGAATAAAGGAGATGTGCAGACCTGCTGTAACTACAGGGGAATACAGTCGATCGGTCACACCCTGAAGTTAAGTGTAGTAGAAACCAGGCTGAGAGAAGAGGTGACCATCTGTGAGCAACGGTATGGTTTCATGCCGAGGAAGAGCACAACAGATGCATTATTTGATTTGAGAATGTTGATGGAAAAGTATAGAGAAGGTCAGAAGGAGTTGCCTTGTGTGTTTGTGGATTAAGAGAAAGCATATGACAGGAAGGAGAGAGGAGTTGTGGTATTGTATAAGGAAGTCTGGTGTGTCAGAGAAGTATGTTAGGGTGGTGCAGGACATGTATGAGGACAGTGTGACAGCAGTGAAGTGTGCAGTAGGAATGACAGACTGGTTCAAGGTGGAGGTAGGACTGCATCAAGGATTGGCACTGAGCCCTTTCCTGTTTGCAGTGGTGATGGAGAGGTTGATGGATGAAGACAGAGAGGAGTATCAGTGGACTATGATGTGTGCGGATGATATTGTGATTTGTGGTGAGAGTAGGGAGCAGGTTGAGAAGAGCCTGGAGAGGTGAAGGTATGTGCTGGAGAGAAGGGGAATGAAAGTCAATAGGAGTAAGACAGAGTACATGTGTGTGAATGAGAGGGAGGGCAGTGGAGTGGTAGAGTTGCAGGGAGAAAAGGTGGTGAAGGTGGATGAGTTTAGGCACCTGGGATCAATAGTGAAAAGTAATGTAGAGCGTGTTAGAGAAGTGAAGAAAAGAGTGCAGGCAGGGTGGAGTGGGTGGAGAAGAGTGATAGCAGAAGTGATTTGCGATAGAACGGTATCTGCAAGAGTGAACGGGAAAGTTTATAGGACTGTGGTGCGACCTCCAGAAGAAGAAGAAACTTTGTTACTATCTTTTAAGTATTTTAGGCTTTTATTTTTAATGAGTATTAAAGATATAGGCAACCTTTTTTCTCTATTTAACTACATTTATGATTCAATATGTTATTTTTACCCTATATATTATATTTTGCACCACAACTTTATCTGCTGTGGCTTATTTGCTCTGCAGGAACACCGATATTGCCAAAACCATTTCATTTGTCCATTGAATACCAATGGTTCTTCTAATTATTGACATTATACTGTAATTTCATTTGTTATTTCAAAATAAACATTTGAAGGATATTTTTACTACTTTGTCTATTTTTTAGCATATCAATTTACCTCAAAGGTGTTCAGTGGCACTGACCTGGATGGAGGTCAGAGCACCATAGCAGGCCACTCAAGATCTTCCAGGCCAGCCCATGTAAAGCATATTTACATGGAGCTGGCTTTATGCAAAGGGACACTGACATGCTGGAACAGGTTTGGGTCTTCTAGTTCAAGTGAAGGGAAAATAACCCAGCCATTAGGGGGGCACACGCCAGTGTACTCTTAGTGCCGGTCCCAAGCCCGGGTAAATGGGGAGGGTTGCGTTAGGAAGGGCATCCAGCATAAAACATGTGCCAAATCAAATATGCGGATCACAAATGAGAATTTCATACCGGATCGGTCGAGGCCCGGGTTAACAACGACCGCCACAGGTATCGTTAGCCGACAGGGTACCGGTGGAAATTGGGCTACTGTTGGCCGAAGGAGGAGAAGGAGAGGAGGAAGGCGTCTACAGAGACGGCAGGAAAAGGAGCAGTGTAGGAGAGTAGAGGTTCGGGTTGGTACTTTAAATGTTGGTACTATGACGGGTAAAGGGAGAGAGATAGCTGATATGATGGAGAGGAGAAAGGTAGATGTGTTGTGTGTTCAGGAGACCAAGTGGAAAGGGAGTAAGGCCAGGAACATTGGAGGTGGGTTTAAACTGTTTTATCATGGTGTGGATGGGAAGAGAAATGGTGTAGGGGTGATTCTGAAGGAAGCGTACAGTAAGAGTGTAGTGGAGGTGAAGAGAGTTTCTGATAGGGTGATGATCGTGAAGGTGGAAGTTGAAGGGATGATGATAAATGTCATCAGTGCCTATGCTCCACAAGTTGGCTGTGAGATGGAGGAGAAAGAAAGATTCTGGAGTGAATTAGATGAAGTGGTAGATGGTGTACCTAGGAAAGAACGATTGGTGATTGGGGCAGACTTTAATGGGCATGTAGGTGAAGGGAACAGAGGTGATGAGGAGGTGATGGGTAGGTATGGTTTTAAGGAGAGGAATGTGGAAGGTCAGATGGTGGTAGATTTTGCTAAAAGGATGGAAATGGCAGTGGTGAACACGTATTTTAAGAAGAAGGAGGATCATAGGGTGACGTATAAGAGTGGAGGAAGGTGCACACAGGTGGATTATCTTCTGTGTAGGAGATGCAACCTGAAGGAGATTGGAGACTGTAAGGTGTTGGCGGGGGACAGTGTAGCTAGACAGCATCGGATGGTGGTCTGTAGGATGGTTTTGGAGGCGAAGAAGAAGAGGAGGAAAGTAAGGTTTGAAAGAAGAATAAGATGGTGGAAACTAAAGGAGGAAGAGTGTAGTGTGAGGTTCAGGGAAGAGGTCAGACAGGGGCTCGGTGGAGGTGAAGAGGTGCTGGATGATTGGGCAACTACTGCAGGAGTGATGAGGGAGGCAGCTAGAAAAGTACTTGGTGTGACATCTGGAAATAGAAAGCAAGACAAGGAGACGTGGTGGTGGAATGAGGAAGTGCAGGAGAGCATTAGGGGGAAGAGGTTGGCAAAACAGAAGTGGGATCGACAGAGTGATGAGAAAAGTAGGCAGGAGTACAAGGAGATGCGGCAGCAGGTTAAAAGGGATGTGGCGAAAGCCAAGGAAAAGGCATATGAGGAACTGTATAAGAGGTTGGACACTAAGGAAGGAGAAAAGGATTTATACCGATTGGCCAAGCAGAGGGACCGAGCTGGGAAGGATGTACTGCAAGTTAGAGCAATAAAGGATGGAGAGGGAAATGTGTTGACTAGTGAGGAGAGTGTGTTGAGAAGATGGAGGGAGTATTTTGAGCAGCTGATGAATGAGGAAAATCAGAGAGAGAGAAGGTTGGAGGATGTGGAGTTAGTAAAGCAGGATGTAGATAGGATTAGTAAGGAGGAAGTGAGAGCAGCGATTAAGAGGATGAAGAATGGAAAGTCGGTTGGACCAGATGACATACCGGTAGAAGCGTGGAGATGTTTAGGAGAGATGGCAGTGGAGTTTTTAACCAGATTGTTTAACAGGATTCTGGAAGGGGAGAGGATGCCTGAGGAATGGAGAAGGAGTGTGCTGGTACCGATCTTTAAGCATAAGGGAGATGTGCAGACCTGCAGTAACTACAGGGGAATTAAGTTGATCAGTCACACCATGAAGTTATGGAAAAGAGTAGTGGAAGCCAGGTTGAGAGAAGAGGTGACCATCTGTGAGCAACAGTATGGTTTCATGCCGAGGAAGAGCACCACAGATGCCTTATTTGCTTTAAGGATGTTGATGGAGAAGTATAGAGAAGGACAGAAGGAGCTGCATTGTGTATTTGTGGATTTAGAGAAAGCGTACGACAGGGTGCCGAGAGAGGAGTTGTGGTATTGTATGAGGAAGTCAGGTGTGTCAGAGAAGTATGTGAGGGTGGTGCAGGACATGTATGAGGACAGTGTGACGGCAGTAAAGTGTGCAGTAGGTACGACAGACTGGTTCAGGGTGAAGGTTGGACTGCATCAAGGATCGGCCCTGAGCCCTTTCCTGTTTGCAGTGGTGATGGACAGGTTGACGGACGAGGTCAGACAGGAGTCTCCCTGGACTATGATGTTTGCAGATGATATTGTGATTTGTGGTGAGAGTAGAGAGCAGGTTGAGAAGAGCCTGGAGAGGTGGAGATATGCGCTGGAGAGAAGGGGAATGAAAGTCAGTAGGTGTAAGACAGAGTACATGTGTGTGAATGAGAGGGAGGGCAGTGGAGTGATGCGGTTGCAGGGAGAAGAGGTGGAGAAGGTGGAGGAGTTCAAGTACCTGGGGTCAACAGTGCAAAGTAATGGAGAGTGTGTTAGGGAAGTAAAGAAAAGAGTGCAGGCAGGGTGGAGTGGGTGGAGAAGAGTGACAGGAGTGATTTGTGATAGAAGAGTATCTGCAAGAATGAAAGGGAAAGTTTATAGGACTGTGGTGAGACCTGCGATGTTGTATGGATTAGAGACAGTGGCATTGAGTAAAAGACAGGAGGTGGAGCTGGAGGTAGCAGAGCTGAAGATGTTGAGGTTTTCGTTGGGAGTGACGAGGATGGACAAGATTAGAAATGAGTTTATTAGAGGGACAGCACATGTAGGATGTTTTGGTGACAAGGTGAGGGAGGCGAGATTGAGATGGTTTGGACATGTGCAGAGAAGGGACATGAATTATATTGGTAGAAAAATGCTGAAGATGGAGCCACCAGGTAGGAGGAAAAGAGGAAGGCCAAGGAGGAGGTTCATGGATGTGGTGAGGGAAGACATGCAGGTAGTTGGTGTAAAAGAGGCAGATATAGAGGACAGGGTGGTATGGAGACGGATGATCCGCTGTGGCGACCCCTAATGGGAGCAGCCGAAAGAAGAAGAAGAAGTTCAAGTGAAGGGAAAATGTCATTCTACTACATCCAATTGTGTGCCTTCAACTTTATGGTTGGAAACATCTCTGTTATGCTAATTTCAGCATACAGACCGCTCATCAGATGATCTAAACCGGATTTAAAACAGGTAAAATCGTGGCCAGCAGGACTGTCTCTGCTCTTCAGCACTGACTGGGACATGTTTAGATAGACTGCAACCAACGGCGATTCCAACAACTTGGAGAAAAACACATCATCAGTGACCAGCTACATCAACAAGTGTGTTGACGATATGACCATCTCCAAGACATCACTACACGCTCCAACCAGAAGCCGTGGATGACCGCAACAGTGCGTGCGCTACTGATAAAAATCGATGACAAGACGGCCTTAAGAACAGCATGGGCCAAACTGTCCCGTGCCATCAGAGGGGCGAAGTGCACAGATGACAAGCAAATCCACAGCCACTTCCAGGACAGTGGAGACACCCGCGTGTGTGACAGGGCATCCAGGCAATAACAAAATACATGACAACTTCACCTGTTTTGCCTCCCTCCAAGATGCGTTGAATGACTTCTACGCCCGGTTTGAAGTGCAGAACAACGAGGAGGCAAGGAAGACCACTCCTCCCAGGGACCAGGTGCTCTGTCTAACCACAGCTGAAGTGAGGGAAAACTCTATGCAGAGTTAACACACAGAACCCACCTGCTGGACCAGACAACGTTCCTGAGTGCTCAGGGAATGTGCAGAACAGCTAGCGGTTGTCTTCACTGTCATCTTCAACATCTCCCTAAGTAGCACCATTGTTCCTATGTGCTTCACGACAATGACCACTGTCCCCATGCCAAAGAGGTCTACAGTCTCCTGCCTCAATGACTATTGTGTGTTTTGAGAGGCTTAGTCCTGATGCACATCATGACCCAGCTTCTATGCTCACTGGACCCCATGCAGTTTGCCTATCGTCCAAACCATTCCACGGACGATGCCATCTCTATGACCCTCCAGGCTTCCTGACTAGGGGACCTCAATCAGTCCGGATCGGGAACAGCATCTCCAGCACCACCACACTGAGCACTGGGGCCCCTCAGGGCTGTGTGCCGAGCTCTCTGCTGTTCACTCTGCTGACTCACGACTGTGTAGCAATGCACAGCTCGGATCACATTATCAAGTTTACCGATTACACGACCGTGGTGGATCTTATCAGCAAGAAAGACGAGTCAGCATACAGAGAGGAGGTAAAACAGTTAACAGCCTGGTGTAGAGCCAACAACCAGTCTCTGAACATTGACAAAACAAAAGAGATGTTTGTTGACTTCAGGAGAGCAAAGAGCGGCTATTCTCCACTGATTATCAATGGATATGGCGGAGAATTTCACTTGGTCACTCAATCACCAATAAAACATAGTAGCGTCTCTACTTCCTCAGAAGGCTGAGGAAAGCTCATCTCCTTCCCCCCATCAAAACCATGTTCTACAGAGGGACCATTGAGAGCATCCTGAGCAGCTGCATCAATGCCTGGTTTGGGAACTGCACCATCTTAGATTGCAAGACCCTTCAGAAGATAATGAGGATGGCTGAGAAGATCATTGAAGTCTCTCTTTTCTCCATCATAGACATGTACACTACACGCCGCATCGGCAAAGCCAACAGCATTGTGGATGACCCAACACACTCCTCACACACACTCTTCACATACCCCTCTCACACACTCTTCCTCCTCCTGCTCTCAGGAAAGAGGTTCTGAAAGAGCGGCTCAACACACAGACCTGAACTGAAACACACACACACACACACACACACACACACACACACACACACACACACACACACACACACACACGCGCACACACACACACACACACACACACACACACACACACGCACACACACTCACTCACTCACTCACTCAGCTGTGTTACTGAACTGTACAACCTGAACTCAACACACACTCATTACTCATCTCAATCCATTCAAGTCAAGTCAAGTCAAGTCAAGTCAAGTTTATTTGTATAGCGCTTTTCACAACAGACATTGTCTCAAAGCAGCTTTACAGAAAACAACAGTGAAGGTGAATGGTGTGCGTTTGTCCCTGATGAGCAGCCGTGGCGACAGTGGCAAGGAAAAACTCCCTTAGATGATATGAGGAAGAAACCTTGAGAGGAACCAGACTCAAAGGGGAACCCATCCTCATATGGGTGACATCAAAAGTTTGGTCATAAATCTTTCAACAATACAGAACAATTTGTGATCATCATAGATCCAGCATCAGCTTCTCCATGCCAGGGCCTTTAAACACTCGGCATCTACTTCTCCATGATCATCCATAGGTCCATAATTCTTCTCTGAGTCTGGTTCCTCTCAAGGTTTCTTCCTCATATCATCTAAGGGAGTTTTTCCTTGCCACTGTCGCCACGGCTGCTCATCAGGGACAAACGCACACCATTCACCTTCACTGTTGTTTTCTGTAAAGCTGCTTTGAGACAATGTCTGTTGTGAAAAGCGCTATACAAATAAACTTGACTTGACTTGACTTGACTTGACTTGAAACCCCATTTATTATTTATTATAATAATAAGTCTGTTTGCACTGTTTTTAGTCTGCACTATTTACACTTGGTTGCACACAATGCACTTTAAGTGGCAAAGACACTTACTTTAGTCCTTGCTCTGTGTTCTGCTATGCAGCTTTATGTTGTGTGATGTAGCTCTATGTTGTTTAATGTAGCACCAGGGTTCTGGAGAAATGTTGGCTCATTTCACTGTGTAGTGCGTCAGACTTGACTTGACATGTTTACACTGTCTTTCTGTTCTTCAATGCATTATGAAATAATTCAGGTTTGTAAATCCTCTAATTTTGTTATTGATCATGTGAACTGCTCATTTACACTATTTTTTAATAAAGGTTGAACATGCATAATATAAGTTCATCCTTTTTTTCACTGTGTAAACTTTTATTTCGAACCACTTAAACACTATATTGGTTTCTTGATATTGCATTACTCGCTATTAGTATTTCTCACTAACTTATCCAACCCAGGGCTAAAGTAAGCAACAACAGAAAGCAACAGTTTTACTGCACATACAATCACACCTCAAAAACTGTTAAACTGCAACCAGAAGTTGTGTATAAATAGTGCTGAGATGAAGCTTTGGCAAGAGTGCTTTTTTTATTAGACAAGAACTTCAGCTGTTTTAGTAAATAAACAATCTTTTTACAATTATTACCTGTAGGCAAAAAGACTGGATGAATGTCAGAGGTGATAGTTTGAGCAGGTCCTTGTTATGAACAAACTTGTGTCTTTTTATTACAAATTGAGAAGCTTGAAAGCATCAGAGCTGTGAGTATTATGATCACATCACACCGAATATGTTATGTAGCTTCTATCGGATTCGGTTTAATCAGATAAAAAACATTAATCTTCAATCTAACGATCTAACAATCTAATCCTCAAGCAATCGTTTTTTTATACTTATGACATGTTTCTTCATTGTTCATGATATAATAAGACTTTTATTCCCTTTACAACATGATTTTATAATATGCACTGTGTCATTGCACTGGGTGAGAACCAAAAAAGATTTGATGTTTCCAAACTTATTAGATTCTATACATATGCATGCATGCTTTAACCCAGTTAAAACATAATATGTAAATCAATCCATTTGTTTTGAGTCATGTGTACCACTATTATTTTCTATGTAGAATATGCAAAAATAGAAACTTTTTTTTTTGCGTTTTTTATTTTAAATAAATTTGCAAAGATTAGGAACAAACTTCATTATGGGGTATTGTTTGTAGAATTTTTAGGAAAATAATGAATTTAATCCATTTTGGAATAACAAATATTGTATCTTAGAGAGCATCTATTATAGCAGCATGACTTCATAGCAGACGGGTCTACGTGCTGAACCTTTCCTGCCTGCAGTCTAGACCTTTCAACATTTGATGCATCATGAAATTAAAAATACAACAAAGGACACCCAGAACTCTTAAGCAGCTAGAATATATATCCCTGTCCCAACTTTTTTGAGACATGTTGCAGCCATCAAATTGAAAATGACCTTGTTTTTTCCCAAAAAATGGTAGAAATTCTTAATTCAAACATTTGAAAGTTTTTTGTTTAACTGTGAATAGAATATTATAATAATAATATAATATGTGGATTTATAAGATTAATCAAATCAAATCAAATCAAATCAAATCAAATTTTATTTGTCACATCCACATACATATAGGGTCCGACAGTCCGGCATGAGGGAATAGGATGAGGAGAAAAATAAAACAGAGAAAAAGAAGGCAGATAAATAAAGTATAAAAACTATATAAAATATAAGCGTATATAAATATATATATATATATATATATATATATATATATATATATATATATATATATATATATATATATATATATATATATATATATATGAGAAAAAATATATATATACAAAATATGCTTCTGGCAGTAAGCAGTAACACAGTAAACAGTTTAAGGTGGTTTTGTCCATTAGCAAAAAAAAATGCATTCTGTTTTTATTTACATTTTGCACATTGCCCCAACTTTTTTAGGTTTGGGGTTGTATATAAACATTGTATTATGCGATAATAATTAAAAAATATTTATGGTCTTAATTAAAGACCAATCTAAAAGAATTCATAACTGTCATTGAACAATGCCACTTTAATATATATATAGATTAATTAATTTGGTTTAAACTAGTCTTAATTATGGGCCAAATGAAATATGGGTATCAGCATAATTTTTTCTCCAAACATAACAGTGATAACAGTATAAAATACATAAGAAATAAAAAATAAATAAAATAAATAAAAATGAAAAACTGACAGAACAACATGGGGAAGAATGGGGACATCTAGTAGACACAACACACAACCGAAACACAAAATAAACATGTCATGTATCAGGATTACTGTGGTTGTTACCAGTATCCGTAGTTAGAGGGTGCTGTAACAGAGGAGAGAAATAGTTATGTTGTTGGTGAAGAAAGGAAGTAAAAGGTGCTTGGAAAATGCACAGGTGTGTGTGTGTGTGTGTGGTTATTTTAATATAGGCAGAAATGTTACAATACATGTGAAATTTGCTTATTGTTTCAGATTAACAATGAAAAGAGCTGTGAAGTTCTCCAGCACCGGCAACAACACTGTCGCTGCACTCCTCATTATTTTGATTGTTTGCTACATGGTGGTGAGTTTTTACCGTATGGCAAGTTGTGCATTGAACAGGCTTTTTTTAATCACTAGTTTTCTAAATGTAATATTTTTTCCTCATTTGTTTAATAGAAATTATCCTGGACTTCAGATTCTGGCAGTACACTGGACATGGCACCAAATTCTGTCGATGATCAATTCATAGGCTGCGAGAATGACACGTACAACAAGATTATAAATGAGACTCTACCTAAAGAGTTACATTTAGATGTAAATTTTAATAAAGCTTGGAAAAGATACAATAAAATTAAGAATTATTTTGAAAGGATAATAAAAGTCTACACATCTAGTACTGGGTCTTATCAAAATCTCAATAATGCTGTGAGCTCAGGCAGGCTGAGATATAAAGATGATTTTAGGTTTAAAGCCTACCATTTCTTCCTAACACGTGCCATACAAATGTTTCAAGTAAAGAAATGCACTGATGTTTTCCGTAGGACCAACATCTCTTTTAATTCAGCTGTTCCTGGTCAGGAAATCAGATTTGGCAGGTTTGCATCAGCTTCGTTTATTTATAACTTGACTCATTTTGGTGGAATCTCCTGTTTTAAGATTAGGACATGCTTTGGTGCAGACATATCCACAATGTCTTAGCTCACTAATGAGAAAGAGGTGCTAATCCCACCTTATGAAAAATTCAAAATCACAAATATTAGGAAAAATGAGATGGAAAATGAGACTGTAAGATTATTTACACTCTAAAGAGTGCTGGAAATTTTAGTAATATGAACTGTGAGCTGACAAATCGAAATGTAAGTAAAACACAGATTGTTTGAAATGCTCCTTATACATTAGAAAAACTCTAGATTGTTTTATTATTATTACTATAATTATATTATTATCATTAGCTCCAATGAAGTAATTAGAAAAATATAAAAAAATAAAATAGGTGCATGTTTTTAAACTATTTATTTGTATGATACAGCTGCAAATAAGTATTTGAGGTGTTTATCAGCTAAAATTCTGACCCTCAAAGACCTGTTAGTCTGCCTTTAAAATGTCCACCTCCACTACATTTATTATCCTAAATTAGATGCTCCTGTTTGAGGTCGTTAGCTGCATAAAGACACCTGTCCATCCCATACAATCAGTAACATGGGCAAGACCAAAGAGCTGTCCAAAGACACTAGAGACAAAATTGTACACCTCCACAAGGCTGGAAAGTGCTACGGGAAAATTGCCAAGCAGCTTGGTGAAAAAAGGTCCACTGTTAGAGCAATCATTAGAAAATGGAAGAAGCTAAACATGACTGTCAATCGCCGTCGGACTGGGGCTCCATGCAAGATCTCACCTCGTGGGGTCTCAATGATCCTAAGGAAGGTGAGAAATCAGCCCAGAACTATACGGGAAGAGCTGGGCAATGACCTGAAAAGAGCTGGGACCACCGTTTCCAAGGTTACTGTTGGTAATACACTAAGACGTCAAGGTTTGAAATCATGCATGGCACGGAAGGTTCCCCTGCTTAAACCAGCACATGTCCAGGCACGTCTTAAGTTTGCCAATGACCATTTGGATGATCCAGAGGAGTCATGGGAGAAAGTCATGTGGTCAGATGAGACCAAAATAGAACTTTTGGGTCATAATTCCACTAAACGTGTTTGGAGGAAGAGGAATGATGAGTACCATCCCAAGAACACCATCCCTACTGTGAAGCATGGGGGTGGTTGCATCATGCTTTGGGGGTGTTTTTCTGCACATGGGACAGGGCGACTGCACTGTATTAAGGAGAGGATGACCGGGGCCATGCATTGCGAAATTTTGGGGAACAACCTCCTTCCCTCAGTTAGAGCATTGAAGATGGGTCGAGGCTGGGTCTTCCAACATGACAATGACCCAAAGCACACAGCCAGGATAACCAAGGAGTGGCTCTGTAAGAAGCATATCAAGGTTCTGGCGTGGCCTAGCCAGTCTTCAGTCCTAAACCCAATAGAGGTTTTGGAGGGAGCTCAAACTCCGTGTTTCTCAGCGACAGGCCAGAAACCTGACTGATCTAGAGAAGATCTGTGTGGAGGAGTGGGCCAAAATCCCTCCTGCAGTGTGTGCAAACCTGGTGAAAAACTACAGGAAACGTTTGACCTCTGTAATTGCAAACAAAGGCTACTGTACCAAATATTAACATTGACTTTCTCAGGTGTTCAAATACTTATTTGCAGCTGTATCATACAAATAAATAGTTTAAAAATCATACATTGTGATTTCTGGATTTTTTTTTTTTAGATTATGTCTCTCACAGTGGACATGCACCTACGATGACAATTTCAGACCCCTCCATGATTTCTAAGGGGAAGAACTTGCAAAATAGCAGCGTGTTCAAATACTTATTTTCCTCACTGTATAATCAGTGCTTGGTGAGGTGACTGTCTAAAATGTTATTTTGTCTCAGCAATTTTATTTTTTTTATGTATTTGTCTGCTGTCACAGTCGATCTTTGTGTTTTTTTTTCTGATCCTACGCAATTTAATTCTTTGTAAATTTCCAAATTTATTTTAATCCTATGACTACTGGCCATTTGGTAGGTAGCAGGTATTACCCTGAGCTAGTTTGGATGTAGCATGCAGTCATTTACACAAATCTATGTAACAGTTGTCAATCCCTGTATTTTAACTTGAATATTTCTTATCAGACACTTTGTTCATTAAACATGGCTGCCTTGGACCCCAACTCTATTATGACAATGCTGTAAAGAAAAATGTGGATTCCATCCATCCATCCATCTTCTCCCGCTTATCCGATGCCGGGTCGCGGGGGCAGCAGTCTAAGCAAAGATGCCCAGACTTCCCTCTCCCTAGACACTTCTTCCAGCTCTTCCGGGGGGGACACCAAGGCGTTCCCAGGCCAGCCGGGAGACATTGTCTCTCCAGCGTGTCCTAGGTCTACCCCGGGGTCTCCTCCCAGTGGGACGCGCCCGGAACACCTTCCCAGGAAGGCGTCCAGGAGGCATCCGGAACAGATGCCCGAGCCACCTCAGCTGACCCCTCTCGATGTGGAGGAGCAGCGGATCTACTCTGAGCTCCTCCCGAGTGACTGAGCTTCTCACCCTATCTCTATGGGATCGCCCAGCCACCCTGCGGAGGAAGCACATTTCGGCCGCCTGTATCCGGGATCTTGTCCTTTCGGTCATGACCCAGAGCTCATGACCATAGGTGAGAGTAGGAACGTAGATTGACCGGTAAATCGAAAGTTTCGCCTTGCGGCTCAGCTCCTTCTTCACCAAGACAGACCGGTACATCGACCGCATTACTGCAGAAGCTGCACCGATCCGTCTGTCAATCTCCCGTTTCACCCTTCCCTCACTCGTGAACAAAACCCCAAGATACTTAAACTCCTCCACTTGCGGCAGGAACTCCCCACCAACCTGAAGTGGGCAAGCCACCCTTTTACGACTGAGGACCATGGCCTCGGATTTGGAGGTGCTGAATCTCATCCCAGCCGCTTCACACTCGGCTGCAAACCGTCCCAGTGCATGCTGAAGGTCCTGGTCTGATGAAGCCAACACGACAACATCATCTGCAAAGAGCAAAGACGAAATCGTGTCGTCACCAAACCGGACACCCTCCGACCCCTGGCTGCGCCTAGAAATTCTGTCCATAAAAATTACGAACAGAACCGGTGACAAAGGGCAGCCCTGCCGGAGTCCAACATGCACCGGGAACAAGTCTGACTTACTGCCGGCAATGCGAACCAAGCTCCTGCTTCGGTCATACAGGGACCGGACAGCCCTTAGTAAAGGGCCCCCGACCCCATGCTCCCGGAGCACCCTCCACAGGCCGCCACGAGGGACACAGTCGAATGCCTTTTCCAAATCCACAAAGCACATGTGGACTGGTTGGGCAAACTCCCATGAACCCTCTAGCACCCTGTAGAGGGTATAGAGCTGGTCCAGTGTTCCACGGCCTGGACGAAAACCACATTGTTCCTCCTGAATCCGAGGTTCTACTATCGGCCGTATTCTCCTCTCCAGTACCCTGGCATAGACTTTCCCAGGTAGGCTGAGAAGTGTGATCCCCCTATAGTTGGAACACACCCTCCGGTCCCCCTTCTTAAAAAGAGGGACCACCACCCCGGTCTGCCATTCCAGAGGCACTGTCCCCGACCGCCACGCGATGCTGCAGAGGCGTGTCAGCCAAAACAGCCCCACAACATCCAGAGACTTGAGGTACTCAGGGCGGATCTCATCCACCCCCGGTGCCCTGCCACCGAGGAGTTTCTTTACTACCTCGGTGACTTCAGCTTGGGTGATGGACGAGTCCGCCTCTGAGCCCTCAGCCTCTGCTTCCTTAATGGAAGACGTGACGGCGGGATTGAGGAGATCCTCGAAGTATTCCTTCCACCGTCCAACGACATCCCCAGTTGAGGTCAACAGCTCCCCACCTCTACTGTAAACAGCATTGGTGGGGCACTGCTTTCCCCTCCTGAGGCGCCGGGCGGTTTGCCAGAATCTCTTCGAGGCCGGCCGATAGTCCTTCTCCATGGCCTCACCGAACTCCTCTCAGGCCCGAGTTTTTGCCTCGATAACCACCCGGGCTGCAGTTTGCTTGGCCTGCCGGTACCCGTCAGCTGCCTCAGGAGTCCCACAAGCCAACCAGGCCAGGTAGGACTCCTTCTTCAGCTTGACGGCATCCCTTACTTCCGGTTTCCACCACCGGGTTCGGGGATTGCCGCCTTGACAGGCACCGGAGACCTTACTGCCACAGCTCCGAGCGGCCGCTTCGACAATGGAGGTGGAGAACATGGTCCACTCGGACTCAATATCTCCGGCCTCCCTCAGGATCTGGTCAAAGCTCCGCCGGAGGTGGGAGTTAAAGATCTCTCTGACAGGAGGCTCGGCCAAACGTTCCCAGCAGACCCTCACAGTACGCTTGGGTCTGCCGAGTCTGTCCAGCTTCCTCCCCCGCCATCGGATCCAACTCACCACCAGGTGGTGATCAGTTGACAGCTCCGCCCCTCTCTTTACCCGAGTGTCCAAGACATACGGCCGCAGGTCAGATGAAACGACCACAAAGTCGATCATCGACCTACGGCCTAGGGTGTCCTGGTGCCACGTGTACTGATGGACACCCTTATGCTTGAACATGGTGTTCGTTATGGACAAACTGTAACTAGCACAGAAGTCCAATAACTGAACACCGCTCGGGTTCAGATCAGGGTGGCCGTTCCTCCCAATCACGCCCCTCCAGGTGTCACTGTCGCTGCCCACGTGTGCATTGAAGTTTCCTAGTAGAACGACGGAGTCCCCAGTCGGAGAACTGTCCAGCACCCCTCCCAGAGACCCCAAGAAGGCCGGGTACTCTATACTGCCGTTTGGCCCGTAGGCACACACGACAGTGAGAGACCTATCCCCGACCCGTAGGCGCAGGGAAACGACCCTCTCGTTCACCGGGGTAAACTCCAACACATGGCGGCTGAGCTGGGGGGCTATAAGCAAACCCACACCAGCCCGACGCCTTTCACCATGGGCAGCTCCAGAGTTGTAAAGAGTCCATCCTCTCTCGAGGAGTGTGGTTCCAGAGCCCAGGCCGTGCGTAGAGGTGATCCCGACTATCTCTAGTCGGAACCTCTCAACCTCACGCACAATCTCAGGCTCCTTCCCTGCCAGCGAGGTGACATTCCACGTCCCTAGAGCTAGCTTCCGTGTCCAGGGATCGGGTTGTCGAGGCCTCCACCTTCGACTGCTGCCCGATCCTCTTAGCACCGGCCCCTTACGGTCCCTCCTGCAGGTGGTGAGCCCACTGGAAGGCGGCCCCACGTCGCTCCTTTGGGCTGAGCCCGGCCGGACCCTGTGGGGGAAGGCCCGGCCACCAGGCGCTCGCATACGAGCCCCAACCCGGGCCTGGCTCCAGGGTGGGGCCCCGGCTGCGCCATACCGGGCGACGTCACGGTCCCTGATGTAGTATCTCTCATAAGGGGGTTTGAACCGCTTATTTTGAATTAAAAATGTGGATTGAAAGAAGATAAAAATGTCTGGGATATTCGGTAAAAGTATATTCTTTTTGTGTTTTATTCTTATTTTTTATTTATTTTATTTTTTTATTTGATGTTGCATTGTACTTTGCGCAGGCGACTTAACCGATTTAATTTGAGATGCCGACATGTGAAATTTGTTATTATTCTGGTTTAATGATCCAAACTGTTTTTATACATTTTCTTCTGTATCTTTGTGTGATATTCTGTACATCATGGCTTTAAAATCTTTTACGAATGTTTATACAAATTGCCTTTCATTTTAACTTTAGTTAAGTACTTAAGTAGTTTTGATCGCTTTATTAGAAAGCTGTTTCTGTGTGCTGTGTGTGAAAGAAAATAAAAGTTGTTTTACCCACTTGTTCTTTTTTTTTAATGGTCTACATTAACAAGTATTAAGTGATCTTTCTTGTGGCATAATACCACTTTATTGTTTATTCTATAAATTATATCATTATATTTTAATATATTTAATATAATTATTGAATATTATATCAACTATTCTAATAATCAATACATTCCTTAAGTTTTAATTGTTTTTAATTAATTAATTAATTTTATTTGTAGATACATTTAAAATAATTAATATTTGTAATGGCACAATACCCCCTTTTTTAATTGAAAAAAAGATTTCACACAAAATCACTTACATTATATATTAAATCAATCGTTAATAAAGATACACTATATGGGCAAAAGTATCTGTAATCTGCAAGTATATCCCTGTAGCAATGCCACTGACACTATTATCACTCAGAGATTAAAGAAAATTGTAATATGTTCAATAATCTTGATTTCACACTGAAAAAGTCTGACAGAAGGATAAGGATAGATATTGTGAATTTATGTTAATGTATTTGATGTATTACAGTGCTTGCTAAAAAACAACCACCATTAGAGCTGAGCTCTGACCTAACCGCCATGCAATAAAACATTTCAGGACCAGAACTTGAACCATCGTCAATTGTGACACTCTCATAGTGAGCCACAACTCTTGTCCACCAGATGTCGCCATTATTTCTCCATGTTGTTCATCCCATGTGTGTTAATCAATTTTTAATGGTTTCTATGTCTAGCTGTACGGTGAACTACGGAAGCGCGTTGCATTCACAAAGAAAAAAGAATCATAAAAAGGATCTCAGAATTATGACTTACTATCTTATTATTATTGCTTACTATCTCATAATTTTACTTGCTAACTCATAATTATAACTTACTATTTCATATGTTCCCCTGCCACAGACTGCCCCAACTTATTCTTTGTTCGGAAAAGTTTCATTGCATACCATGGAGCTGTAGCAGATAATTTAGCTTGATGACTGTGTAATAGTTTAATTAGCTACTTGACATTTCCTTGCTGACCTGCCCCTCCTGCTAAATAATTTAGTTACGGTATGTCTTGCTTCATTTAATAGATACAGGTATTAACCATTATTATTATTGTTGTTAATAATAATAATAATAATAATAATAATAATAATAATAATATTATATTTCAACATTGACTACTAATAAGTGTTACATATTCTGACTGTCCACTTGATAAAACGAACTTTTATCAAGTGAACAGTGGACAGTCAGAACATCTCACTTAGAGCCGGATTCTTCTATCTCTGGTCAATACACTGTTTGAGAATTTGAAAGCAGTGCGTGGAGGACATTCCCACCAGAACTACGAACACACACTACATTAACCACATTAAGGTACGTAATTTCTCTGCTATGGCGAACATCCAGTTCATTCAGTGTGTGAAGTGTGACATGTTTAGTCAGTCTTCCTCCGTTGTTAGCGATAATTTTATCTGTAAGAAGTGTAAGCTAGTTTGCTCTTTGACGGAGAAGATCTTAGCATTAGAGGAGCGCATCCAGAGTCTAGAGAGAAGTAGTGAGTGCGAGAGCAGTCCAGGTTCTGCAGGGGAAAGTCTGGATGCCCTAGGTGAAGTTAATATTCCCCCGACTCCGGCATTAGAGCCCTCGCAGCGGGGCGAATGGGTGATGACTCGGTGGCATACTCGCAAAGCCAAAGCTAACGCTAAGGCTCGCCCACGGGAGCACCATTCCTCTCCACTTCACGTGTCCAACAGGTTTGCTCTCCTCAGTGAAGCACCCGCTGAGAAACCTGAAAGAGCTCTGGTTTTAGGAGACTCCATTCTGAGGCACGTGAAATTAGCCAGACCTTTAGGGGCACCAGCAGCACAGGTTATGTGTATACCGGGAGCCAGGGCGCCGGACATAGCAGGTCAGCTTAGATTCTTAGGAAAGCACAGGTTCTCTAAGATAGTTTTTCACATAGGAGCTAATGATATACGCCTTCGACAGTCAAAGGTTACTAAGAGAAATATTATAGAGGTGTGTAAATTAGCGAAGGCAATGTCCGATGCAGTAACATGCTCTGGCCCCATCCCAATGCGACGTGGCGATGTAGCCTACAGCAGGTTATGGTCGCTGAACTGCTGAATGTCCGAGTGGTGCTCCAAAAACAATGTGGGCTTCATTAATAATTGGAGCATTTTTGAGGGCAAGGCTGGCCTGTTAGGGCGGGACGGTGTCCATCCCACTCAGGAAGGTGCTGCTCTCATTTCTTGTAGTATAGGTCATAGTCTCAGAACAGCACTAGTTAACAAGTGACTGTCTAGAGCCAAGGCCAGGGAGCAGACAGACAGGCTAAACCGACCGTCTGCTAGCTGCACATAGTCGTCACTGAGGATCCATCAAATTGAGACTGTGTCTGTCCCCCGAGCGAAACCAAAATATAGTAATTCTCAGAAAGTCTGTTTTAGTAACCTGATTAACATTAAATTAAATTGGACTGAACACACAGCCAGCACCTCTGATCTAAAAATAGGATTGCTGAATATTAGATCTCTCACGTCTAAAGCGCTTACTATAAACGAAATTATCACCGACCAGGAGTTTAAAATAATGTGTTTAACAGAAACATGGATTAAACCGAATGAATATTTAGCATTAAATGAAGCAAGACCTCCTGGGTATATTTACATACACCAACCCCGTCTAAATGGCAGAGGAGGTGGAGTCGCAGCTATTTATAATAATAATCTAAGCGTCACACAAAAGACTAAACACAAATGTAAAACATTTGAAGTTCTTTACACCAGCATAAAATATTCAGTGTCTGAAAGCAGGTCCAGTTAGTCAATTCCACTAATTATTATTTATAGACCCCCAGTGCCCTACTCTGATTTTCTCATAGAATTTGCAGATTTCATCACAAATTTAGCTACTTCTTTGGACAAAGCATTAATTGTTGGTGATTTTAACATTCATTTTGATAATCAGGAAGACACCTTAAGAGCAGCTGTTGTGTCCATTCTAGATTCAGTTGGAATTAATCAGAATGTTATAGGACCCACTTATAGTTGTGGACACACTCTCGATTTATTGTTAACATTTGGATAAAAAAAAAAAAAAACGTAGTCATAATTCCACAGTCTGAAGCTATTTCAGACCATTATCTCATCTTTTTTTAAATCTGCCTCAGTGATTGCATTACTACTTCACCACGTTATCGTGTTAAGCGTACTTTCACGTCAGCTACAGCAGCGCGTTTTATTAACAATCTTCCAGAAATTACGATATTAGATAGATCTCCGTCTGACCCTGCAGAGCTCGACTGGGCCACTGAATACCTAAAATCAACATTACATTATACCCTAGATGATGTAGCTCTCCTTAAGACCAAAATGATCAGGGAGAAAAAATTAGCACAGTGGTATAATGATCATACACGCACCTTAAAACAGACCACTCGAAAATTAGAACGTAAATGGCGTCAAACAAAATTAACAGTATTTCAAATAGCATGGAAGGAGAGCCTCCTAATTTATAGAAAATCTCTTAGTGCTGCTAGATCATCATATTTCTCGACCCTCATAGAAAATAACAAGCATAATCCTAGATTTCTATTCAGCACGGTAGCAAAATTAACAGGGAATAAAAGCACTGCACTCACATGCACACCATCAATAGGTAGTAATGATTTCATGAACTTTTTTAATAATAAAATTGAAAACATCAGGCAAAAAATCTAGACGGTTAATATAAATCCAAATTATTTTACAAGTAACCCTGTAGACAGCAGTGTAATTATAACAATCAATTACAAAGTTTTACTCCTATTCATGAGAATGACTTAATTTCATCAAAATCATCAACCTGCATTCTCGATTCCTTGCCTACAAGTTTCTTTAAACAGATAATTCCAGAGGTAATTGAACCTGTTTTAAAAATATTAAACTCTTCCATTAGCACTGGTTTTGTACCAAAATCGTTCAAACTGGCAGTTATCCACCCCCTAATTAAGAAACCTGACCTTGACCCATGTCAGCTGTCCAACTACAAACCAATATAAAATCTCCCCTTCATATCCAAAATTTTAGAAAAGGTTGTAGCACAGCAGTTATGCTCACACCTACTCATGAATAACATTTTTGAAATGTATCAGTAAGGATTTCGGCCTCATTATAGCACAGAGACGGCGCTAGTTAAGGTGGTAAATGACCTGTTATTGGCCTCTGATCAGGGTTTTTTCTCCTTACTTGTTTTGCTCGACCTTAGTGCAGCTTTTGACACCATTGATCACACTATACTACTTGCTAGACTTGAGAACGTTGTTGGAATAAAGGGAACAGCTCTCTCTTGGCTCAGGCCTCATTTGACTGATCACTATCAGTTTGTTGATGTAAATGGTGAGTTCTCCACACTCTCTGAGGTAAAGTTTGGTATTCCTCAAGGATCTGTCTTAGGCCCTCTGCTTTTCTCTTTATATATGCTGCCTCTTGGAGAAATTATTCATAAACATTGTATTAGATTCCATTGCTATGCTGATAATACACAGCTGTATATTTCAGCAAAGCCAGATGAGAGAGATCAGCTTAACAATGTTGAAAAATGTGTAAAGGACATTAGACAGTGGATGCTCGATAACTTTCTTCTGCTAAACTCAGATAAGACGGAAGTACTTTTACTAGGACCACATGCAGCTAGAAGCAAACTTTCCGATTACGTAGCATCTCTGGATGGTGTTTCTGTTTCAGCGTGTACGGCTGTCAAAGACCTTGGTGTGATTATTGACCAGAGTCTTTCCTTTAAGGCTCACGTGAATAATATTACCAGGATCACCTTCTTTCACCTTAGAAATATTGCTAAAATTAGAAACATGATGTCGTTACAGGATGCAGAAAAACTAGTTCATGCTTTTGTTACTTCTAGATTAAAATACTGTAACGCTTTACTGTCTGGATGTGCGAGTAAGTGCATAAATAAGCTTCAGTTAGTTCAGAATGCAGCAGCAAGAGTCCTCACTAGATCTAGGAAATATGACCACATCACCCCTGTATTAATCAGTCTACACTGGCTCCCAATCAAATCTTGCATTGATTATAAAATACTACTACTGACGTATAAAGCACTTAACGGTCTCGCACCGCAGTATCTGAGTGAACTTCTGTACCAGTATGATCCTCCACGCCTACTTAGATCAAAAGTTGCTGGCAATCTGTTGGTTCCTCCAATAATGAAGATTACAGCAGGGGGCAGATCTTTCTCTTATAAAGCCCCGCAGTTATGGAACAGCCTTCCTATCAGTGTTCAGAACTCAGAAACAGTCTCAGTGTTTAAGTCGAGGTTGAAAACATATTTATTCAGTCAAGCCTTTATTCAGTAGATTTTTTTCTCAGGTAAAGGCTCAGATCTGGAGGGAACATTGATATAGAGTGTTTGGTGAACTGGGATATTTGTATGCTGTCGTCTCCTCACATTCACACGTTCACTCAGGTTTGTTGATGGTGGTGTGGTGGGTCGTCTCTTATCCCAGAGATCCCTCATGTCTGTGTTGCCTTCTGGTTCTCCCTTTTAGTTATGCTGCCATAGCGAGTCTTGCCGGAGTCCAAACTGCACAGTGACTTTAACTCTCATGCCACAATAGGTACACTTAATAATCCATATCCTTCTCTTCCTGTCACCCTCTTCTCTCTCTCTCTCTCTCTCTCTCTCTCTCTCTCTCTCTCTCTCTCTCTCTCTCTCTCTCTCTCGGTTGAGTTAAACATGCTCCTGAGGCTCCAGTGACCACTGACCCTGCCCCTCTCCCCTCCGTGGATCTTCCCACTTCGTCCAGGCCTGCCTCTGGATAGTGTTCTCTTTGACTGGAGGCCACTCTGTGCAGCTGGGGAAGGTTTGTCATCAACGCCTTGGGTGGTTCCATGAAATTCCGGGGTAAGAACGGGAGCTTTGAGGATGGATTGGACTGTAGTTGATGTCAACAGTCTCCTACACTGACTCAGGAATACAGTTCGCTTTTGAGCATCATCACTGTACCCCGCAACATTGTAAACCTGCCACAAATGGACATTCGGTGTAACCCAGATGAGGATGGGTTCCCTCTTGAGTCTGGTTCCTCTCAAGGTTTCTTCCTTATGCCATCTCGGGGAGTTTTTCCTTGCCACAGTCGCCACTGGCTTGCTCATCAGGGACAAACTTACTCATAAAGAACATATTCATTTTTAATCACCACATTATCTGTGTAAAGCTGCTTTGAGACAATGTTCATTGTTAAAAGCGCTATACAATTAAAAATGAATTGAATTGAATTGAATTATATGTGCAACACTGCTTCTTAGCAAACAAAAAAACAACCCACACCTTATCGCACCTTACATTCCCACAGGGAACTAGGGTTACAAACATGACTTAGAGACGGTTCCTTTCGGGGAACTCGCGCTGCATCACAACGCTTTGGGAAGTAGTGTCCAATCACGGCAGACTGACCAGTTTCTGAAAAGCGTGTATATAGCTAGGTCATAAGACGGAGGGGCCAGGTCAGCGGGGTGGACCAGCCTGCAGCATTGCAGATTGACATTCCAAAGGACCAAGCCTTAGAGGCTGCCAGAATGGAGCGAGGAGACCAGAGGACTCATAAGAGGATGCAATGGCATCAATGATCCATCTGCTCAGGGTGTGCTTATTTAGCCCTCCAGGGACCCATCCTGTGGACGTAAGTCAGTGCTTGCCCTGGGCACAGCCAGTTCACCTGGTCTGGGGCCTGAAACGGAGGAGGGTAGAAAGCCTGTAACCTCATGGGTCGTGGGATGACTGAGGGCACCTCTCACTCACTCTGTCCTGGCAAACTCTCTCCAGAACTCCCGGAAGCAGCACATTGGGGGGGAAGGCGAACCTCGACCACTGCTTTGACAGGGTGTCTGCTGCTCTCACAGAGAGGAGTTTTTCTTGGGCCCACAGAAGGATCTGTTGTGTCATAGCCGAAATAGTGAGCACCAGTGCAGAAATCCTTGATGGTTGCTGTACAAGACCACCGAGATGTTGTCCACATGGATCATAATAATCATATAAATATAAAATCCAAGAAAAAAAGACCCCAAAATATTTATTTTAGTTGAATAATACATAATGGAGAATATATATGTGTGTGTGTGTGTGTGTGTGTGTGTGTGTTCACAAAGAGACTTTAGAGGTCTTGGCACAATGTGGTTGTCACCACAAACTGCTCTGCTTGCTGAGTGTTAAAATGATTTTTCACACATTTGCAGCATACCATGCATGGAGCTTAATTTTTTACTTGTCTCACTGAGTTAGATACAATAATTTGTGGCTTTTTTTCATTATATTTTTAGCATGCACCGAACTGGCTACTCTCAACTGGCAAGTGTTTGCATACTCCACGTCAGTGTGTACCACACAGTCGGTGATGTACAGTAGGTTTCACAGTTCACAAGGCCATAAAGCGGAGGAAGAAATTCTGAATGAGCAAGAAAAGCAGGTGGTAGTCAGTTTAGTCCAGGCTAGAAATTATACTCACCTTATATATATTTATCAGTAAACCTTTGATGATGATGTTCAACAACAGTGGTGTAAAGTATTTAATTAAAGTTACTTTGTTACTGTATTTAAGTATTTTTTGGCCACTTTCATTATTAAAGATACAGGCAACATTTACTCTCTATTTAACTACATTCATGATTCAATATATGTTCTTTTTACTCCACTATATTTTAAATGGCAATGACCATTACTAATTACATTTTGCACCACAGCTTTATCTGCTGTGGCTTATTTATTCTGCAGGAAAGCCGATATTGTCAATGCCATTTCATTTGTCCATTGAATACCAACGCTTCTTCTAATTATAGACATGATACTGTATTTTAATTTGGTAATTAAAAAAACCTTTTTGAAAAATTTTATTACTGCTTTGTCTATTTTTTTAGCATTCCAATTCATCTTAAATGTGTTCAGTAGGATGGAGGTCAGAGCTCCATAGCAGGCCACTCAAGTTCTTCCAGTCAAACCAATGAAAAGAAATCTGCATGGAGCTGGCTTTGTGCACAGGGGCAATGACATGATGGAACATGTTTGGGTCTAAGTGAAGGTAAAATTTCATGCTACTACATCCAATTGTGTGCCTTTAACTTTATGGTTGGAATCCTCTGTTATGCTAATTCCAGCATACAGACCGTTTGTCAGACGCTTTAAACCGGTTCTAAAACAGTTGAAATCCTGGCCAACAGGAGCCGCCTCTGTTTTTTTTTAGGGGTGTTTAAAATCCAGTAGTTGGGTCATGTTTAGGGAGACTGCAACCAACAGCGATTCCTTCAACTTAGAGGAGTACACATCATCAGTGACCAGCTACATCAAAAAGTGTGTTAATGATGTGACCATCTCAAAGACCATCACTACATGCTCCAAGCAGCAACCGTTATTTACTGCAAAAGTGCGTGCGCGGCTAAAAAAAAAGCAGGGTGATGCATTCAGAGCAGGGTACAAGATGACCTAAGAACAGCAAGGGCCAAACTGTCCCGTGCCATCAGAGAGGTGAAGTGCACACATGGCAAGTGGATCCACGGGCACTTCCGGGACAGCGGCGCATGTGCAAGGGCATCCATGCGATCACAAACTACAAGACAACTTCCACTGATTGTCAATGGATTCTCCGTGGAGATCGTCAAGAGCACCAAATTTCCTGGTGTTTATCTGGTGGAGAATTTCACCTGGTCACTCAATCACCAAGAAAGCCTTTACCTCCTGAGAAAGCTGAGGAAAGCCCATCTTTCCTCAGACTTTCTCAGTCTTTACCCATCCTAACCATGTTCTACAGAGGGACCATTGAGAGCATCCTGAGCAGCTGCATCACTGCCTGTTTTTTGAACTGCACTATTGCAAGACCCTACAGAGGATAGTGAGGACAGCTGAGAAGAAAATTGGAGTTTCTCTTCCTTCCATCACGGAAATTTACCCCACACAAAACTGAAACTGAAACTCACACCCACACTCACTCAACTGTGTTTTACTGAACCGTACAACCTGATCTCAACACACTCATTACTCATCTCAATACATTGCACCACCATTTATTATTTATATTTAACCATATTATACATTGTGTTTATGTTTACAATTACTCTCTTGTTTATAGTCCTCTTTTGCACATTACTGTATAATCAGAGTATACTGCAGGTTTACTGGTTGGCACTATTTTGTCTTTTGTGTATTTGTCCCACACTGTCTTGTGTTGTCTGTTTGCACTGTTTTTAGTCTGCACTATTCACACTCGGTTGCACACGAAGCACTTTATATGGTGAGGACACTTACTGTAGTCCTTGCTCTGTGTGCTGTTATGCAGCTTTATGTTGTTTATTTTAGCTGTAGTGTGTCAGCTATATACGGTAGAAATCTATCTATCTATCTATCTATCTATCTATCTATCTATCTATCTATCTATCTATCTATCTATCTATCTATCTGTCTGTCTGTCTGTCTGTCTGTCTGTCTGTCTGTCTGTCTGTCTGTCTGTCTGTCTGTCTGTTCTTCAATGTAGTGTAAAAAATTCAGGTTTGTAAATCATCTAATTTGTTATTGATCATGTGAACTGATCATTTACACTATTTTGTTTTTTTTATAAATGTTGAACATGCTAAAATAAATACATCCTTTTTCACTGTGTAAACTTTTATTTTTAACCACTTAAACACTATTTTGTTTTCTTGATATTGCATTACTCGCTATTCAACATTTCTCACTAACTCATCCAACCCAAGGCTAAAGTAAGTTCGAACAACAGAGCAACAGTTTTACTGCACATACAATCACACCTCAAAAACTGTTAACCAACCACATACCGTGGTCTGAAATTAAAATCCATTTATGGTAATGAGTTAAGACAGAAGTTGTGTATAAATAGTGTTGAGGTGAAGCTGTGGCAAGAGTGCTTTTTATTAGGTGAGAACTTCAGCTGTTTCAGTAAATAAACAATCTTTTTACAACTATTACCTGTAGGCAAGAAGACTGGATGTATGTCAGAGGTGATAGTTTGAGCAGGTCCTTGTTATAAACAAACTTGTGTCTTTTTATTACAAATTGAGAAGCTTGATAGCATCAGAGCTGTGAGTATTATGATCACATCACACCAATTATTTGTTATTTAACTTCTATCGGATTTGGTTTAATCTAGTCATCTATCTAATCTAATCATCTAATAATCAAGCATTGTTTTTATACTTAAGACATGTTCTTTATTGAATTATTCATGCTGGGATGTTTAATATTCATTGTGCTTTCAATACTGATGTGTTGTTGATTTTATAATATGCACTGTGTCATTGCACTGGGTGAGAACCATAAAAGATTAGATGTTACCAACTTTTTAGATGCTATACATATGCATGCATGCTTTAACCCAGTTTAAACATAATATGTAATTTATCACATTTGTTTTGAATCATGTGTACTACTATTATTTTCTAAGTTGAATGTGCTAAAATATAAACTTCTTTTCTTTTTTTCTTTTTTTTTTTTTTATAAATTTGCAAAAAGTTCTGTTTGTAGAATTTTGAGGAAAATAATGAATTTAATCTATTTTGGAATAAGGTTGTAACATAACAAAATGTGTAAAAATGCGGATGCAGTGTAAATAGTGTATCTTAGAGAGCATCTATTACAGCAGCATGACTTTATTGTAGAAGGGTCTGGGTGCTGAACCTTTCCGGCCTGCAGTCTAGACCTTTCAACATTTAAAAACATTTGGTGCATCATAAAATAAAAGCATCATGAAATAAAAAATACAACAAAGGACACCCAGAACTCTTAAGCAGCTAAAATCCTGTATCAGACACATATGGGTCAAAATTCCTCTCCAAAAGCTTGTCCTGTCATTTCCTATATGTATATAGACAAAAGACATGATGCTACACAGTGGTGCTACACATTATAAATCCCTGTCCCAACTTTTTTGAGACATTCAAAATTCAAAATGACCTTGTTTTTTCCCTTAAAATGGTATCAATTCTCAATGCAAACATTTGAAAGTTTTTTGTTTATTTGTGAATAGAATAATATAATATAATATAATATAATATAATATAATATAATATAATATAATATAATATAATATAATATAATATATGGATTTATGAGATTTGCAAAAAAAAGATGCATTCTGTTTTTATTTATATTTTGCACAGTATCCCAACTTTTTTAGGTTTGGAGTTGTATATAAAAATTGTATTATATGATAATAATGAAAAATTATTTATGGTCTTAATTGAAGACCAATCTAAAGGAATTCATAACTGTGACGGAACAATGCCACTTTATTAAATAAATAATTAATTTGGTTTAAACTAGTCTTCATTATGGGCAACATGAAATATGAGTATCAGCATAAATATTTCTCTAAAAACAACAGTGATAACAGTATAAAATACATAAAGAATAAAAATAAATAAAATAAATAAAAACGAAAAACTGACGGAAGAACGTGGGGAAGAATGGGGACATCTAGTGGACACAATACACAACCGAAACACAAAATAAACATACATGTCATGTTTCAGGATTACTGTGGTTGTTACCAGTATCCGTCGTTAGAGGGTGCTGTAACAGAGGAGAAAAAAACAGTTATCTTGTAGATAAAAAAATGAAGTAAAAGGTGCTTGGAAAATGCACAGGTGTGTGTGTGTGTGGTTATTTTAATATAGGCAGAAATGTTACAATACATGTGGAATTTGCTTATTGTTTCAGATTAACAATGAAAAGAGCTGTGAAGTTCTCCAGCACCGGCAACAACACTGTCGCTGCACTCCTCATTATTTTGATTGTTTGCTACATGGTGGTGAGTTTTTACAGTATGGCAAGTTGTGCATTGAACAGGCTTTTTTTAATCACTAGTTTTGTAAAAGTAATTTTTTCCTCATTTGTTTAATAGAAAGTATCCTGGACTTTAGATTCTGGCAGTACACTGGACATGGCACCAAATTCTGTCGATGATCAATTCATAGGCTGCGAGAATGACACGTACAACAAGATTATAAATGAGACTCTACCTAAAGAGTTAAATTTAGATGTAGATTTTAATAGAACTTGGAAAAGATACAATAACATTACAAATTATTTTCGAAGGATAATAAAAGTCTACACAGATCCAAGGGGGTCTTATCAAAAACTCAATAATGCTGTGAGCTCAGGCAGGCTGAGATATAATGATGATTTTAACTATACAGCCTACCATTTCTTCCTAACACGTGCCATACAAATGTATCAAGTAGAGAATTGCACTAATGTTTTCCGTAGGACCAAAATCCCTTTCGATTCAGCTGTTCGTGGTCAGGAAATCAGATTTGGCAGGTTTGCATCAGCTTCGTTTTTTTATAACTTGACTCATTTTGGTGGAATCTCCTGTTTTAATATTACAACATGCCTTGGTGCAGACATATCCACAAAGTCTACGGTCTCTCATGAGAAAGAGGTGCTAATCCCACCTTATGAAAAATTCAAAATCACAAATATTGTGGAAAATGAGATGGAAAATGAGATGGACTGTAAGATTATTTACACTCTAAAGAGTGTCGGAAATTTTAGTAATATGAACTGTGTGCTGGAAAAGAGATATGTAAGTAAAACACAGATTGTTTAAAATGCTCCTTATACATTAGAAAAACTCTAGATAGTTTTATTATTATTACTATAATTATATTATCATTAGCTCCAATGAAGTAATTAGAAAAATATTATAAAAAAAATATATATATAATATAATATATATAATATATATAATATAAAATATAATATAATATAATATATAGAAATTCAAAATGTCTATTGAATTTCTTCATAGTTTTAGTTATTTTGTGTCAACAATTTTTTTTTATGTTTTTGTCTGCTGCCAATTTCACAATACTCATTCTTATTTTATTGTCACAGTCGATCTTTGTGTTTTTTCTGATCCCACACAATTTAATTCATTGTAACTTTCCAAATGTATTTTAATCCTATGACTACTGGCCATTTGGTAGGTAGCAGGTATTAACCTGAGCTAGTTTGGATGTAGCATGCATTCATTTACACCAACTTATGTAACAGTTGTCAATCCCTGTGTTTTAAATGAAACATTTCTCATCAGACACTTTGTTCATTAAACATGGCTGCCTTGGACCCCAACTCTATTATAATAATGCTGTAAATAAAAATGTAAAAAGAAAGAAAATAACAATGTCTGGGATATTCTGTAAAAGTATATTCTTTTTGTGTTTTATTCCAAATGTTTTTTATTGTTTTTCCGATATCAATGTTGCATTGTACCGATTTAATTTGAGATGCTGACATGTGAAATGCAAATCCTGTCTGCAGTGTGACATTTCTGCACTTATTTACTGTATTTGTTATTATTCTCGTTTAATAATCCAAACTGTTTTTGTACATTTTTGTGTGATATTCTGTACATCATGGTTTTAAACTCTTTTACGAATGTTTATCCAAATTGCCTTTCATTTTAACTTTAGTTAAGTACCTAAGTAGTTTTGATCGCTTTATTAGAAAGCTGTTTCTGTGTGCTGTGTGTGAAAGAAAATAAAAGTTGTTTTACCCACTTGTTCTTTTTTTATGGTCTTCATTAACAAGTATTAAGTGATATTTTTTTTTGTGGCATAATACCACTTTATTGTTTATTCTATAAATTATATCATTATATTTTAATATATTTAATATAATAATTGAATATTATATCACTTCCGTAAGGACCGTAAGGGACGGTGCGGTGAGGATTGGGCAGCAGTCGAAGGCGGGGACCTGCTTAGACTGCTGCCCCCGCGACCCGAATTACGGATAAGCGGGAGAAAATGGATGAATGAATGAATATTATATCAACTATTCTATTATTGAATACATTCCTTGACTTACTTTTAATTGATTAATTTCTTTTAATTATAGGTACATTTAAAATGATTTGTAATGGCAAAATACCCCCTTTTAAATTAAAAAAAGATTTCACACAAAATGCACGGACATTATATATTTGATTAATTGTTAATAAAGATACACTATATGGCCAAAAGTATCTATAAGTATATCCCTGTTGCAATGCCACTCACACTATTATCACTCAGAGATTAAAGAAAATTGTAATATGTTCAATAATCTTGATTTCACACTGAAAAAGTCTGACAGTAGAATAATGATAGATATTGTGAACTTGCTCCGTTAATGTATTTGATGTATTACAGCTTATTAAAAACCAACCACTATTAGAGCTGAGCAGCTCTGACCTAACCGCCATGCAATAAAACAATTTCAGTACCAGAACTTAAACCAACGTCAATTATACACTCTCATAGTGAGCCACAACTTTTGTCCACTAGATGTCACCATTGTTCCTCCATGTTGTTCATCCCATGTGTGTTTTTAATGGTTTCTATGACTAGCTGTACGGTGAAATACGGAAACGCATTGCATTCACAAAGAAAAAAAAAAAACACAAAAAGGATCTCATAATTATGACTTACTATCTCATAAATATTGCTTACTATCTCATAATTATTACTTGCTAACTCATAATTATGACTTAGTGTTTCATATGCTCCCCTGCCACAGACTGCCCCAACTTATTCTTTGTTCGGAAGAGCCTCATTGTGTAACCATGGAGCTGTAGCAGATATCATATAATTTAGCTTGATGACTATATTAGTTTAATTAGCTAGTGTACATTTCCTTGCTGACCTGCCCCTTCTGCTAATTAATTTAGTTCAAATCAAATCAAATCAAATCAAATCAAATCAAATCAAATTTAATTTGTCACATACACATACATACAGGGTACGTGAAATGCTTAGTGCGACGGTCCGGCATGAGGGAATAGGATGGTGAGAAAAATAATACAAAGAAAATGAAGGCAGATAACTAAAGTATAAAAACTATATAAAATAAAATATAAGAATATATAAGGATATAAAGATATTTATATGTGAGAGAAAAAGATGTATATACAAAAAATGCTTATGGCAGTTAACAGTGAAACAGTAAAACAGTAAACAATAGACAATTTAAGGTGGTTTAGATTGTCCATAAAGTGTCTGTGTGCGGTATGGTGTGGTGTAAAGTGTCCGTGTGCAGAATGGCTTGGTGTAAAGTGTCCATAAAGTGTCCGTGTGTGGAATGGTGTGGTGTAAAGTGTCCGTGTGCGGTATGGTGTGGTATAAAATAAAATATAAAGTGCACTGTGCTGTGCGAGTCCAGAGTTTAAGGTGTCGTGGTGCAAAAGGTGAGATATGTACAGAGAAAAAGTGTGATGATGGAGAGAGTGGGCCGGTTTTTAGATCCTGGGTGTTTCCTGGTTTAAACTCCGAATAGCCTGCGGGAAGCTCCACCTCATTCTCTCTGTGTTTGCTTTTAGGGGGTAAAAGCGTTTCCTTGAACGCAACAAGGAAAAGAGTCCACTATTGGGATGGCTGAGGTCCGTCACAATCTTCCTAGCGCTGGTCCTGCACCGCGTGCTGTAGATGTCCTGCAGGTCAGGGAGCTTGATGTGGATGGTATGTTTAGCGGAACGCACCACCCTCTGGAGGGCTCGTCTGTCCTGTATGGTGCTGTTCCCGAACCAGGAAGTGATGCTACCCGTCAGAACGCTCTCAATGGTGCTGGTGTAAAAAGTCTTTAGCACCTGAGAGGGAAGTTTAAAGTCCCTTAAGCATCTCAGATGGTACAGACCTTGCCGGGCCTTCTTCACCAGGGTGTTGGTGTGACAGGACCAAGACAGGTCCTGTGTGATGTGAACACCTAGGTACCAGAAACTGTCCACTCTCTCCACTGGGGTCCCACTGATGTTTAGCGGTTTGTATGACCGCTCCTGCTTTGTGCTGAAGTCCACGATCAACTCCTCAGTCTTTTTGACTTTCAGGAGAAGGTTGTTCTCCTGGCACCATCTCTCCAGGTATTTAACCTCCTGTAGGTAGGCCGTCTCGTCGTTGTTGGAGATCAGGCCCACCACAACAGTGTCGGTGGTGGAGTTGGAAGTGGCCACACAGTCATATGTGTACAGTGAGTATAGCAGGGGGCTCAGAACACAACCCTGGGGAGCTCCAGTGCTGAGGTTGAAGGTGGATGAAGTGCGTTTTCCCAACCGTTTGGCTTGTGGTCTGTCAGTCAGGAAGTCAGAGATCCAATGACACAGCAGGAGGCTGAGTCCCAGGACCTCCAACTTAGAGGTGAGTGTGGAGGGAATTATGGTGGTAAATGCTATACTGTAGTCCACAAACAGCATCTTTGTATAATTCCCATTTCTTTGGTCCAGGTGGCTCATTGTGGTGTGGAGGAGATGAGCAATGGTGTCCTTAGTAGAACGGTTCTGACGGTATGTGAACTGTAGTGGGTCCAGTGTGTCTGGTAGTGATACGGTGATGAAGTCTCTGACCAGTCTTTCGAAGCACTTCATCACTACTGAGATCAAGGCTACAGGACGATAGTCGTTTAGGCAGGTGGGCTGGGGTTACCGTAATTTCGTTACGGTAAGTCTTGCTTCAGTTAATAGATACAGGCATTAACCATTATTATTATTATTATTATTATTATTATAATTATTATTATTATTATTATTATTATTATTATTATCATTATTATTATTATTATATTTTAACATTGACTACTAATATTTATTATATATTCTGACTGTCCACTTGATAAAACAAACTTTTATTAAGTGAACAGTGGACAGTCAGAACGTCTATCCACTGCTCACTTAGTTTGAGCTGGATTATTCTATTTCTGGTCAGTACACTGTTCAATACCACAAAAAAACAAATCAGAAACATCACTGCTTCTTAGCAAATGACCTAACAAGGAAAAAAAACCACACCTTATCGCACCTTACGTTCCCACAGGGAACTAGGGTTACATACGTGACCTAGAGAAGTTCCCTTTCAAGAACTCAAGCTGCGTCGCAACGCTTTGGGAACTAGTGTCCAATCACGGCAGACTGACCAGTTTCTGAAAAGCGTGTATATAGGTAGGCCATAAGACGGACAGACCAGGAGTGGCACTGAGGTCATGGTTTAAAATCCGAACAAAGGTCAGCGGGGTGAACCAGCCTGAAGCATTGCAGATTGACATTCCAAAGGACCAAGCCTTAGAGGCTGCCACATTCTGGGTCGAGTAAGCTCTGACCCAGAATGGAGCAAGGAGACCAGAGGACTCAAAAGAGGATGCAAGGGCATCAATGATCCATCTGCTCAGGGTCTGCTTATTTAGCAGAGGGCTGAGCAGTTGGTCAGCTTCCTCCAGGGACCCATCTTGTGGACGTAAGTCAGTGCTCAAACCGGGCACAGCCGGTTCACCTGGTCTGGTGCCTGAAACAGAGGAGGGTAGAAAGCCTGTAACCTCATGGGTAATGGGATGACTGAGGGCACCTTGGGGATGTAATCCATCCTAGGGTTCAAAAAAGGCACTGGCCATACCTGGAGTAACTCCAGAAAGGAGTGGGCCACAAAAAGGGCCTGCAGATCTCCAACTCTCTTGAGAGAGCAAATGGACAATAAGAACCACTGTCTTAATAGAGAGGTGCCTCCAAAATGCCTTAGCCAGAGGTTTGAAGGGGGCTCAGGCAGAGCCTCCAACATGACGGCCAGGTCCCACCCAGGCACTCTAGGTCTCACCAGGGGCCTGAGCCAACGGCTGCTGTAGATTAAACACGTCATAAGTGGGTCTCTGCTCAGGGGGGCATGATACGCCGAAATGGCGGACACATAGACTCTAGAGTGGATGGAGCCAAACCTTTGGCGAACTGTCCTGGAGGAATTCCAGCACTGAACCAACCGGGCAGTGGACTGGATCCACTGGTAGTGCTCACACCATGTGCAGAACAGGTGCCATCTTGTGGCATACGACCTCCTCATGGAGGGAGCTCTGGAGTGGAGAGTGGTCTTTACCACCTTGGTGAAAAGACTGGAACCTCGGAGCTGTGCCCCCTTAGGGGTCACAGCCACAGCCTCCACAAATCCGGGCAAGGGTGATCTATGGCGCCCCCGGCCTGGGAGAGGAGATGCCTGCTCAGAGGAATCTCCCAGGGAGGGTGCTCAAGGAGGGCTACCAGGTCCACGAACCATGGTTTGCCCAGCCATCTCGGAGCCACCAGGAGGAGACAGACTCTCTCCAGAACTCCCGGAAGCAGCGCGATGGGGGGAAGGCGTACCTCGACCACTGCCTCGACAGGGTGTCTGCTGCTTCGTTCACCTGGCCCGGGTTGTAAGCTGCTTTTACGGAGAGGAGTTTCCCTTGGGCCCACAGAAGGATCTGGTGTGCCAGCCTAAATAGGACGCGCAAGTGCAGACCTCCTTGATGGTTGATGTACGAGACCACCGAGGTGTTGTCCACATGAATCAGCATGTAGTGATCTCTGAGGTCTGGGAGAGAATGCTTCAGTGCTAGAAGCATGGCCAGCATCTCTAGGCAAATGATGTGCCACAGTAGATGGGGCCCTTGCCATAAACCTTGGGCGTTAGTGTTACACGATGACCAGGGACTCCTAACACAGGGACCTGAGATAGGAACCCGGGCTTTCCACACCTCTACGTAGGCATCGCCGCATGACCTTGATTGTACCGAGGGGTTGCTTTTCCATGAGAACCCGTGTGGGACAGGCACAGAGAAAAGTGGTGCTACACGTCCTCCGGCCACCCCCGAGAATATCCTGTCAGGACCTTTTGGTCAAAGCCCTCTTATTGGTGATGACAGGCTTCAGATCTCTCACCTCACAGGGCTTCAGACCCAAGCGCCATGCTGGATCCCCTTACAGTGGGAGATCGTATCCCAACACTTCGTTTCTGCACCTCCCGATGGTTAATATGATAACCCTATCAGACACTATCTTCACCTCCACTACACTCTTACTAAACTCTTCCTTCAGTATCACCCCTACACCATTTCTCTTTCCATCCACACCATGATAAAACAGTTTAACCCCCCCCCTCCAATGTTACTGGTCTTACTCCCTTTCTACTTGGTCTCCTGAACACACAACATGTTTACCTTTCACCTCTTTATCATATCAGCTACCTCTCTCCCTTTACCAGTCATAGTACCAACATTTAAAGTTCCAACCCAAACCTCCACTCTTTTACACTTCTCCTTTCCCTGCTGTCCCTGTGGATGTCTTCCTCCTCTCCTTCTCCTCCTTCGGCCAACAGTAGCCCAATTTCCACCAGTACCCTTTTGGCTAACTATACCTGTGGCGGTCAACGGTAGCCTGGCCTTGTACAACCCTAATGGCGGGGTTTTTACAATGCTGTGATTAAGCTTGTTAAATAAAAATAGAGTTCCTTCTGCTGGCAAGCTTGTCGGTTTGTAAAAGAAAATTAATGAAGCCGCACTGCAAAATCTTATTTTGAGAGGAATTAGACCAGAAGAGGGCAGATGTCAGAAATATGATGTCATTACAGGATGCAGAAAAACTAGTTCATGCTTTTGTTACTTCTAGATTAGACTACTGTAATGCTTTACTGTCTGGGTGTGTAAATAAGTGCATAAATTAGCTTTAGTTAGTTCAGAATGCGGCAGCAAGAGTCCTTACTAGATCTAGGACTGAACTTCTGTACCAGTATGATCCTCCATGCCTACTTAGATCAAAAGGTGCAGGCTATCTGTTAGTTCCTCAAATAACGAAGACTACAGTAGGGGGCAGATCTTTCTCTTATAAAGCCCCCAGTTATGGAACAGCCTTCCAACCAGTGTTCGGGATTCAGACACAGTCTCAGTGTTCAAGTTAAGGTTGAAAACACATTTATTTATTCAAGCATTTGATCAGTAGATTTTTTTCTTAGGTAAAGGCTCAGATATGGAGGGAAAATTAATATAGTGTGTTTGGTAAACTGGGATATTTGTATGATGTCGTCTCCTCACATTCACACGTTCACTCAGGTTTGTTGATGGTGGTGTGGTGGGTCGTCTCTTATCCCAGAGATCCCTCATGTCTGTGTTACCTTCTGGTTCTCCCTTTTAGTTATGCTGCCATAGCGAGTCTTGCCGGAGTCCAAACTCCACAGTGACATTATCTTTCATACAACAATAAGGACACTGAATAATCCATATCCTTCTCTTCCTGTCACCCTCTCTTTCTCTCTCTCTCTCTCTCTCTCTCTCTCTCTCTCTCTCTCTCTCTCTCTCTCTCTCTCTCTCTCGGTCGAGTTAAACATGCTCCTGAGGGTCCAGTGACCACTGTTCCTGCCCCTTTCCCCTCCGTGGATCTTCCAGGTCTGCCTCTGGATAGGGTTCTCTTCGACTGGAGGCCACTCTGTGCAGCTTGAACATATTTAAAGAACATATTTACTTTTAATCACCACATTATCTGTGTTAAGCTCCTTTGAGACAATGTTCATTGTTAAAAGCGCTATACTAATAAAATATTCTGAGTGGAATTAAACTGGAAAAGTTAATATTCCAACTGGTATCAAAGAAGAAGAGAAAAGAATTCATATTCTGCCTGAAATCAGTCCAGAAGAGAAAAGAGTTAATATTCGGACCGAAATCAAACCAGTAGAGATCAAATTCTGAAAGGAATCAGATATATGAAGACATAATCTGACTTGAAAAAAGGACATCTCACACCACAGTTATATTATAATGTCTTTACTGTTTGTGCATGATAAATTGTGTGTGGTTCTGTAAACCTATAATACAAACATTAATGTGCATAGAAAGAACACAAGGCAATATAATTATTTGGAAAAAAGACTAATCAATGGAAAGGCAAGTAAACTTACAGTAACTAATATAAATGGGCTGGAAATGTAGACAACTTGAACAATGAAAACAAATTCAAAGCACTTGTGCACTACCTGAGCTGCTACCATATTTCAGTGTTGAAACAATGACTCTTAATTAACAGACATTTATTTTCTTTTTGTAGTTTATTGGAACACATACAAGTCAGGATTGTAAGGGTACCTCCTGGCCTGCGTCTGGATGGTGTTCTCTTCGATTGGAGGTCACTTTGTACAGCTGGGGAGGGTTTCTCATCAAGTCCCTGGGGAGTTGAAATTCCTGAGTAAGAACGGGAGCTTTGAGGATGGATTTGGACTGTAGTTAATGTTAACAGTCTGCTACACTGACTCAGGAGTACAGTTTGCTTCTGATCACCATCACTGCACACCTCAACATTGTTTATCTGTAAGAAATTGACATTCAGTGCAACCCAGATGAGGATGAGGTTCCCTCTTGAGTCTGGTTCCTCTCAATGTTTCTTCCTTATGCCATCTCAGGGAGTTTTCCTTGCCGCAGTCGCCACCGACTTGCATTTCAGGGACAAACTTACACTTATTCATTTTTTTTTTACCACATTATCTGTGTAAAGCTGCTTTAAGACAATGTTCATTGCACAAAAAAAATATATATACAAATAAAAATTTATTGAATTAAATTGTAATCTGTGTCCTCGAAAACATTTGTACATTCATACTACAACAGGAAAAAAGTTGAACCAACTAATAGCAACACATAAGTTAGATCTTACAATCAGTAATAATTATTTCGATTTACAAAAGTAATAGTAAAAAAAAAACATTTAAAATCTAAAAACAAATATTTAAACTAAAAAAAAAAATATCCAATTTCTTTTGGTTAGATAATGGAGAAAATGTATGTGTGCACATGTGTGTTCACAAAAGAGACTTTAGAGGTCTTGGCCCAATGTAGTTGTCACCACAAGCGGCTTTGCTTGCTGAGTGTTAAAATGATTTTTTCACACATTTGCAGAATACCATGCATGGAGCTTAATTTTTTATTTAGTAGGATGGAGGTGAGGGCTCCATAGCAGACCACTCAAGTTCTTCCAGTCAAACCAATGTAAAGCATATCTTCATGGAGCTGGATTTGTTCACAGGGGCACTGACATGATGAAACATGTTTTGGCCTCCTAGTTTAAGTGAAGGGAAAATTTCATGCTACTACATCCAATTGTGTGCCTTTAACTTTATGGTTGGAATCCTCTGTTATGCTAATTTCAGCATACAGACCGCTTGTCAGACACTTTAAACCGGTTCTAAAACATGTGAAAATCTGGCTAACAGGAGCCGCCTCTGTTTTTTTTAGGGCTGTTTTGAATCCAGTGATTGGGACATGTTTAGGGAGACTGCAACCAACGGCGATTTCTTCAACTTGGAGAAGTACGCATCATCAGTGACCAGCAAGTGTGTTGATGATGTGACCATCTCAAAGACCATCACTACATGCTCCAACCAGGAGCTGTTATTTACCGCAAAAGTGCGTGCGCTGCTAAAAAAAGAGACACTGTCTTCAGAGCAGGGGACAAGACGGCCCTAAGAACAGCAAGGGCCAAACTGTCCCATGCCATCAGAGAGGTGAAGTGCACACATGGCAAGTGAATCTATTTGATTGGAGGCCACTCTGTGCAGCTGGGGATGGTTTCTCATCAATGCCCCGGAGATCCATGAAATTACAGAGTAATAACATGAGCTTTGAGGATGGATTTGGACTGAAGTTATTGTGAACAGTCTGCTTCACTGATTCAGGACTACAGTTTGCTTTTGATCACAATCACTGCACACCTCAACATTGTTTATCTATAATAAATGGACATTAGGTGCTCCCCAGATGAGGATAGGTTTCCACTTGAGTCTGGATCCTCTTAATGTTTCTTCCTCGTTTCTTCATCTTGGGGAGTTTTTCCTTGCCACAGCTCGCTCACCAGGGACAAACTACATTTATAAAGAACATAATTTTTATCACCACATTATCTGTGTAAGACTGCTTTGAGACAATTTTCATTGTTAAAAGTGCTATACATATTAATATTAATTAAATTTATTTGAATTGTAATCTGTGTCCTCAAAAACATAAAAAATGCAAGAAAAAAAAGCCAAAATAAGATTTTTTTTTCCTTTGAATATAAGATAATGAAGAACATTTGTGTGTGTGTGTGTGTGTGTGTGTGTGTGTGTGTGTGTGTGTGTGTGTGTGTGTTCACAAAGAGACTTTAGAGGTCTTGGCACAATGTGGTTGTCACCACAAGCTGCTCTGCTTGCTGAGTGTTAAAATGATTTTTTACACATTTGCACCAAAACATGCATGGAGCTTAATTTTTTACTTGTCTCACTGAGCTAGATACAATAACCTGTGGCTTTCCACATGCCTTTTATTAATTAGAAGGGCTTTTTCATTAAATTTTTAGCATGCACTAAACTGGCTACTCTTATTTGGCAAGTGTTTGCATACTGCACATCAGTGTGTACCACAGAGCAAGTGATGTACAGTAGATTTCACAGTTCACAGGGCCATTAAGCGGAGGATGTTCTGACTGAGAAAGAAAAGCAGGTGGTAGTCAGTTTAGTTCAGACTAGAAATCATACTCACCTTATAGATATTCATCAGTAAACCTTTGATGATGATGTTCAACATCAGTGGTGTAAAGTATTTAAGTAAATATACTTTGCAACTGTATTTGAGTATTTTTGGCCACTTTCATTATTAAAGATATAGGCAACATTTACTCTCTATTTAACTACATCTATGATTCAATATATGTTCTTTTTACTCCACTACATTTTAATTGGCAATGACCATTACCAATAACATTTTGCAGCACAGCTTTATCTGCTGTGGCTTATTTATTCTGCAGGAAAGACGATATTGCCAACGCCATTTCATTTGTCCATTGAATACCAATGGTTCTTCTAATTATTGACATGATACTGTAATTTTTTTGTTATTTAAAAATACCTTTTTGAAAGATTTCTTTACTGCTTTGTCTATTTTTTAGCATTCCAATTCATCTCAAAGGTGTTCAGTAGGATGGAGGTGAGAGCTCCATAGCAGACCACTCAAGTTCTTCCAGTCAAACCAATGTAAAGCATATCTTTATGGAGCTGGATTTGTGCACAGGGGCACTGACATGATGGAACATGTTTTGGCCTCCTAGTTTAAGTGAAGGGAAAATTTCATGCTACTACATCCAATTGTGTGCCTTCAACTTTATGGTTGGAATCCTCTGTTATGCTAATTCCAGCATACAAACCGGTCGTCAGACGCTTTAAACTGGTTCTAAAACAGGTTAAAATCTGGCCAACAGGAGCGCCTCTGTTTTTTAGGGCTGTTTTGAATCCAGTGACTGGGACATGCAACCAGACTGAGACTGCAACCAACGGCGATTCCATCAACTTGGACTCCCCATACACCCCTTTACACACACTCTTCACACACCCCTCACACACACTCTTCAAACACACTCCTCTGACACACTCTTCACTCTCCTGCCATCAGGAAAGCGGTTCTAAAGCATTCGGGCCTCAGCACACAGACCTGAACTGAAACTGAAACACACACATGGCTGAAGTGAGGAAAACTCTTAACCCACAGAAGTCTGCTGGAACAGACAACTTTGACAATGTGCAGAACAGCTAGTTCACTTCACTGACATCTTCAACATCTCCCTGAGCAGCACCATTGTTCCTACGTGCCTTAAGACAGAAAATTCTACAGTCTCCTGCCTAAATGACTATCGTCCCATCGAAATCACACGCATCATGATGAGGCACATCAAGACCCAGCTTCCACCCAGACAGGATGCCATGCAGTTTGCGTATCATCCGAACTGTTTCACAGACAATGCCATCACTCTGACCCTCCATCTGGCCCCCACCTACCTGGACAATAAGAATACTTACGTATGAATGCCGCTCATAGACTTCAGTTCAGCATTCAACACAATCATCCCTCATAATCTGATTAAGAAGCTGAGCCTACTGGGCATGAACACCTCCCTCTGCACCTGGGTCCTGGACATCCTGACTGGGAGACCTTAGTAAATCCGGATCGGGAACAGCATCTCCAGCACCACTAGAGATCTGCTGTTCACTCTGCTGACTCATGACTAAATAGCAACAGGTTATTAGGCACAGGTCAAACCACATCATCAAGTTCGCCGATGACATGACCGTGGTGGGTCTCATCAGCAAGAATGATGAGTCAGCAAACAGAGAGGAGGTGAAACAGTTAACATTCTGGTGTGGAACGAACAACCTGTCTCTGAACTTTGACAAAACCAAATAGATAGTTGTTGATTTCAGGGAAGCAGCCATTTTCCACTGATCATCAATGGATCCTCTGTGGAGATCATCAAGAGCAACAAATTTCTTGGTATTTATTTGGTGGAGAATTTCACCTGGTCACTCAATCACCAAGAAAGCCCAGCAGCGCCTCTACCTCCTGAGAAGGCTGAGGAAAGCCCATCTTTCCTCAGACTTCCTCAGTCTTTACCCATCCTAACCATGTTCTACAGAGGGACCATTGAGATCTTCCTGAGCAGCTGCATCACTGCCTGTTTTGAGAACTGCACCATCGCAAGACCCTACAGAGGATAGTGAGGACAGCGAATATTTACACCACACTCTGCATTCGCAAAGCCAATAGCATTGTGGACAACCCCGTACACCCACACACACCTTTCACACACCCCTCACACACACTCTTCATACACACCACTCTCACACACTCTTCACCCTCCTGCCATCAGGAAAGCGGTTCTAAAGCATTCAGCCTCACCACACAGACCTGAACTGAAACTGAAACACACACACACTCTCACTCAACTGTCTTTTACTTTAAAACCTGAACTAAACACACACTCATTACTTATCTCAATATATTGCACCACTATTTATTATTTATATTTAATTATATTATACTGTTTACCTGCTGTTTTTGCACAACATTGTGTTTATGTTTACAAATACTCTCTTGTTTATAGTCCTTCTTGTTTATAGTCCTCTTTTGCACATTATTGTATAATCAGAGTATACTGCAGGTTTACTGGTGGCAATATTTTGTGTTTTGTGTATTTGTCCCACACTGTCTTGTGTATTTGTCCCACACTGTCTTGTGTTGTCTGTTTGCACTGTTTTTAGTCTGCACTATTCACACTCGCTTGCACACGAAGCACTTTATGTGGTGTGGACACTTACTGTAGTCCTTGCTCTGTGTTCTGTTATGCAGCTTTATGTTGTGTGTTGTAGCTCTATGTTGTTTAATGTAGCACCAGGGTTCTGGAGGAACATTGTATCATTTTCACTGAGTAGTGCGTCAGCTATATATGGTAGAAATCACAATAAAAGCTTCTTGACTTGACATCTATCTATCTATCTATCTATCTATCTATCTATCTATCTATCTATCTATCTATCTATCTATCTATCTGTCTGTCTGTCTGTCTGTCTGTCTGTCTGTCTGTCTGTCTGTCTGTCTGTCTGTCTGTCTGTCTGTCTGTCTGTTCTTCTGTTCTTCAATGTAGTGTAAAAAATTCAGGTTTGTAAATCATCTAATTTGTTATTGATCGTGTGAACTGATTATTTACACTATTTTGTTTTTTTTTATAAAGGTTAAACATGCTAAAATAAATTCATCCTTTTTTCAATGTGTAAACGTTTATTTTTAACCACTTAAACACTATTTTGGTTACTTGATATTGCATTACTCGCTATTCAACATTTCTCACTAACTCATCCAACCCAAGGCTAAAGTAAGTTCGAACAACAGAGCAACAGTTTTACTGCACATACAATCACACCTCAAAAACTGTTAACCAACCACATAATGTGGTCTGAAATTAAAATCCATTTATGGTAATGAGTTAAGACAGGAGTTGTGTATAAATAGTGCTGAGGTGAAGCTTTGGCAAGAGTGCTTTTTATTAGGTGAGAACTTCAGCTGTTTCAGTAAATAAACAATCTTTTTACAACTATTACCTGTAGGCAAGAAGACTGGATGTATGTCAGAGGTGATAGTTTGAGCAGGCCCTTGTTATAAACAAACTTGTGTCTTTTTATTACAAATTGAGAAGCTTGAAAGCATCAGAGCTGTGAGTATTATGATCACATCACACCGATTATTTGTTATGTATCTTCAACGTCATCTATCTAATCTAATAATCTAATCAGCAAGCATTGTTTTTATACTTAAGACATGTTCTTTAATGAATTATTCATGCTGGGATGTTTAATATTCATTGTGATTCTGTTGTGTTGTTGATTTTACAATATGCACTGTGTCATTGCACTGGGTGAGACCCTAAAAAGATTAAAAGATTTGGATGTTTTCAAACTTTTTAGATGCTCTACATATGCATGCATGTTTTTAACCAGTTTAAACATAATATATACAGCGGGAAAAATAAGTATTCGAAACATCAGCATTTTTAATCAGTTAGGGGATTTCTAAGTTGGCTATTGACACAAAATTTCCACCAGATGTAGCCATCAAGCCAAATATTTAATTCATACAAAGAAATCAGAACATTTAAGTATACAAGTTGAGTCATAATAAATAAAGTGAAATGACACAGGGAATAAGTATTGAACACACTTTATTTAATACTTTGTAGAAAAGCCTTTGTTAGTGATTACAGCTTCTAGATGCCTCTTATATGGAGAGACCAGTTGTCTGCATTGCTCAGGAGTGATTTTGGCCCATTCTGTAGTTGGTTGACTTGCTCTCCTTTGGCTCACTATAAGAGTGTCATACAATTGACGCTGGTTCAAGTCCTGGTCCTAACTGTTCTGATTTCTTTGTATGAATTCAATATTTGGCTTGATGGCTACATCTGGTGGAAATTTTGTGTCAATAGCCCACTTAGAAACCCCCTTACTGATAAAAATGCTGATATGTCAAATACTCATTTCTGTTTGTAGAATTTTGTGGAAAATGATGAATTTAATCTATTTTGGAATAAGGTTGTAACATAACAAAATGTGTAAAAATGCGGATGCAGTGAAAATAGTGTATCTTTAATAGCATCTATTACAGCAGCATGACTTCATAGTAGAAGGGTCTGTGTGCTTAACCTTTCCTGCCTGCAGTCTAGACCTTTTAACATTTAAAAACATTTAGTGCATCATGAAATAAAAAATACAACAAAGGACACCCAGAACTCTTAAGCAGCTAAAATCCTGTATCAGACACATATGGGTCAAAATTCCTCTCCCAAAGTTTGTCCTGTCATTTCCTATATGTATATAAAGAGAAGACATGATGCTACACAGTGGTGCTACACATTATAAATCCCTGTCCCAACTTTTTTGAGACATGTTGCAGCCATCAAATTCAAAATGACCTTGTTTTTTCCCCTAAAATGGTATCAATTCTCAATGCAAACATTTAAAAGTTTTTTGTTTAATTGTGAATAGAATATTATAATATAATATAATATAATATAATATAATATAATATAATATAATATAATATAATATAATATAATATAATATAATATATGGATTTATGAGATTAGCAAAAAAAAAATGCATTTTGTTTTTATTTACATTTTGCACAGTGTCCCAACTTTTTTAGGTTTGGGGTTGTATATAAAAATTGTATTATATAATAATAATGAAAAAATATTTATGGTCTTAAATAAAGACCAATCTAAAGGAATTCATAACTGTGATGGAACAATGCCATTTTATTATTTAAATAGTAATTAATTAATTTCGTTTAAACTAATCTTAATTATGGGCAAAATGAAATATGAGTATCAGCATACATTTTTCTCTAAAAATAACAGTGATAACAGTATAAAATACATAAAGAATTAAAATAAAAATAAATAAATAAAATAAATGGGGACATATAGTGGACACAACACACAACCGAAACACAAAATAAACATATATGTTTATTACATGTATCAGGATTACTGTGGTTGTTACCAGTATCCGTAATTAGAGGGTGCTGGAACAGAGGAAAAAAAACGTTATGTTGTAGGTAAAAAATGAAGTAAAAGGTGCTTGGAAAATGCACAGGTGTGTGTGTGTGTGGTTATTTTAATATAGGCAGAAATGTTACAATACATGTGGAATTTGCTTATTGTTTCAGATTAACAATGAAAAGAGCTGTGAAGTTCTCCAGCACCGGCAACAACACTGTCGCTGCACTCCTCATTATTTTGATTGTTTGCTACATGGTGGTGAGTTTTTACAGTATGGCAAGTTGTGCATTGAACAGGCTTTTTTTAATCACTAGTTTTGTAAAAGTAATTTTTTTTTCCTCATTTGTTTAATAGAAAGTATCCTGGACTTTAGATTCTGGCAGTACACTGGACATGGCACCAAATTCTGTCGATGATCAATTCATAGGCTGCGAGAATGACACGTACAAACTGATTATAAATAAGATTCTACCTAAAGAGTTAAATTTAGATGTAGATTTTAATAAAGCTTGGAAAAGATACAATAAGTTTAAAAATTATTTTGAAAGGATAATAAAAGTCTACACGTATGGAAAGGGGTCTTATCAAAATCTCAATAATGCTGTGAGCTCAGGCAGGGTGAGATATGAAGATGATTTTAGGTTTAAAGCCTACCATTTCTTCCTAACACGTGCCATACAAATGTTTCAAGTAAAGAAATGCACTGATGTTTTCCGTAGGACCAACATCTCTTTTAATTCAGCTGTTCGTGGTCAGGAAATCAGATTTGGCAGGTTTACATCAGCTTCGTTTACATATAACTTGACTCATTTTGGTAGAATATCCTGTTTTAAGATTAAGACATGCTTTGGTGCAGACATATCCACAATGTCTACGCTCTCTCGTGAGAAAGAGGTGCTAATCCCACCTTATGAAAAATTCAAAATCACAGATATTATGGAAAATGAGAGGGCAAATAAGATGGACTGTGAGATTGTTTACACTCTAAAGAGTGCTGGCACATGTAGTAATATGAACTGTGAGCTGTTAAAAAATAAAATGTAAGTAAAACACAGATTGTTTGAAATGCTCCTTATACATTAGAAAATCTCCTGATTGTTTTATCATATTACTATAATTATATTATTATTATGTATAATCAATCAATTTAGTTCATTGTAAATTTCCAAATGTACTTTAATCCTATGACTACTGGCCATTTGGTAGGTAGCAGGTATTAACCTGAGCTAGTTTGGATGCAGCATGCGGTCATTTACACCAACTTATGTAACAGTTGTCAATCCCTGTATTTTAACTTAAACATTTTTTATCAGACACTTTGTTCATCAAACATGGCTTCCTTGGACCCCAACTCTAATATGATAATGCTGTAAATAAAAATGTGAAATGAAAGAAGATATCAATGTCTGGGATATTCTGTAAAAGTATATTCTTTTTGTGTTTATTCTTGTTATTATTCTGGTTTAATGATCCAAACTGTTTTTATCCATTTTCTTCTGTATCTTTGTGTGATATTCTGTACATCATGGCTTTAAAATCTTTTACGAATGTTTATCCAAATTGCCTTTCATTTTAACTTTAGTTAAATTACTTAAGTAGTTTTGATCGCTTTATTAGAAAGCTGTTTCTGTGTGCTGTGTGTGAAAGAAAATAAAAGATGTTTGACCCACTTGTTCTTCTTTTTTGATGGTATAAATTGATATTTTTTTGGGGCATAATACCACTTTATTGTTTATTCTATAAATTATATCATTATATTTAAATATATTTAATATAATAATTAATTATTATATTAATATAATAATTATTATAATAATTAATACATTGCTTGACTTACTTTCAATTGTTTTTAATTAATTTATTTCTTTTAATTCTAGATACACTTTAAAATAATTTAGATTTGTGATGTCACAATGCCCCCTTTTTAATTAAAAAAAGATTTCACACAAAATCACGTACATTATATATTTAAACAATTGTTAATAAAGATACACTATATGGCTAATAGTATCTGTAATCTGTAAGTATATGCCTGTAGAAATGCCACTGACACCATTATCACTCATAGATTTAAGAAAATTGTAATATGTTCAATAATCTTGATCTCACACTGAAAAAGTCTGACAGAAGGATAAGGTAATGTATTTGATGTATTACAGATTGTTAAAAAAACAACCTTACAAACCTTACCGCCATGCAATAAAACATTTCAGGACCAGGACTTGAATCAGCGTCAATTGTCTGACACGCTCATAGTGAGCCACAACTTTTGTCCACCAGATGTCGCCATTATTCCTCCATGCTTAAGGAGACCAGAAGACTCATAAAAGAATGCAGTGGCAGCAATAATCCATCAGCTCAGGGTCTGCTTATTTAGCATTTACCTTGATGGGAAGGACTCTGTCGAAATGGGGCCTCGAAAGAGGCGGCTAGTCCTCCTGGTCCACAACGATGCCGGGCGCAAACCGTCCTGAAGCACATTTCGTGGCAAGGTTAACCAACCAGGTCCAAAAGGGGGCCAGCGTGGGACATGCACCAAGAAAAGAGGTGCCCTCCAGAATGTCCTGTCAGGACCTTTTGGTCAAAGCCCTCTAATCAAAAAATGACAGGCCTCAGATCTCTCACCTCACAGGGCTTCAGACCCAAGCGGCGTGCTGTATCTACTTACAGGGGGAGAGCGTGTCACGATGCTTCGTTTCTGCACCTCCCGATGATTGTGTTTGGGGCTGCGCCTGCCTAACAGCCACCCTTCTAGAATAGGGTGCAACACACCGTCCTATTTGAAAACTATGAAGTACGGGCTGTAGAACCCCATCCATAACCCTATCAGAAACCCTCTTCACCTCCACTACACTCTTAATAAATTCTTCCTTCAGGATCACCCTTACACCATTTTTCTTTCCATCCACACCATGATAGAACAGTTTAACCACCCCTCCAATGTTACTGGTCTTACTCCCTTTCTACTTGGTCTTCTAAACACACACCATGTTCACATTTCACCCCTTCATCATATCAGCTACCTCTCTTCATTTACCAGTCATAGTACCAACATTTAAAGTACCAACCCGAACCTCCACTCTCCTACACTTCTCCTTTCCCTGCTGTCTCTGTAGACGTCTTCCTCTTCTCCTTCACATCCTTCAGCCAACAGTAGCCCAATTTCCACCGGTACCCTGTTGGCTAACGATACCTGTGGCGGTCAATGGTAACCCGGCCCTTGACCGATCCAGTATAAATTTCTGATTTGTGACACGCATATTTGATTTGGCTGATTTGTGCTGGATTTCCTTCCTAACGCAACCCTCCCCACTTATCCGGGCTTTGGACTGGCACTAATGGTGCACTGGCTTGTGCAACCCTAATGGTGGGGTTATTACAATGCTATGATTAAGCTTCATAAATAAAAATAGAGTGCCCCTGCTGGCAAGCCTGTTGGTTTGTAAAAGAAAATTAGAGAAGCCGCAATGTAAAATCTTATTTTGAGACGAATCAGACCAGAAGAGGGCAGATGTCATATTTTGACTTGAATCAGACGGGAAGAGGTTATATTCTTACTGTATTCAGATTGGAAAAGGTCATTTTCTGACAGAAATCAGACGGGAAGAAGTTAAATTCTGACTGGAATCTGACCTAATAGGTCATATTCTGACCGGAATCAGACAAAAGATTTAATATTCTGATTGGTATTAAGTGGTAATACGATATATTCGGACCATACTCAGACCGTGGAAGGTTATATTCTGACTAGTATCAAAGAAGAAGAGGGAAGAGTTCATATTCTGACAGGAATCAGATGGAAGAGGTCATATTCTGCCTGAAATCAGACCAGAAGAGAAGAGATTTCATATTCTGACTAAAAACAGACCAGAAGTGAAAGGAGTTAATATTCGGACGGGAATCAAACCAGTAGAGATCAAATTCTGAAAGGAATCAGATATATGAAGACATAATCTGACTTGAAAAAAGGACATCTCACACCACAGTTATATTATAATATCTTTATTGTTGATAAATGTCTTTAGTGCATGATAAATTGTGTGTGGTTCTGCAAACATATAATACAAACATTGATGTGCATATAAATAACACAAGGCAATATAATTATTTGGACAAAAGACTAATCAATGGAAAGGCAAGTAAACTTACAGTAACTAATATAAATGGGCTGGAAATGTAGAAAACTTGAACAATGAAGACAACTTCAAAGCACTTGTGCACTACCTGAGCTGCTATAGATTATTGGAACACATACAAGTCAGGATTGCATGCCTTTGGATGGTGTTCTCTTCGATAAGAGGTCACTCTGTGTAGCTGGGGATGGTTTCTCATCAATTCCATGGGGATTCATGAAATTCCTCAGTAAGAATGGGAGCTTTGAGGATGGATTTGGACTGTAGTTAATGTTAACAGTCTGCTACACTGACTCAAGAGTACAGTTTGCTTCTGATCATCATCAATGCACACCTCAACATTGTTTATCTGTAATAAATTGACATTCCATGTATCCAGATGAGGATGGGTTACCTCTTGAGTCTGGTTCCTCTCAATGTTTTTTTTTCTTATGCCATCTCAGGGAGTTTTTCCTTGCCGTAGTCGCCCGTCAAGGACAAACTTACACATTTTTTTCACCACATTATCTGTGTAAAGCTGCTTTAAGACAATGTTCATTGTAAAAAAAAAATGAAAATAAAAATTTATTGAATTGAATTATAATCTGTTCATATTCATTACTACATACTACATGCATAATTCATACATAATTCATACTACAACAGGAAAAAAGTTGAACCAACTAATAGCAACACATAAATTAAGTTAGATCTTACAATCAGTAATAATTATTTAGATCGACAAAAGTAATAGTAAAAAAACAAACATTTAAACTCTAAAACCAAATATTTTAACTAAAAATGAAAAATCCAAGAAAAAAAATATATTTATTTTGGTTAAATAATAGATAATGGAGAAAATGTATGTGTGTGCACATGTGTGTTCACAAAAGAGACTTTAGAGGTCTTGGCACAATGTGGTTGTCACCACAAGCTGCTCTGCTTGCTGAGTGTTAAAATAATTTTTCACACATTTGCAGCATACCATGCATGGAGCTTAATTTTTTACTTGTCTCACTGAGTTAGATACAATAACCTGTGGCTTTCCACAAGCCTATTATTAATTCTTTCATGTCATTTTTAGCATGCACTGAACTGGCTACTCACAATTGGCAAGTGTTTGCATACTGCACATCAGTGTGTACCACAGAGTAAGTGATGTACAGTAATTTCACTTTTTACAAGGCCATAAAGTGGAGGAAGAAATTCTGACTGAGCAAGAAAAGCAGGTGGTAGTCAGTTTAGTCCAGGCTAGAAATCATACTCACCTTATAGATTTTTATCAGTAAACTTTTCATGATGATGTTCAACAACAGTGGTGTAAAGTATTTGAGTAAATATACGTTGTTACTGTATTTAGGTATTATTTGGCCACTTTCATTATTAAAGATATAGGCAAAATTTACTTTCTATTTAACTACATTTATCATTCAATATATGTTCTTTTTACTGCACTATATTTTAATTGGCAATGCACATTACAAATAACATTTTGCAGCACAGCTTTCTTTGCTGTGGCTTATTTTTTCTGCAGGAAAGCTGATATTGCCAACGCCATTTCATTTGTCCATTAAATACCAATGGTTCTTCAAATTATTGACGTGATACTGTAATTTTATTTGTTAATTAAAAATACCTTTTTGAAAGATATCCTTACTGCTTTGTCTATTTTTTAGCATTCCAATTCCACTCAAAGGTGTTCAGTAGGATGGAAATCAGAGCTGCATATCAGGCCACTCAAGATCTCACAGTCAAACTAATGTAAAGCATATCTTTATGGACTGACATGATGGAACATGTTTGGGTCTCCTGGTTTAAGTGAAGGGATAATTTCATGCTACTACAATTGTGTGCCTTTAACTTTATGGTTGGAATTCCTTTGTTATGCTAATTCCAGCATACAGACCGCTCTTCAGATGCTTGGCTAGCATGAGCCACCTCTGCTCTTCAGGGCTGTTTTGAGTGCACCCTGTTTAGGGAGACTGCAACAAACAGCGATTCCTTCAACTTGGAGACCCTACAGAGGATAGTGAGGACAGCTGAGAAGATAATTGGAGTCTCTCTCACTTCCATCGCAAACATTTACAGCACACACAGCATCCGCAAAGCCAAGAGCATTGTGGACGACCCCATTCACCCCTCACACACACTCTTCAAACACACCCCTCTCACACACTCTTCACCCTCCTGCCATCAGGAAAGCAGTTCTAAAGCATTCGGGCCTCACATCCAGACTGTGCAACAGTTTTTCCCCTTAAGCAATCACACTCCTCATCACACAGACCTGACCTGAAACTGAAACTCACACACACCCACACTCACTCAACTGTGTTTTACTGAACTGTACAACCTGAACTAAACACACACTCATTACTTATCTCAATATATTGCACCACCATTTATTATTTATATTTAACCATATTATACTGTTTACATGCTGTTTTTTGCAAAACATTGTGTTTATGTTTACAAATACTCTCTTATTTATAGTCCTCTTTTGCACATTACTGTATAATCAGAGTATACTGCAGGTTTACTGGTTTGGCAGTATTTTGTGTTTTGTGTATCTGTTCCACACTGTCTTGTGTTGTCTGTCTGCATCTATCTATCTATCTATCTATCTATCTATCTATCTATCTATCTATCTATCTATCTATCTATCTATCTATCTATCTATCTATCTGTCTGTCTGTCTGTCTGTCTGTCTGTCTGTCGGTCTGTCGGTCTGTCGGTCTGTGTCTCTGTCTGTTCTTTAATGTAGTTGAATTCAGGGTTGTAAATCATATAATTTGTTAGGGGTAATTTAAACTGCTCATTTACACTATTTAAAAAAAACCATGCTAAAATAAATTCATCCCTTTTTTCACTGTCTAAACTATATTTTTTAACCACTTATACACTATTTTGGTTTCTTGATATTGCATTATTTGCTATTCAACATTCTCACTAACTTATCCAAACCTAGGCTAAAGTAAGTGTGAATAACAGAGAGCAACAGTTTTACTGCACATACAATCACACCTCAAAAACTGTTAACCAACCACATAATGTGGTCTGACTGAGTTAAGACAGGAGTTGTGTATAAATAGTGTCAATTATTACCTGTAGGCAGGAAGACTGGCTGAATGTCCGAGGTGATAGTTTGAGCAGGTCCTTGTTATAAACCAACTTGTGTCTTTTTTTTTTTTTTACAAATTGAGAAGCCTTGAAATCATCAGAGCTGTGAGTATTATGATCAAATCATACCGAATGTTATGTAACTTTTATCAGATTCTGTTTAATCAGATAAAAACCATTAATCTTAATCCTTAAGACATGTTTCTTCATTGTTCATGGTATAACAAGACTTAATTCATGCTAAAATGTATAATATAATTCATTGTGCTTTAAATATTGTTGTGTTGTTGATTTTACAGTATGCACTGTGTCATTGCACTGCGTGAAAAATAGATTTCTTGATAGGCTGAAAGTTACATGCTCATTGTGAGGAGGTTATAACAATTTCACACAATGGTTTTCACAACTCACTTGTTTCTGCAGATTTTTTTGCACCATATGAACTGTCACACTAATGTTAAAACAAAATGAATGTTAAAATACTCAAATCAAAAGGACATTTTATTTGGTCACATACACATACAGAGTATAATATGTAGTAAAATGCTTTTATACAACAGTTACAGTTTTATATATATATATATATATATATACATACATACATACAGGTAGTCTTCTACTTACAATGGAGATACGTTACGACGACCCCATCGTGAGTCAAAGATATCGACTGTGACAGCCTGATTTATAATTTTATGATTTTTTAACTATTCATTTGTGTGATACAGCTGCAAATAAGTATTTGAACACCTGAGAAAGTCAATTTTAATATTTGGTACAGTAGCCTTTGTTTGCAATTACAGAGGTCAAACGTTTCCTGTAGTTTTTCACCAGGTTTGCACACACTGCAGGAGGGATTTTGGCCCACTCCTCCACACAGATCTTCTCTAGATCAGTCAGGTTTCTGGCCTGTCGCTGAGAAACACGGAGTTTGAGCTTCCTCCAAAGATTCTCTATTGGGTTTAGGTCTGGAGACTGGCTAGGCCACGCCAGAACCTTGATATGCTTCTTACAGAGCCACTCCTTGGTTATCCTGGCTGTGTGCTTCGGGTCATTGTCATGTTGGATGACAGTGTCTGTTACACGGCTTGTATCTAAACAGTAGCCGACCATGAAAGTCATTGTTCACTGTCTTCCTCCTTTCTTTTACAACAATTTCTCTCGAGAGTTTATCTTTTGGCATCGTTGTGCATTTAAAAATCACCATCGGTGAAGCTTTTCTCCCGATGCTGTGCAGCTCAGAACACAGGTGAAGTGTGTGTTTACATGCCCGGTTGTTTTCAGCGTGACGAATGATTCACATTTCCTGTTGACAGTCCGAGTGAGTGGAAGGTCAAACTTCAGAGGAACCTCATCCATATTTATGATGTTGTGCGGCCCGATTCAGTACGAGCGCATCTTATTTAATATAAAGAATTTCATTGGTTCACCCTAAACCGTTCGGCAATTTTATTGGTCTAATATTATGGGGCTCAGTTTTTGGCTTGAAGCTTGTGAAACCGGGAAAAACCCAGGAAAAATCCATTAATTAGCCGCTTCATTTTTTAAGCCGCGGGGTTAAAAGAGTGGGAAAAAGCGGGTAATAGTCCGGAAAGTACGGTACTTACATACAGGTAGTCTTCTACTTAGAATGGATATACGTTAAGACAACCCCATCGTGAGTCAAAAATATCAACTGTGACAGCCTGATTTATAATTTTTATTTTCTGCTGTAAAATGATGGCTTTCCTCTTCTTTTTTTCACTACCAGGAGACTAAAATTGCTGTTTGAAAATAATACACACTGAGGCAACTTTACCTGTCGACAGCTATCAAAAGTGGGGCAACTCAGCCACCTCCATCTCCTGTCTTTTAGTCAATGCCACTAAAAGTCAGTAGGCTACTTTGCAATGTTACCACATAGCATGGCGGATTTTGGTGCTTGATCTGAGACTTCAGTACAACAAATGTTTAATGATTATTAAAAAAGAAATTTCAGTGGAGTTTATTTGTTTCATTTATATCCAAACAAAGAAAAGATGCAGTTCAGACATATCAGTTAAGTGGCTTAATACTTAAATTAGTTTTAGCTATTGACTGATTAATTACCAATAAGTTCCACAACTTTTAATAATTCACAAATTAAATTAAGACATCTTCCAGTCACAAATGAGATGGAGCAAATCAGTTTTATTGCAATCAATTTACCCCTGTCCCATAGAGCCCTCAGGAGAAAACAATATTGACAGCAATGGCACCTGCCAACTTTCGCATGCAAGTGCAAAATTAATATTAAATAATCCTTAAATTTTTTTTTATCTCACACCTAGTAAAATATTTCTATTTTCTCTAATATCTCGTCTCTAACAATTTACATAGACCAATAATTTTATGAGGGCTTGCATACTACATCCATTTCTTTAGCACATTCTGGTAAATAATTCCTCTTTCCTGGAAGTCTCTTTTACCTCCATACTATTCTAATTTACATGTACAAAAAATATCTCTTGATAGTGAACTTTAAAAAAGAAATCCCCTGATCGTGCACTTTTGCAAATAACAATGCAACAGATCATCCCCTGCAATATTCACACCTTTTCTTAAAATCTCATCTGGGTTTTTTCTCTGTCTGCAAATCATCCTTTGATTTGTTTACACCTTGTCTAGAAACGTGTTATTTTTTATAATAGCACTTTTCTCTAAATGCTTTTCTTATTTTTTTATTGCTCTTGTCTTTTACTTAGTTCTTCATGATGTGTGTGATGATGTGATGTGTTGTGCCTGTTATTTTATTACTCTTCTCATTTTTTATTAAGTTTCTTTAAATTTTATACTTGTACTTTAAATATATATGCATATATGCTGTTTGAGTATATTAATACATGTTGCCTGCGTGCTGCTTGCTTATTTTATTTTTATTTCCCGTTATATTTTTCTATCTCTGTCACCCTTACTCACCCTACTCAGTATTATACTATATTAATGCTGAATAATGGTTACCTGTATTAAGCTTGGATTTAAACAAATATAAGCAATGTTATATGTTATCTAAAGCCTTCTTATTAAATGAGATTATTTTTACTTATTAAAAGCTGAAGCTGGCCTAAACTAAGTTATATGGGTGAACTTTATCGACCCTATTATGCAAGATAAGTCAAGACGTCATGCAGTCTCAGTTTTCTTCACACAGCCAAGGTGTTTAACCACAGAGGCAGCAGACATGTATCAAAATCTTTGTCTGACATTTACGTACCATCATATGGACTCAGTGTTTTTCTGTTTGGGACATTTTCTGACTTTTACTATCCTGCTCTCTGACTGCATTTTGCACTGCGCACGCAAAACGCAAGGGTAGAGGCTCCACCCCGAGGTAATGGAACTGACATGGCGGAGGTTTTACAGAGCACAAGTGGATTTGTTTGCAACTCAAGAGGCATCGCACTGTCTCCTCTGGTTTTCCCTCACTCACCCAGCCCTCCTGGGGCTGGACACCATGGTACAGAGGTGGCCAAAGCTGTGCCTGTACGCCTTCTCCGATTGCACTGCCAAAAGTGCCTGTGTGTTACTTGGTTCACTCCTGGCATGACCAGTGCCTTTCTTTACTTTGGTCCCACTCCAGGAGATTAGCAACACTGTGGGCTGGTTAACCCCACTGACCTTCATCAGGTTCTATAACTTTGACATTAGAGCCACTCCTGGCTATCTGTTCCGCACTCTTGCTGTGCCCATACACACTAGGCAGGGACAGGTCAATGTGGCGTGATTGGACACTCGTTCCCAAAGCATTGTTGATGCAGCTTGAGTTCCTGAAAGGGAACGTCTCCAGGTTACGTATGTAACCCTAGTTCCCTGAGGGAAGTGACCCTTCCTGGTCTGGTTCCTGGCGTCTCTCCATTGGCTGGATTACACACTTGATTCAAAGTGTGGACAACGCGGTAGTGTTCCCAAACCGTTGTTGACGCAGCGTCTCATTCCCTCAGGGAACTAGGGTTACATATGTAACCTAGAAATGTTTTGGTACCTGTGGTCAACAGTGCAAAGCAATGGAGAGTTTGTTAGAGAAGTGAAAAAAAGAGTGCAGGCAGGGTGTAGCGGGTGGAGAAGCTGTAAGTCATAATCATCAAAATTAAAAGAAATAAACAATTGAAATATATTAGTCTGTGTGTAATGAATCTATATAATATGAGTTACACTATTTTAAATGAATTACTGAAATAAATCAACTTTCCAGTGATATTCCAATTTATTAAGATGCACCTGAATATCTCTAAAATCACACACACAGTAGTTTAAAAATTGTTTGAAAGAGGCAGATGTAGAGGACAGAGTAGTATAGAGACAGATGATCCACTGTGGCGACCCCTAGTGGGAGCAGCCGAAGGAAGAAGAAGAAGAAAATTTAATAATAAATAAATATTTATGGTCTGAATTAAAGACAAATCTATAAAAATTTACATTTGTGTTGGCACATACAACTTTATTTTATAAATTATAATAATTCAATTATTAAATAATTATTAAACTAATCTTAATTATGGGCAAAATGAGTATTAGCATTTTCTTTTCTTGAATATATATATACACATACTGTATGTACACTGAAGCACTTAAAAAAAAGAGAATTAAGGCAAAAATTAGTGATAATAGTATAAAATCTGTAAAGAATAAAAAAGAAATAAAAAAAGACAGAACAACATGGGGAAGAATGGTGACATCTGTTGGATACAACACACGGCCAAAACACTGACACAAAATAGACATACATGTGGAATTTGCTTCTCTTTTTAGATTAAAAATGAAGACAGCTGTGAAGTTCTCCAGCACCGGCAACAACATCGTCCCTGCACTCCTCATTATTTTTACTGTTTGCTGCCCGGTGGTGAGTTTCTATGTCCAGTTAAACTAACCAGAATTTTATATCACTAGTGTTGCACAAACATTGTTTTTTCCCCATTTTTTAATAGAAACTGTCCCGGACATCACACTCTGGATATAAACTGGACATGGCAAAAGATTCTGTTGATGATCAATTCAAAGGCTGCGAGAATAAAATGTTCCAGCTGATTAAAGACAAGATTCTACCTAAAGAATTCAAATTTGATGTCAATTTTACTACAACTTGGAACGAATACAAAAACATTCAGAATTATTTTAAAAGGATAATAAAAGTCTACACGTCCCCTTCTGGGTCTTATTCAAAGCTCAATAATGCTGTGAGCACAGGAAGACCAAAATATAAAACACATTTCAATTATAAAGCCTACCATTTCTTGCTAACACACGCCATACAAACATATCAATTAAAAAAATGCACTGATGTTTATCGTAAGACCCCCGCTACTTTTGATTTAGCTGTTCGTGGTCAGGAAATGCGATTCGGCAGGTTTACCTCAACTTCGCTTAAAAATAATTTTCCTGGATTTGGTAACGCCACCTGTTTCAAGATAAAGACGTGCTTTGGTGCAGACATATCCAGTATGTCTTCTGTGCCTTATGAGAAAGAGGTGCTAATCCCACCTTATGAAAAATTCAAAATAAAAAAAATTCAGAAAAACAAGAACAAATGTAATGTCTGTTACACGCTAGAGAGCGCTGGCAGATTTAGTAATATGAACTGTGTGCTGCAACCCAATTCACACCTGTAAGTAAATCCACATTTCCTCAGTGCTTGGTGAAGTGACGTTAAAAGTCAAAACTCTTTATCAAATTTCTATCAAATATTTGATATTTTGTGTCAACAACTTTTTAAATGCATTTGTCCATCACATTTTCAGATTTTCTGCTGTAAACTTCAGCATACTCATCCTCATTTTATTGTCAATATTCGTCCTTTCTGTATCCCATAGTTGAATTTTCTTAAATTTCTTTTTCTTAAAAAAAATCATTATCCAGATTTAGTTGAATTCTATGACTGCTGGCAATTTGACAGATCGCAGGTATCAACCTGAGCTAGTTTGGATGTAGCATGCTGTATTTTGAATTGATTTCTCATCACACACTCTGATCATCAAACATGGCTGCCTTGGACCCCAACTCTATTATGATAATGCTGTAAATAAAAATTTTAAAAGAAAGAAGCTAACAATGTCTGGGATATTCTATAAAAAAATTATATCCTGTAAATTACTTTTTAATTAAATCTAGATTTGCCAACATGTGAAATGCAAATCCTGTCTGCAGTGTGGCATTTCTGCACTTATTTACTGTATTTTTGTATTTTTTTTTTTGTTTATTGATCCAAACCGTTTCTATACATTTTCATTTATATATTTGTGTGATATTCTGTACATCATGGCTTTAAAATGTTATGAGGATTCGTTTTACGAATGTTTATCCACACCGCCTTTCATTTTAACTTTGACAATGCCTTTCATATCTTTTTAGTTTTTTCTAGCACTTGACAGGTAGTTTTGGTCGCTTTATTAGAAAGTTGTTTCTTTGTGTGAAAGAAAATAAAAGTTGTTTTACTCAATTGTTGACTTCCTGGTGACATTGTTGTTCACCCCCACCCCACATCCATCAACAAACACACACACACACACACACACACACACACACACACACACACACACACACACACACACACACACACACACACACACAAACACTTTGACTACTATATATATATATTTGTATGGTCTACATAAAGTTTAATAATAATTATTCATTGATTTCTTGTGGCATAATACCACTTTATTATTTATTATATAAATGATAATAAATATCATAAATATTATACTTATCTACATTTCTTGATTTGCTATTACTTGTTTTTAATTAATTAATTAATTAATTAATAATTTGTGTCAGCAAAAAAAACCCTTTTAAATTTAAACCTTTGTGTGAAATCTGTATCTTTAAGTGTTTCAGGTTCAAATATGTTCATATAAAGTCACGTACTTTATATATCCAATCAATCGTTAATAAAGATACACTATATGGCGAAAGTATCTGTAATCTGTAAGTATATCCCTGTTGCAATGCCACTGACACTATTATCACTCAGAGATTAAAGAAAATTGTAATATTTTCAATAATCTTGATTTCACACTGAAAAAGTCTGACAGAAGGATAAGGATAGATATTGTAAACTTGCTTTGTTAATGTATTTGATGTATTACAGCTTATTAAAACACAACCATAATATGAGCTGAGCAGCTCTGACCTAACCGTCATGCAATAAAAAATTTCAGGACCAGGACTTGTATCAGCATCAATTGTATGACACTCTTATAGTGAGCCACAGGAGAGCAGGTCAACCAACTACAGAATTAAAAAATACTTTTGTTCACCAGATGTCGTCATTATTCCTCCAAGTCGTTCATCCCATGTGTGTTTATCAATTTTTAATCACCACTTGTGTTCAATTTCCTTTTTCCTATCTATCTATCTATCTATCTATCTATCTATCTATCTATCTATCTATCTATCTATCTATCTATCTATCTATCTATCTATCTATCTATCTATCTATCTATCTATCCATCCATCCATCCATCCATCCATCCATCCATCCATCCATCCATCCATCCATCCATCCATCCATCCATCCATCCATCCATCCATCCATCCATCTATCTATCTATCTATCTATCTATCTATCTATCTATCTATCTATCTATCTATCTATCTATCTATCTATCTATCTATCTATCTATCTATCTATCTATCTTTGCATATTGTGTCATATTAACAATGAAAGCAGCCATGGAGTTTTCCCATCCGTCAGCAACATAGTTGCTGCAATCCTTAATATTTTGATTGTTTGCTACACAGTGGTGAGTTTCTTTCTTAATTTAATGGAGACAATTCAGTAAGTATAAAATATACATGATACTTTTTCAATGTCTTCTACACATTTTATATCATAAGTGTTCTTTTTATTAGTGTAAATTTTTAGCTCAGCTTTTTTCAACTGTATAAAACAAGAAATTCAACAATCTACACACATTTGTTTGGGTTGTTTTAAGTGATATTGAGGTCAGGTGGATCTAGATAAACCGCTGAAGATCCCTAGCAGAATAACATCTACACAACTTTGTCTCAGATTCCACCAAGCAATTGATTTTATTGGAGCTCAATGTGCACTGGGAAGAGGCCAACGAGAGAGTTAGTTGAAGAGTGTAGAAAGCAGGGCTGGAAAACTCGTAGTGAGCCGTTGAAGGTGGGCTGTAAAGATTTTGCAGGGCGTTCACTCTGTAAAGTACTTACTCAACTAGGCAGCACTGAGGAGGCAAAGAGGAAGGCGATTAGAACCGCAACTGAAGCCACAGAAAAAGCCACTATCATGTTGTTAACTTGCTGTCCATGATGAAATTTTGCAGATGTGGTAACGCACGTACCCAGGACGATGTCTTTTGGCACAAACATAGTCTAAAAACCTTTTTGATACCACCTTGTACTTGAAATGACAAACTTAGAGAGAAGGAAAATAAGACCCAAAGGGGGACAATTGTAAAGACTTGATGTGACTGACTTGCAAGCCTACATTGGCTTTCTCATTTTACCAGGAGTGTGCAAGTCAAAAGGAGAAACAGCAAGTCTTTTAAATGCTGAAAAGAAGGGGAATGAAAAGTCAGTAGGAGTAAGACAGAGTAGATGTGTGTGAATGAGAGGGAGGGCAGTGGAGTGGTGTGGTTGCAGGAAGAAGAAGTGGTGAAGGTGGAGGCGTTCAGGTACCTGGGGTCAACAATGCAAAGTAATGGAGAGAGTGATAGACAAGTTAAGAAAAAAGTGCAGGCAGGAGTGATTTGTGATAGAAGGGTCTCTGCAAGAGTGAAAGGGAAAGTTTATAGGACTGTGGTGAGACCTGAGATGTTGTATGGTTTAGAGACAGTGGCATTGACTTAAAGACAGGAGGCAGCTGGAGGTAGCAGAGCTGAAGATGTTGAGATTTTCATTGGGAGTGATGACGATGGACAGAACTAGAAACGAGTTTATGAGGGACTGCGCATTGTGCACAGTGTTGGCTGTGACCAAAAAAAGTTGGAGGAATGGACTGGCCTTTTCTTCACAGTTAGAATCTCAGACGGGAGCTCTCTCTTATTTTTCTTGATTGTTTGAACCATTGTTATCTTTCTTTAGAGACGCTGTTTTAGGCTGTATGGCATGAAAAAAATTGTCACTGGTAATGTTGTGGCCACTGAGACCTGTGTCCCCTGGTTTCTTTCAGAAGCTCCTCCATCTGGCATCCCTGTATAAATGAGCTTGTTTCATGCATTAGATTGTAGAATGATCCTTAAGAATACTTTGATGCTCTTAAAAGACATTGTGGCTCTAAACATTGCTCTCCTGATCTCAGCATTTCCACACACTTTCAGACAACTCACCTTTTGACCTATAGACACCAGCAAGAATGGGTTAGGGCTAAAGTTAGGCATGCAGATTCATGTTGTTCATCTTTTTTCACTGGTCACTGAAAACTCTCCTCAAGATTGATCATATCCAAAATAATTTTCTAAATTGTTAGAAATCAGCGGCTCAAAGGATGACCATGACTCACAGCAAATTGTGTGGGTCCTTGTACCATCCGTGTCATGTTAGCACCTGAGCGTTAGGGATCTCTTATTCAAGATAATTCAATATGCCGTTCTAAGACAAATAAGTCTGTGGGGCTGCTCCACTGGCTGATTGTGGGGCTTTTGTAGTGGCTGGCTCTTGGGCTGCTCCAGCAGCCATTTGTGGAGCTCCTTGTGGTGCATATTCTGAGTGAAGCCAATCTAAGAATTTACTTCCATAATTTAAATACTCTGAATTAATTTTTTTACTATCCTCATATTCTGAGACACCTTTCTCTTCCACATCACTATGTGCCTGACTCTTTTTGAATATGAGCTCTAAAGCCCTCTGAATTGGTGTGTGTACTCAATTATCTGTCACAAAAAATAAGCCAAGGCCATTAAATATCAGGTAAAAAAAAAAACAGTATTAGTACTATGTGAAAATGTAAAACAGGTCAATTCAACCCAAATAACATAAAAGGGTTAATGTAACTGTGAGAAACACAGTGTAAAAAGTTTACTACTACACACAATGACACTTTAAATCTTTTAACCAATCTTGTACTGTCATCTGAAAACAACTCCATTTATGGTATTAGGATTAAACAAAGTTGTGTATAAATAATGGTGAGATGTGGCTTTAACAACTTCAGCTGTATCAGGAAACCTGTAGGCAAACTATCACCTATAGGCAAAAAGATTGGACAAATCTCAGGGGTGATTGATTGAGCATGTTTTCTTTACACACAATAACTTAGAGCTTAAAGGGAAACTAATATAGAAGAAGTCTTGAAAGCACCAGAGCTGTGAGTATTATGATCACATCACACCAGAAATATTATAGTATCTGATTTTTAATTTTTTTCTCTTTCAAGAATTCTACATTTAAAACAAAATTCTGCATTATTTGTGACACTTGTTAGTGGGTGGAATATATTTATTAATCAGCAAATTAACATTTTGCCTCCAAAGTCAATGTGTTGGAAGCAGGAAAAATGGGCAGGTGTAAGGATTTGTGCGAGTTGATCAAGGACCAAAATTTTTCTAGCTACTGTATCTCACATTGCTAAAGAAATTAATGCTGTTAATGCTTGATGGATCACGACTGTTTTGGCAGCAAAACAGGAACCAAAATATTAGGCAGGTGCTCATAATGTAGTTTGCCTCGGTCGTCTAGACATCACAATTTGGCCCTTGTCAAACTCCCTTAAATGCTTACGCTTGCCTGATTCAAACACATCAAGATTGAGGAGAAAATGTTTACTTGTTGCCTACTATATCCCACCCACTAACAGGTGCCATAATGAATGATAGTTCATTATTCTAATGTCATAATGTTTGCTTAAATATATATAATCCATATAACTGAAGCAACTGTAGCACAAAGTAGACATACATGTGAAATTGATCTTTTTTTAGTAAAAGAAATGACAGCTGTGAAGTTCTCCAGCACCGGCAACAACATCGTCGCTGCACTCCTCATTATTTTTACTGTTTGCTGCCAAGTGGTAAGTTTTTGTCTCCATTTGGAAGTGAACAGACTTTTTTAATCACTAGTTTTGCACAAACCATGTTTTTTCATTATTTGTTTAATAGAAACTGTCCCGGACATCACACTCTGGATATAAACTGGACATGGCACAAGATTCTGTTGATGATCAATTCATAGGCTGTGAGAAAAACATGTTCTACCAGATTAAACAACAGATTCTACCTAAAGAGTTCAAATTTGATGTAGATTTTACTACAACTTGGAACGAATACAAGAACATTAAGAATGATTTTAAAAGGATAATAAAAGTCTACACGTCTCCTTTTGGGTCTTATTCAAAGCTCAATAATGCTGTGGGCTCAGGAAGGCCAAAATATAAAACACATTTCAAATATAAAGCCTACCATTTCTTGCTAACACGTGCCATACAAACGTATCAATTGAAGAAATGCACTAATGTTTTCCGGTGGACCAACGTTAATTTTGATTCCGCTTTTCGTGGTCAGCAGATGAGATTCGGCAGGTTTGCGTCAACTTCACTTAAATCTACCTTGCCTGGATTTGGTACAAACACCTGTTTTAAAATTAGGACCTGCTTTGGTGCACGCATATCCAGTATGTCTGTGATCCCTAGTGAGAAAGAGGTGCTAATCCCACCTTATGAAAAATTCATAATCACAAATGTTATGTATAACACAATGAATTGCAGGATCGTTTACACTCTACAGAGCACTGGCAAATTTAGTAATATGAACTGTGCGCTGCTAAAAAATTATTAAAATCTGAATAAAACACATTTATAAAACAGCTTGTTTGAAATGCTCCTTGCTAATTAGAAGAACTCGATTTTTGTATCATTAATATTATTATTATTATATTTTTATCATTAGCTTTAATGAAGTAAGTTTAAAAATATAAAATATTATATTATGTAAATCCACATTTCCTTAGTGCTCTGTGAGGTGATTTTTTTTTGTTACTGAAATTTCTATTAATTTCTATTCAATATTAGATATTTTGTATCAACAATTAACTTTTTAAAATGTATCTGTTCGTCACTTATTCAGCTTTTCTGAAGTCAAAGTCAACATACTCATCCTCATTTTATTGTTAAGGTTGTCCTTTGTGTTTTTCCTGATCCCACAGAATTTCATTAATTGTAAATGTCCAAGATTCTATGACTACTGGCCATTTTGCAGGTAGCGCATATCAACCTGAGCTGGTTTGGGTGTAGCATGCGGTCATTTAAACCAATTTGAGTTACAGGTGTTGAATTGAACTCCTTCAAACATTTTGCCTTGGATCAGCACAAGCTTACATGGAGCCTATTGTGATAATACATATGAAAAAAAAGCTAACAATGTCTAATTCTGCAAATCAACATTCAATTGTTTTTGTTGTATGCAAATCTTGTGGCCTTTCTGCAGTTATTGATTTGTTATTTTTTGTTTGTTGATCTGAAATGTTTTTATACATTTTCTTTTCATTTTAATTTCAACTTAAAAAAGATTTTAAAAAAAAAGTCATTGTCTCTTTCGTCTATCATTTGACAGGCAGTTTTGGTTGCTTTATTAGAAAGTGCTTTCTGTGTGCTGAGTGAGAAAGAAAATAAATGTTGTCTTTGTCAGCCTGGCTTCCACTACTCTTTCCCATAACTTCATGGTGTGACTGATCAACTTAATTCCCCTGTAGTTACTGCAGGTCTACACATCTCCCTTATTCTTAACGATCAGTAGCAGCACACTCCTTCTCCATTCCTTAGGCATTCTCTTACCTTCCAGAATCTTGTTAAACAATCTGGTTAAAAACTCCACTGCATCTCTCCTAAACATCTCCATGCTTCTACCGGTATGTCATCTGTTAATGACTGAAAAACACAATTGTATAGAAAATACTCTGTACAATGTTTTCTTTTAATAAGCTCCTTACTGAAACTGATTAGTCATTTCAAATATTGTGAAATTTAACTGCCATTCCGTTGACAAGTACTAATGATGAAATACATCCCGAATTGTTGTGGAAATGTTGCAACATTATTTCAATTTGATTGAAATAAAAACGTAAAGACTTTCATATTACATAAGACAATATTTTATTCACAATAGAACATAGAGAACATAACAAATGTTTAAACTGAGAAATTTTACACTTTATGCACAAAATAAGCTCATTTCAAATGTGATGCCTGCAACAGGCAATAAGTTGTCACGGGGGGCAACAAAGGGCTGAAAAACCCAGAAATTTTGAAAATATGCAGCTGGAAGAACATCTAGCAACTAATCTAAGTTAATTGACACCAGGTTTAAACATTTGTTATGTTCTCTTTATTCTATTGTAAATAAAATATTGGCTCTTCCAGAATTTGGGTTGTAGTAAATGGTAGTAATGCATTTATAGTTAAAGTACAAATACTCAAATGCTAATCAGAAAATGTTAGTATATGTAACTTAAAAATACACTAACAACTTTGGAAAAACAATGTAGACCTCACTTTAATTTTGTAATATTGAAATAAAAAAATAAACTGTATTCAATCAAAAGTACACATTTTATGTAAAATTGTCCAATCTCTTACCATGTTGTTTCAGTTTACCTGGCTGACTTTCTGGAGGACTGTATACAGTCTTTGCCAGTGTGCCAGGAACTAGTAGCACCTAATCCCCTGCTTGGCCACGTCTAACAGTCGTTGTGGTCTTCTCCCAAATAGGAGCGTGAACGGGGTGAAATCTGTGAAAGCTTGGGGGATCTCTCTTGCAGCAAACAGAACATCCAAAGTTTCCTTCCTGGGTAACCTGGTGGAGCACAGTTAAGACTGGGTTAGTGAAAACATTTGACTTACATTTGGCGCCGGTGTCATTGTTTTCCGCTTACCATGCCATAAGCGCTGTTTGTGATTGTGTTTTTTTATGTAGATGCATTTGACTTTGCCTGGTGCCTTGGGCCTTTCTTACAGGGACTACATCTGCCAGGAACCCTGGTCAGTCTCTCCCTATGAGTAGAAGGACAGGTAAATTGGTTATGAGCCCAACCAGAAGTCTGCCTGTCAGTCTGCCTGTCAGTCTCTCCCTATGAGTAGAAGGACAGGTAAATTGGTTATGAGCCCAACCAGAAGTGACCACTTGCCTTTATTGCTTCCCACCCACACTTTGGCTTTGGGAAAATCATGTATGTCCCCATGTATGCAGATGACTGGGATCGCACCTTTGCAGTCCCTGGCAGCATGGCTTCCCGTGCTAGAGTAATGGTGCTTCTTGTGTATAACAGCATGTGGGTTTGGTTGCCATTTATTTTTAATGCTTTTTTGCGGTTCTGACTGAGTGGGCATGGGCTTGTCTTGAGGAAAGGTATAGTGCGAGGTGGTGGAATATTCCAATGCCACCTGTTCAGTTATCTCTTTTGTTGTAACCACCTCTTTACCACCTTTTTAGGCATGTGAAAGGGGGGCATGTGTGTGGGTGAAGGCACCAAGGTGTGGCCAGTGGCAAAGCCGTGCAGTGCCAATTCGGTGGTGGAGTGCAGCGCTAAACAACTTTGGTCCAATAGGAAGTCAGGAGAACCTGCCGAGATGCCATGGATGGGGCTTTTCGTGACAAGCCAGGAGTTGCACAGGGAGGGAATCTTTGTCCTCTCTGATGCTGCTGCTGCCTGGAAGAAAAGCAACACATGGCATTAATGTAGTCCAAATCCCGATCCCCTCTGCTGCAGGTGCAAAGCCTTATTGTACTATTTTTTCTTCTCTAGGACAGTGTTCCATTTCTCTGCCCTGCCATTTTACCTTTTACTATGGTATATTGTTAAGCCTGAATAAATAAACACAGCTGTACATCTAATCATAATTGCGTAAGGTATCACACTTATGCATAACCCGTGTGAGTAACCACACTACTCTGAAAAACCGCTTCTTATGCAACTTGTCTTTTTTGAATATATTCTGCAATTCTGCACTACCTTGTGGTCTGTATGCAATTATCATGGCCATAAACACACATATCACAATGTGCATATTTCATTTGCGGTTGGGGTAGTTCCCATTTTGCAGCTTGTGTTTTTTTAAAAGCAAAAGCGAGTCTGTGTGTGTAAATGTGTGCGCTTATATATATATATATATATATATATATATATATATATATATATATATATATATATATATATATATATATATATATATATATATATATATATATTAAAAAAAAAAAAAAAAACTACTTTTAGTGGTTTGGTTTTACTCTATAGAATCTGTTCCAATATGAAAATTTATCTGAGGAAACTTCGGTGGCTGGGCTAAATACTTAAAATTTTGGTTGCCCCTTGCCATGTAAAGCTGTGATTTTACAGCTGACATTATATAGATATGTATAAGTATGAATTTATGAATATACAGAATAAATATGGGTGGAATAACCAGTAGTGCAATGATAAACCTGTTATCGATGAAGCAAAAATGCATAGTGGTTAAAGCAGTGCAAAATACACAGAAAGTGACAGTGCAGTAGTGTGTTGTTAGCATTGTATGACGATCAGCTGTTCAGTGCAGTAACAGCTGCAGGAAAAAAGCTATTCTTCACTCTGCCCGATGGGAGACGGGTAAATAGTCCATGGTCGGGGTGAGAGGTAACTTTGATGATTCCCCTCACCCTTTGCAGGCAGCATTTATTGTAAATGTTCTCCAAGGTGGGTAGATGAGTGCTGGTGATTCGTTGGGTAGTTTTCACCACCCTCTGAAGGGCTTTTATGGTCCGAACAGTGTAGCTGCTGTGCCACACTGAGATGCAGTTTGTTAGGATGCTCTCAATGGCACAACTGTAAAAGTTCTCCAGAGTCCTGTAGCACAGACGGCTCTTTTTAGGTCTCCTCAGGAAATACCAGAGGTGGCAAAAGTACACACATCCTTCACTCAAGGAGAAGAACAGATACTCATGTATTAAAAGACTCTGGTAAAAGTTGAAGTACTGAATACACTTTTTCACTCAATTTAAAGTAAAGAAGTTTGGGGTCTATTTAAAAAAAATGTAGCCATTATTACTACCTGTTTTAGTGTCACGCTGGTAACTGGACCTCACGTCATATTAACATATTAATACACAACAAATTCCACATTTTGTTATTTAATGAATGTATCCAGACTGAAAAAAAAAACACCATATAGAACACAAGCAGAGAAAGGTGACGTCTCTGTTCTCAGTCATGTTTATATTACTGACTCCCTCTGTCTCATCCACGTTAACACCAGACTTCTTGTTGCCTTCTGCTGCGCTCATTGTTAGCTTCGTAAAACTAGTCTACGTCTGTGGTAGCAGCCTGCATTCCCCCACAGGACCTGATGCAAATGAGTGCAGCTCGGGACCAGATTTAATTGGTGAATGCAGGGGCGGGCGATAAAATACTCGTGTGTGCAAGTTGCGGGACAATAAAATTATTCACGGGACTCCTGTAGAATGATCTTAAAAATATAAAAAAAATATTTAATTACTAAACACAAATAAACTGGTATGTATCTATTGCACAAAAGCAACAATGGCAACTGAAATAAAATAAAACAACACAGGCACAAGGCAAGCGAACTCTCAAAAAAGATGCATCATTAGTTTCTTCTAGCACTTGACAGACAGTTTTGATCGCTTTATTAGAAAGTTGTTTGTGTGTGAAAGAAAATAAAAGTTGTTTTACCCACTTGATTTTTGTTCTGTTGTAACCCTTTATGGTTACCCATAACAAGTTTACTGCACACACAATTACACTTAAAAAACTGCTAACCAACCTTTTTCCATCAGCTGAAAACAACTACATTTATTTATTATTTATTTATTTTTTTGTTGTTTTTTGTTTTGGTGCTCACGATTACTCTTGTAATTCTCAGAAATCATCAAATAGAAAAATATCTAACACAGTTTATTTGCTTTTAGTTTGGCAAAAATATGTTGTAAAAAGGGATGTAAATTATATAATTTATTAACTAATTAAAGAACTAGAATGTTACTGACTCTAAGACAAATACTAGTCTTTTCCCCATTACGTCATCCGTCTCCACACCCCCCTGTCCTCTACATCCGCCTCTTTCAAACCATCTACCTGCATGTCTTCCTTCACCACATCCATAAACCTCCTCCTTCATCTTCCTATTTTCCACCTTCCTGGTGGCTCCATCCTCAGTATTCTCCTACTGATATACCCCATGTCCCTCCTCTGCACATGTCCAAACCATCTCCATCACACCTCACCTTGTCTCCAAAACGTCCTACATGTGCTGTCCCTCTAATAAACTCATTTCCAATCCTGTCCATCGTCGTCACTCTCAACGAACATCTCAACATCTTCAGCTCTGCTACCTCCAGCTCCACCTCCTGTCTTTTACTCAATGCCACTGTCTCTAATCCATACAACATCGCAGCTCTCACCACAGTCCTATAAACTTTCCCTTTCACTCTCACAGATACTCTTCTATCACAAATCACTCCTATCACTCTTTTCCACCCACTCCACCTTGCCTGCACTCTTTTCTTCACTTCTCTAACACACTCTCCATTACTTTGCACTGTTGACCCCAGGTACCTGAACTCCTCCACCTTCTCCACCTCTTCTCCCTGCAACCGCAACACTCCACTGCCCTCCCTCTCATTCACACACATGTACTCTGTCTTACTTTTACTGACTTTCATTCTTTCATTTCATTTTCATCTATCTAACACACATTTGAGAAACACAGTGTAACAAGTTTACTGCACACACAGTCACACTTTAAAACTGTTAAACAACTTCGTACCGTCAGCTGAAAACAACTCTGTTTTTGCACTGGGGTTAAAAAGCGTTGTATGTAAATAATGCTGAAATGGTGCTTTTATTAGACAAGAACAACTTCAGCTGAATTCGCTACAAAGATTAACTGTATGTAAAAAGATAGTAAGAATTCCAGAGGTGATTGTTTGAGCACGTCCTCGTAACACACGATAACTTAGAGCCTAAAGGGAAACTAATATTTAAGTCTTGAAAGCATCGGAGCTGTGAGTATTCTGATCACATTACATATTACGTTACAAATCGTTATAGTATCAGATTCAGTTTAATCACTTATAAATATATTGTTGTTGTTTACAACTGAAAATATTAATGGTAGAATGTGTTAGATTCTTGATTGTGAATCTTTTAATATTCTTCATGTTTATTTTATAGATCCAATTGTGCTATTGCCTCAGATACGCAAAAGATCAGGACAAAATTTTTAAAGAAATAATTTTCCTTACAGGTTAAATTGTAAGAGTAGATATTGGTTTTTAACAGCTGTTGTTTTTGCCAACTTAATTTATAATTGTGATGATGCACAATACTTCTTTATTATATCAATTCAAATATTTATCAAAATATGAATTCATTAATTTGATTTAAACTGGTCTCAATTTTGGACAAAAGGAATCATCATGAAGCATCAGCTACAAATGTTTTTTTTAAAACCAACAAAGCTTGTATATTTAAACCGAAGCAAAAAAATAAAAAAAATACAACAACAAACAACAATGCAATGAGTGACAACACTATATCGAATAGAAAATAATAAGAAATGAAAACATCTGTTGGATACAACACACGATCAAAACACTGACACAAAATAGACATACATGTGGAATTTGCTTCTCTTTTTAGATTAAAAATGACGACAGCTGTGAAGTTCTCCAGCACCGGCAACAACATCGTCCCTGCACTTCTCATTATTTTTACTGTTTGCTGCCCGGTGGTGAGTTTCTATGTCCAGTTAAACTAACCAGACATTTTTTAATCACTAGTTTTGCACAAAAAATGTTTCTTCTTTATTTGTTTAATAGAAACTGTCCCGGACATCAGACTCTGGATATAAACTGGACATGGCACCAGATTCTGTCGATGATCAATTCATAGGCTGTGACAATAAAATGTTCATACGGATTACAAATAAAACTCTACCTGAAGAGTTAAAATTTGATGTAAATTTGAATACAACTTGAAACACATACATGAACATTACGGATTATTTTGAAAGGATAATAAAAGTCTACACATCCCCTACTGGGTCCTATTCAAAGCTCAATGATGCTGTGAGCTCAGGAAGGCCAAAATATAAAACACATTTCAATTATAAAGCCTACCATTTTTTGCTAACACGCGCCATACAAAAGTATCAAGTGAAAAAATGCACTGATGTTTACCGTAAGACCAACATTTCTTTTGATTTAGCTGAAAGTGGTCAGGAAATTAGATTTGGCAGGTTCGCATCAACTTCACTTACAAATAATTTGACTGCCTTTGGTAATGGCACCTGTTTTAAGATAAAGACCTGCTTTGGTGCAAACATAGCCGATAAGTCTTTTTTGCGTTACGAGAAAGAGGTGCTAATCCCACCTTATGAAAAATTCTAAATCACAAATATTGCAAAAAACAAGATGAAATGTGGTGTCCTTTACACATTACAGAGCGACGGGGTTTGTAGTAATATGCACTGTGAGCTACTGAATAAATAAAATCTAAATAGAAAACATACAGATTGTTTGAAATGCACCTCTCAAATGAGAAGAACTCGATTGTTTTGTCAATAATATTATTATCATTATATTATTATCATTCATATTATTATTATTATTAGCTCCAATGAAGTATTAAATACATCATATACGATATACAATATCTCTCTTTGGACAAACTGTGAGTAAATCCGAATTCTATGTCTAAAATTTCTATTACATTTCTATCAAATTTTTTATATTATGTTACATTTTTAGCTTTTCTGCTGTCAACTTACTCATCCTCATTTTATTGTCAAGGTCTTGTCTTTGTTTTTCCTGATCCCCCAAAATTTCCAAATGTACTTTAATTCTATGACTACTGGCCATTTTGCAGGTAACAGGTATTAACCTGAGCTAGTTTTGGTGTAGCATGCGGCCATTTAAACCAAGTCATATATCTGTTCTGAAGCCTTGTATTTTGACTTGAGCTCCATTTCTCATCAGACACTGTGTCCTTCAACCATGTCTGTCTTAGACCCCAACTCCGAGCACATGCATGCATACAGACTCATATTATAATGCTCTAAAAAAAAAATGTGAAAAGAAAGAAACTAACAATTTTTGTAATATTCTGTAAATTAATTTTAAATTCTTTTTTTTTTTTTGGGTAACGATGATGCGCTGTACACGGAGCGTGCTCGCACAGGCAATTTAGCCGATTTAATTTCAGATGCCGACATGTGAAATGCAAATTCTGTCTGCAGCGTGGCATTTCTGCACTTATTTACTGTATTTGATTTTTTTTTTTGGTTTATTGATCCGAACTGATTCTATATATTATTTTTATTTCTTTGTGTGATATTGTACATTGTGGCTTTAAAATGTTCTGAGGAATTGTTTTACAAATGTTTATCCACATTGATTTCATATTTAAACCCCTTTTAAAGAATAAAAAGATAGATAGATAGATAGATAGATAGATAGATAGATAGATAGATAGATAGATAGATAGATAGATAGATAGATAGATAGATAGATAGATAGATAGATACAACTTTATTGTCATTGCATAATACAGGTATATAGCAACAAAATGCAGTTTGGCATCTACCAGAAGTGCAAAATGTAGCAGTCGTGCAAAAGTGCAAATAAATATATGGCATATTTACAGCAAGTTATAGTGATAATATGTAAACATATATACTAGATATACATATATACAAGATATACTATGTAATATGTACATGTATAGTACAGAGGTTATATACAGTGTTTTGTTTTGTTTTGTGTTTGTTTTGTGGTGATTTAGCGGTGTAGTGTAGCGTTCAGTAGTGTGATGGTGGATGGAAAAAAGCTGTCCCTGAACCTGCTGGTTCTGGTGCGCAAGTTCCTGTATCTCCTTCGTGATGGAAGGAGGTTAAACAGTTTGTGACTGGGATGTGAAGAGTCCCTGATAATGTTGTGAGCTCTGCGCAGACATCTGCTGTGGTGAAGGTGCTCAATGGCAGGTAGTTGGGTGCCAGTGATGTGTTGGGCGGTTTTGACCACCCTTTGCAGGGCTTTTCGTTCACTCACAGTAGAGCCTCCGTACCATACGGTGATGGAGTTGGTCAGGATGCTCTCAATGATGCAGTCGTAGAAGCTCGTTAAAATCCCAGGGGACAGATGAGACTTCTCAAGAAGTACATCTGCTGCCATGTCAAATCCTTGGAGATGTGATCTTTTTTTTTAGGAACTTAAAGCTGGAGACTCGTTCTACCTCAGTTCCATTGATGCTGACAGGTAGATGTCTCCTGCTGTTGGATTTCCGAAAGTCCACAATGAGCTCTTTGGTCTTTGTGGCGTTGAGAGCCAGGTTGTTGTTGGCACACCACGCTGCTAGATTGCGGATCTCTTCCCTGTAGGCCAATTCGTTGTTGTTGTCGATATGGCTGACCATGGTGGTGTCATCTGCATACTTGATGAAGATGTTGGATTTATACAGAGAAGCACAATCATGGGTGAACAGGGAGTAGAGCAGTGGGCTCAGAACACAGCCCTGCGGGATGCCAGTGTTCAGAATGAGGGTTGAGGATACCTGGTTACCCAACCTGACAGATTGAGGTCTGTTGGTGAGAATCCATCTGCAAGTGGAGGTGCAGATACCCAGTTCACTGAGCTTAGTGATCAGTACAGTGGGGAGGACTGTATTGAACGCAGAGCTAAAGTCAATGAACAGCATTCTGATGTACGTGTTGCTTTTATCCAGGTGGGTAAGGGCTGAATGAAGAGCTGTGGAAACTGCATCCTCTGTTGGCCTGTTCGGGCGATAGGGAAACTGGTGTGGGTCCAGTGTAGGTGGTAGGCCCGCAGTGAGGTGATTCAGGATCAGTTTCTCAAAGCACTTCATAGCGATAGGGGTGAGTGCAACTGGTCGAAAGTCATTCAGGCATTCAGCAGCTGAGTGCATAGGCACTGGTATAATGGTAGTGGTCTTCAGGCATGTAGGTACGGTGGCTTGGGCCAATGACAAGTTGAAAATGTCAGTAAAAACCTGTGCCAGTTGTCCAGCGCATGCTCTGAGAACACGTCCCGGTATGCCATCTGGGCCAGCTGCCTTTAGTGCATCCACACTGCTAAACACTGAATAGACGTCCGTTGTCTGGAGTGAAAGTGGGCTGTAAGCAGAAGAGTCCGTTGTTGTTGTGAAATGTTCTGTGCATTGGTCAAAACAAGCAAAAAAGTGATTGAGCTCGTCCGGTTGGAAGGCACTGCTGGTTGGTTGAGCTGTGCGTTTGTAGTCTGTGATGGACTGGATGCCTTTCCACATGCGTCTGGGGTCAGAGTTGTGGAAGTGCTCTTCTATGTGGAGTTTGTATGTGAGTTTTGCTTTCCTGATGCCTCTTTTCAGGTTGGCCCTGGCTCTGTTGTAGTCCTCTGCCCTGCCAGATTTAAAGGCAGCATCTCTTGCTTTCAACAGGAGACGGACTTCAGAGTTCATCCATGGTTTCTTATTAGGAAAGCATTTCACGTGTTTGACAGTAGTGACATTGTCAATGCATGTGTTAATATGGTCCAAAACAGATGAAGTGTAAATGTCCATGTCTGTGTGAGAGTCCAGTGTGGCCTGTGAGGCAAACATGTTCCAGTCAGTATCCAAAAAAAGGCATTGTCAGTTTCTTCTAGCGCTTGACAAGTAGTTTTAAACGCTTTATTAGAAAGTTGTTTCTGTGTGATGTGTGTGAAAAATTTTTTTATTTTCTCACTTGTTTACTAACGGGTGTTGTTTTTGCCCCCCAATACACACACACACACACACACACACACACACACACACACACACACACACACACACACACACACACACACACACACACACACATCACACAAAAGTACATACATCCTTTATTTAAGTAGAAGTACATATACCCATGTTTGAAAAATACTCGGGTAAAAGTTAAAGTTCTGACAATTTTTTTTTACTCAAGTAAAGTAAAGAAGTTTGGGCTCTGGCATGTACTGAAGTAAATCATAGACATTACTGAATGATTGGGCAGAAAGGTAGTTGGTGTGACATCTGAAAATAGAAAGGGAGACAAAGAAATGTGGAGCTAGAATAAGGAAGTGCACCAAAGCATAAAGAAAAAGAGGTTAGAGAAACAGAATTGGGATTGTCAGAGATGAGAAAAGTGGGCAGGAGTACTAGGAAATGTGGCTAAAGCAGAGGAAAAGGCATATGAGGAGCTGTATGAGAGTTTGGACACTAAGGAAGGAGAAAAGGATTTGTAGAGTAGGATTTGGCCAGGCAAAGAGACCGAGCTGGGAAGGATGTTCTGCAAGTAAGAGCAATATAGGATGGAGATGGAAATGTGTTGACTAGTGAGGAAAGTGTGATGGAGAGAGTATTTTGAGCAGCTGATGAATGAGAAAAATGAGAGAGAGAAGGTTGGATAATGTTGAGATGGTGCAGGAGGTGGATAGGATTAGTAAGAAGGAAGTGAGAGCAGTGATTGAGAGGATGAAGAGTGGAAAGTCGGTAGGACCAGATGACATACCAGTAGAAGCATGGAGATGCTTAGGAGAGATGGCAGTAAAGCTTTTAAACAGATAATTCAACAAGATTTTGAAGAGTGGGAGGATGCCTGAGGAATGGAGAAGGAGTGTGCTGGTACCGATCTTTTATAAATAAGGGAGATGTGCAGATCTGCAGTAACTACAGAGGAATAAAGTTGATCAGTCACACCATGAAGTTATGGGAAAGAGTAGTGGAAGCCAGGCTGAGAAAAGAGGAGATCTTCTGTGAGCAACAGTATGGTTTCATGCTGAGGAAGAGCACCACAGATGCATTATTTGCTTTGAGAATGTTGATGGAGAAGCATAGTCAGAAGAAGTTGCATTGTGGATTTAGAGAAAGTGTACGACAGAGTGGTATTGGAGTTGTGGTATTGTATGAGGTAGTCAGGTCTGTCAGAGAAGTATGGGAGGGTGGTGCAGGACATGTATGAGGACAGTGAGACAGCAGTGAAGTGTGCAGTAGGAATGACAGGTTCAAGATGGAGGTGGAACTGCATCAAGGATCAGCTCTGATTTACTGTTTCAAACCTTTCCTGTTTGCAGTGGTGATGGACAGGTTGAAGGACAAGGTCAGAGAGGAGTCTCCATTGACTATGATGTTTGCCAATGACACTGTCCAGATATAATATTATGGCCCCTGGTTAGGCATTAACATTATGACCACCTGCCTAAAATTGTCCTGCCAAAACAGTCCTGGCCACTATTCCTTTCTTGGACCACTTTTGATAGATACTGAAGAAAAAGTAAAAATTTTAAAGTTTAGGGATACGTAGTGTGCAGGAGTGATAGTAAAAAAAAAAACGAGTTTTCCCTCCTCCGCTTATCGCCTCTACCAGCCCCCCTCCGCACACTCTCACACACACACACACACTCACACACACACACACTCACACACACACACACACACACACACACACACACACACACACACACACACACACACACACACACACACACGTTTTCGTTAGCTCACGTCGTCTCCTCTCCAAGGAAAATACACTGAATAAAACCTTATAATATCTTTACATTCTCTTTTATTATGTTTTTAAACAATAATTGTCATTTATAAATAAATTTTTCTTATTTAAAAACACGTAACAAAAACAACTGGGATGGCATTTTGGGGGCTGGAACGGATTAATGGCATTTCAATTAATTTCAATGGGGAAATTTGCTTTAAAATACGAGCAATTTGACATACGAGCAAGGTTACGGAACGAATCAAACTCGAATGTCGAGGTACCACTGTATATATATATATATTGAATGAGCTAGTCTCTAGATGGTTCAGGATGTTTACGAGTTCGGCATCTACTTCTATAAAGTCCATAATCTTCACGAGGTGGGAGGTGACTGGAGCTGGCCAAACCTCAGGATGCCTCGGGATGGGGAGAGAAAGAGAAGCAGTAGAGAGAAATTAGCGTAGCTGCTGTTCATGATATTAACAGCACAAGTTGATAATGTGCATGTGATCAGATGTTCTGGAGCACAAGGTTATGATGTGATGTGTGTGATGTGTAGGCTTTGCTGAAAAGATATGTTTTTAATCTGCACTTAAACTGGGTGAGTGTGTCTGAGCCCCGAACACTGTCAGGAAGACTATTCCAGAGTTTAGGAGCTAAATGTAAAAATGCTCTACCACCTTTAGTGAACTTTGCTATTCTAGGAACTACTAGAAGCCCAGAGTTTTGAGATCTCAGGGAGCGTGACGGATTGTAGCGTTTTTAAAAGACTGGAGAGATAAATGGGAGCCAAACCATTTAATGCCTAATAAGTAAGAAGTAGTAGTTTGTAGTCTATTCGAAACTTAACAGGAAGCCAGTGTAGAGACAATAAGATTGGGGTTATGTAATCATATTTTCTTGACCTTGTAAGAACTTTTGCTGCCGCATTCTGAACTAACTGAAGCTTATTAATGATGCAGGACATCCACCTAGTAATACATGACAATAGTCTATACTGGAGGTCATGAACGCATGGACGAGCTTCTCTGCATCGGATATAGACAACATATTTCTTAGCTTAGAAATATTTCTAAGGTGAAAGAAGGCTGTTTTTGTAACTTGATTGATATGATTTTTAAAAGATTAGTTGCTGTCTAAAATAACTCCCAGGTCTTTTACCGTTGAACTAGTGGTTACAGAAGATCCGTCTAAATGCAGGTTGAGATGCTGGAGCTTCTGTATACTAGTTTTTGCGCCGATGAGCAAAATCTCAGTCTTATCAGAATTTAAAAGTAGAAAGTTGTGGGTCATCCAATCTCTTATTTCCTTAACACACTCAGTTATTCGAGCTAATTGAGCTGTATCGCCTGGTTTAGATGAGATATATAGCTGGGTATCATCAGCATAACAATGGAAGCTAATTCCATGCCTTCTAATAATATTTCCTAATGGAAGCATGTATATTGTGAAGAGCAGGGGTCCTAGAACTGAACCTTGTGGCACACCATAATTCACTAGCATTAGCCAAGATAGCTCTCCATTTAAATCTACGAAATGGTACCGTTCGGACAGGTAGGATTTAAACCAGCTTAATGCCTGTCCCTGAATGCCGATGTAATTCTGTAAGCGATCTAGGAGAAGATCATGATCTATAGTGTCGAACGCAGAGATCTAGTAAAACTAACTAGATGAAGCCTTGGTCTGAAGCTAAAAACAGGTCATTAGTGATTTTAACTAGGGCAGTTTCTGTGCTATGTTGGGGCCTAAAACCTGACTGAAACTCTTCAAAGATATTGTTCTCTTGTAAGTGGGAACATAACTGGGCAGCGACAATCTTTTCTAAAATCTTGGACATAAATGAGAGATTTGAAATGGGTCTGTAATTCGATAGCGTGTTTGGATCCAGATTAGGTTTTTTAATGAGGGGCTTAATAACTGCTAACTTGAGGGATTTAGGGACGTGACCTAAAGATAGTAAGGAGTTCATAATATTGAGAAGAGGCTCACCAGCTGTATATAACACTTCCTTCAGTAGATTTGTTGGAATGGGATCTAACTGACATTTTGTTGATTTATCTTTGATAATAACATCATACAGCTCTTCCTGTCCTGTACATGTAAAACAGTGGAGTTGTAGAAGAGATAATGTCAGGAGATGCTGTCAGAGGTTGAACTGCCACAATTGTTTTTCTAATGTTATCTATTTTTTCAGTGAAGAAATTCATAAAGTCTTCAATACTAAACTGTGATGGAACACATTTTTCAGATCGCTGATTTGTAGTTAGTTTAGCTACTGTACTGAAAAGGAACCTGGGGTTGTTTTTGTTATTTTCTATGAGTTTGCTCAGGTGTTCAGCTCTAGCAGCTTTTAGCGCCTGTCTGTAGCTGAGCATACTGTCTTTATACGCAATTCTAAATACCTCCAATTTTGTTTTCCTCCATTTTCTCTCCAGATGTTCTCTTGAGGGCAATGCTATGACTATTATTATACCAAGGTACACTACATGTGTGGAGTTTTGACATTGGACCTCCTGGAGTGTTTAAAGGCGCTGGCATGAAGAAGCTGTTGCTGGATCTGTAATGATCATAAATGTTGAGCTCAGTAGCTCCTACTGTTATACCAAAGACTGTAGAAAGAACATTTACTTATAATCTTATACTCCAGTGCTCATGTTAGTTCTCACTCTCCAGTGTTCTGTATTGTTGAAAGATTTATGATCAAACTCTTGATGTCACCCAAATGAGTCTGGTTCCTCTCAAGGTTTCTTCCTCATAACATCTAAGGGAGTTTTTCCTTGCCACAGTCACCACGGCTGCTCATCAGGGACAAATGCACACCATTCACCTTAACTGTTGATTTGTGTAAAGCTGCTTTGAGACAATGTCTGTTGTGAAAAGCGCTATACAAATAAACTTGACTTGACTTGACTTGATATACTGTGACAAAAGACTACAAATTTGAAAGGAAAAAGGCAAGAAACAAAAGATTAATAACGCAGTCCAAAGTCCATTTTATATATATAATATATATATATATATATATATATATATATATATATATATATATATATATATATATATATATATATATATATATATATATATATATATATATATATATATATATACACATACATATATATACACACACACACACACAAGAAGGGAAATTATACATAGATGGTAATTAAAAATGTATAATTAAACATAAATGGGATGAACAGAAGAACATGAAGGAACAATTGCGACATCTGGTGGACACAAAGTAAAACAACAGACAACTCGAGACCAGAACTGACAATATATATATATATATATATATATATATATATATATATATATATATATATATATATATATATATATATATATATATACATATATATACACGTGAAATTTTCCCAACTTGATAAAAAGTGCAGAAAATAAAACAGTAGGAAAAATTGTAATTGAGGTGAGCTTTGCTGCATCTTCTGGGGTGTTTCTTTGCTGATGGAGAGGTTCCTTCTGAAAACTTCGTGGAACACACTGACTGACTGCAATTAAAACAAGTTTGCTCCACATCTGAAAGATTCTTCATTTTGGTAATGTTAAAGTGTTAATATTAAGCAGGTGTGAAGAAAATGTGATGAGATCGGTTAAGCAATTAATTTTCTTACTCTTTTACTATTTGGAATTAAAACTTTAATAGTATTGATATAAATACTTACTAAAATAACTAAACAAATCTAAACAATTATTTGTTAATTCTAAATATTTGTGAAAACAATTTACAATAATATTTATTAATTAAATTATGATTTGAGCCACAAAGAAAAGAGAAGCATGAGCCACCCTGTGAATGTGTCTACTTGGAGATGGACTCAGAGTTCTGACATATTTTATTGGCGAGTCAGCCAGGAGCTCAGCAGGTCAGCAAAGTTCACCAAAACCCAAACCGGGACCGTCCACCCTTAAGGCTGCAGGCACCAGCATGTAGTTAAAGGTAAGTAGACACCTGTTATACTCAAAAGTCTGTTAGTTGATCTGTGGCCTTCTAAGCTAAGAAATATGTTATCTATATCTGATGCAGAGAAGCTCGTCCATGCGTTTATGACCTCTAGAATAGACTACTGTAATGCATTACTAGGTGGATGTCCTGCATCATTAATAAACAAGCTTCAGTTAGTTCAGAATGCCGCAGCAAGAGTTCTTACTAGGTCAAGAAAATACGATCATATAACCCCAATCTTATCGTCCCTACATTGGCTTCCTATTAAGTTTCGAATAGACTACAAACTACTGCTACTCACTTATAAAGCACTAAATGGTTTGGCTCCCATGTATCTATCCAGTCTTTTAACACGCTACAATCCGTCACGCTCCCTGAGATCTCAAAACTCTGGGCTTCTAGTAGTTCCTAGAATAGCAAAGTCCACTAAAGGCGGTAGAGCATTTTCACATTTAGCTCCTAAACTCTGGAATAGTCTTCCTGACAGTGTTCGGGGTTCAGATACACTCTCCCAGTTTAAGTGTAGATTAAAAACATATCTTTTTAGCAAAGCCTACACATAACACACATCACATCATAACCTTGTGCTCCAGGGCATCTGATCACATCACATTATCGACTTGTGCTGTTAATATCATGAACAGCAGCTACGCTAATTCCTCTCCACTGCTTCTCTTTCTCTCCCCATCCCGAGGCATCCTGAGGTTTGGCCAGCTCCAGTCACATCCCACCTCGTGAAGATTATGGACCTATGGATGATCATGGAGAAGTAGATGCCGAGTGTTTAAAGGCCCTGGCATGGAGAAGCTGATGCTGGATCTATGATGATCACAAATTGTTCTTTATTGTTGAAAGATTTATGACCAAACTTTTGATGTCACCCATATGAGGATGGGTTCCCCTTTGAGTCTGGTTCCTCTCAAGGTTTCTTCCTCATATCATCTAAGGGAGTTTTTCCTTGCCACTGTCGCCACGGCTTGCTCATCAGGGACAAACGCACACCATTCACCTTCACTGTTGTTTTCTGTAAAGCTGCTTTGAGACAATGTCTGTTGTGAAAAGCGCTATACAAATAAACTTGACTTGACTTGACTTGACTTGGCCTGAAGGGAAAGTCAGTCTTGGGTAGGGAGGAAGTTAGCTGGCCTTGATCTAAAGAATCGTAAGGGTTGAATGAGAAGCAGCAAATGTTAAGTACCTCCTGCCAGTAACTTAGCAAGACTTCCTATGGGCTTCCCACACACAAGAATTAGACGATGAATGAAATATGTTAGCAGACTTTCTCACCCCAACAGTCAAACACTGAGGTGATAAATTAATGATACGTGGTTGTTTTGTTGAGCAGGAAATGTCAGAGACTTATTCCGGAAAGTGAAAGGAATCCTGAACCAACATGGCTCCTATTCCATACTTCAACACCATGCATTTCCATCTGGACTGCAGCTCAGTGAAACCAACTTCACCATACAACAAGACGATGACACGAAGTGTACGTCCGAGCTCCGATTTAAAAATTAAACAGTCGTCTGGAGTGTTATCTAATATGGAATGGCCTGCCCAGTCACCACACCTTAATCCTATTGAACTTCTTTGGGATGAACTGGATGATGAGGTCAGAAGGAAATCTTCCACTTGTAAAGAACACCTTTGGTGAATTTTACAAGAGCTGAATTTACATTACAGCTGAATGTTTGGAGAAATGAACTTTCATATATATTAACATTTATATATTTGTTTGGTCAAATTAAATCTTCATACTGTTACATTACCTACTGTATTACATATAACCGAAGGAAACATGCATGTGTCTTTCAAAAAAGATAAATTTGAAATAATTCATAGTTGTAATAATACCCCCTTTTTTTTATAGTTTTTTTACTTAAACCCTCATATGAATATAAGCTACTTTTATTTGAACTGGAAGCACTTTGGATACATTGGAAAAAAATAAACTTCGACAGGTTTCACACAAAATCACATACATTGCATATACAATCAATCTTTATTAAAATAATACAATAAAACATAATAAGATGTAATTAAATAAAACAATCCCACCCTTCTGCAACACAATATGTAAGTATATCCCTGTTGCAATTCCAGTGCAATGAGACTATTATCACTCCAACATTATATTAATAATATGATCAATAATCTTGATTTCTCACTGAAAAAGACTGACAGAAGGATAAGTATATATACTGTGAAAAAAGTCTAAAAATGTTAAAGGAAAAGGGGCAAGAAACAAAGATTAATAAAGTCTATTAAGGCAAAAAATATATATCAACTATCCACGGATAACACAAAAACAGACCATAAACAGGGCAACATTTTACAAATGGTTTGATTCTGGACACAGGGGATAACACACACACACACACACACACACACACACACACACACACACACACACACACACACACACACACACACACACACACACACACACATATATACACAAGAGGGGAAATTATACACAGATGGTGATAATAAAAAAATTATAATTAAACACAAATGGGATGAACAGCATCGAGGAACAATGGCGGCATCTGGTGGACAAAAAGTAAAACAACAGACACATTGAGACTAAATCACCGAAACAAAATATATATACACGTGACATTTGCTTATCGTTTTAGATTAACAATGAAAACAGCTATGAAGTAAGCAACAACATCATTGCTGCACTCATGATTATTTTTAATGATTGTTTGATTGATTGACTGTGGGGAATTTCTATTAGATTAGATTAGATTCAACTTTATTGTCATTGTGCAAGGTACATGTACAGAGCCAATAAAATACACTTAGCATCTAAAAAGAAGTGCATACACTGCCTATTTACAATAAACAGCAGTATGTTATATAAGGGTATGGGGTCCATTAGTACAGGGGTGAGGGTGACTAATGTACAAAAGTTGCAGTAGGTAATAATGTATGGAGCATATACAGTAACATGTATATCTCAAAAATTGTGCATAGGATAGACATGCCAGAAGATAACATGCTCAAATGACATTATATAAATATGTACAAGTATGAATTTATGTATATACAGAATAAATATGGGTGGAATATACAAACCCGATTCCAAAAAAGTTGGGACACTCTACAAATTGTGAATAAAAACAGAATGCATTGATGTGGAAGTTTCAAATTTCAATATTTTATTCAGAATACAACATAGATGACATATCAAATGTTTAAACTGAGAAAATTTATAATTTTAAATGAAAAATAAGTTGATTTTCAATTTCATGGCATCAACACATCTCAGAAAAGTTGGGACAAGGCCATGTTTACCACTGTGTGGCGTCCCCTCTTCTTTTTATAACAGTCTGCAAACGTCTGGGGACTGAAGAGACAAGTTGCTCAAGTTTAGGAATAGGAATGTTGTCCCATTCTTGTGTAATACAGGCTTCTAGTTGCTCAACTGTCTTAGGTCTTCTTTGTCGCATTTTCCTCTTTATGATGCGCCAAATGTTTTCTATGGGTGAAAGATCTGGAATTCAGGCTGGCCATTTCAGTACCCGGATCCTTCTTCTACGCAGCCATGATGTTGTAATTGATGCAGTATGTGGTCTGGCATTCTCATGTTGGAAAATGCAAGGTCTTCCCTGAAAGAGACGGCATCTGGATGGGAGCAAATGTTGTTCTGGAACTTGTATATACCTTTCAGCATTGATGCTGCCTTTCCAGATGTGTAAGCTGCCCATGCCACACGCACTCATGCAAACCCATACCATCAGAGATGCAGGCTTCTGAACTGAGCGCTGATAACAACTTGGGTTGTCCTTATCCTCTTTAGTCCGGATGACATGGCGTCCCAGTTTTCCCTAAAATAACTTTTGATTCGTCTGGCCACAGAACAGTTTTCCACTTTTTTGTGTTTTCCACACAGACTCTCTGAATCTTTGGATGATATTATGCAATGTAGTTGATGATAACTTCAAACTCTTTGCAATTTTTCTCTGAGAAACTCCTTTCTGATATTGCATCAGTATTTTTCACCGCAGCATTGGGGGAATTGGTGATCCTCTGCCCATCTTGACTTCTGAGAGACACTGCCACTCTGAGAGGCTCTTTTTATACTCAATCATGTTGCCAATTCACCTAATAAGTCACAAATTGGTCATCCAGCTGTTTCCTTATGTGTACATTTAACTTTTCCGGCCTTTTTTGGAATGTGTATCTCTCATGAAATCCAAAATGAGCAAATTTTTGGCATGACATTTCAAAATGTATCACTTTCAACATTTGATATGTTATCTATATTCTATTGTGAATAAAATATACGTTTATGAGATTTGTAAATTATCGCATTCCATTTTTTATTCACAATTTGTACAGTGTCCCAACTTTTTTGGAATCGGGTTTTTACATTAGTGCAGTGATAAACCTGTTAACGATGGTGCAAAAATGTATAGTGGATAAAGCAGTGCAAAATACACAGTAGTGTGTTGTTAGCATTGTATGACGATCAGCTGTTGAGTGCAGTAACAGCTGTAGGAAAAAAAGCTATTGTTCACTCTGCCTGATGGGAGAAGGGTAAAAGAGGTATCTTTGATGATTCCCCTCGCCCTTTCCAGACAGCATTTATTGTAAATGTTCTCCAAGGTGGGTAGATGAGTGCTGGTGATTCTTTGGGCAGTTTTCATCACCCTCTGAAGGGCTTTAAGGTCCGAACAGTGCAGCTGCTGTACCACACTGAGAGGCAGTTTGTTAGGATGCTCTCAATGGCACAGAGGTAAAAGTTCTCCAGTGTCCTGTAGCACAGACGGCTCTTTTTAAGTCTCCTCAGGAAATACCAGAGGTGGCAAAAGTACACACATCCTTCACATTAAGTAAAAGAACAGATACTCATGTATTAAAAGTCTCTGGTAAAAGTTGAACCACTGAATACACTTTTTCACTCAAGTTAAAGTAAAGTATATTTTGGGGTGAAAAGGCTGAAAAACCACCATATAGAACACAAGCAGAGAAAAGAAGATGATGATCAGGTGATCTGGGATGTCTCTGTTCTCAGTCATGTTTATATCACTGACTCCCTCTGTCTCATCCATGTTAACCCCAGACTTCTTGTTGCCTTCTGCTCTACTCATTGTTAGCTCGGTAAAAATAGCCTACGTCTGTGGTAGCAGCCTGCATTCCCCCACAGGACCTGATGCAAATGAGTGCGGCTCGGGACCAGATTTAATTGGTGAATGCAGGGGCGGGCGATAAAATACTCGTGTGTGCAAGTTGCGGGACAATAAAATTATTCACGGGACTCCCGCAGAATGATCTTAAAAATAGTAAAAAAATAGTAAATTTCTAAAAACAAATAAACTGGTATGTATCTATTGCACAAAAGCAACAATGGCAACTAAAATAAAATAACATTTATAACATTTACAGGCACAAGGTAGTCAGCGAACTCTCAAATGGTACATGAGCGGTAAATATTAGACCACACCAAAGCACAACATCTGAAGCGCAGGACAGCGGAGAATCTCTGAATTCTACAGATATCACTTCATTATTAAAGAAAGAATCAAAAAACATAACAAAACCATTTTTTTTATTATTTTTATCATTTCAGTTGATGTTCTACTGTATGTTCTGAAAAGTTCCTTGTTCATGTCCATGTTCATCATTTACACAAAAAGTCAAACTCAAATGAAACGCAACGTTTGTTAATTTTGTGTTTCTTTTTATTTATATTCAAAAGGGAAGCGAGTGAAACAAAAAACAAACAAACAAAAAAAAAAGCAGAGTAGCAGGAAGAAGCAGGTTTTTTTTTTTTTTTTGCAGGAGCAGGACAGAAAAACCCGTCCTGCACAGGTCTCCAGTCTGTGGTGTGTGAGAGCCAGAAAAATCACCAATGGTAGGTTAAAAAAGCTGTGCAATGACAGGAAATCGGTTGATGGGCTGAAAACGGTATCCAATTAAAGGAAAAATATTGTTTGTCACCAAATAGATTAAAACTAAAGTAACGAGTTTGGTTTGAAAATGTAAGAAGTGGAAAGGAAAGATATTTGTGTAAAAAATGTAATGAGTGAAAGTAAAAAGTTGTTTGAAAAATAAATAGTGAACAAAGTACAAAAAAAACATATAATACATATCCAGTATGTCTGTAAACCTCTAAAAGGAAGAGGTGCTAATCCCACCTAATAAAAAATTCAAAATCACAAATTTTACGAAAAACAATATGAAATGTGCTGTCTTTTACACATATTGTTTAACAATAGAAGAATTCTTGATTGTTTTATCATTATTATTATTATCATCATTAAATTATTATCATTAGCTCAAATGAAGTAAGGTAAAAATAATATTTATTAACTCTTTTTGGACAAACTGTGAGTAAATCCACATTTCCTCAGTCCTCGCTGAAGTGACTTTCTATGTCTATCATTTTTATTGAATTTCTATTAATTTTTTGATATTATGTGTCAACAATTATCTTTTTCAAATATATTTGTCCATCACATTTTTAGCTTTTCTGCTGTCAACTTACTCATCCTCATTTTACTCTCAATGTCGTCCTTTGTATTTTTCCTGATCCCTCAGAATTTCAATATGTTCTATGACTACTGGCCATTTTGCAGCTAACAGGTATTGACCTGAGCTAGTTTGGGTGTAGCATGCGGTCATTTAAACCGACTCATAACTGCCTTGTATTTTAAACTCCATTACTTATTAGACAATGTGTCCTTCAAACATGGCTGCCTTGGACTCCAACTCCCAGCACATGATTGCATACAGGCTTTTATTATAATGTGGTAAATATAAATGTGAAAAAAAAGGTATCAATGTATGAGTTATTCTGTAAAAGTATATTCTGTAAATAATTTGTAACTTTTTTCAGGGTACACTGTACTTGGAGCACGCTCGCACAGGCAATTTAGCCGATTTAATTTGAGTTGCCAACATGTGAAATGCAAATCCTGTCTGCAGTGTGGCATTTCTGCACTTATTTTCTGTATTTGATTTTTTTTTGGTTTATTGATCCAAAATGATTCTTTAAATATATTCCTTTTTTATATTTTTGTGTAATTATTATGTTTGTCGTGGCTTTAAAATGTTATAAGGAATTGTTTTACGAATACACTTTAAAAAGATAAAAAACACATCGTCAGTTGACTTGACAGACAGTTTTGATCGCTTTATTAGAAAGTTGTTAGTGTGTAAAAGAAAATAAAAGTTGTTTTACCCACTTGTTTTTGTTCTGTTGTAACCCTTTATGGTTACCCATAACAAGTTTACTGCACACACAATCACACTTAAAAAACTGCTAACCAAACCTTTTCCCATCAGCTAAAAACAACTACATAATTATTTATTTGTTAGTTTTAATATTTTGTTTTGTTGCTCACTATTACTCTTGTAATTCTTAGTAATCATCACTAATACAAAACATCTAAACTAAAGTAGCGATGTGTTTGCGGGTGCACATTATGAACTTCACTAGACTGGAGACAAACCTCTTTGTTTTCGAGTAAACATGAACACATTCTGTACCTAGAATAAATTGTTTGTATAACTATATATTTTACCTACAACTATACAATGTGGCCACCAGGGGATGTAATGCATATTTATTAACTAATGAGAGAACTAGATTTTAAATTATATATATATATATATATATATATATATATATATATATATATATATATATATATATATATATATATATATATATATATACATATATATATAGTTGATGTGTTAGAAGCAGGAAAAATGGGCTAGCGAGTTTGATGAGGGCCAATTTGTAAAGTCCATACGACTGACTCATAGCATCTCAAAAACTGCAGCTCTTGTGGGATGTTTCTGGTCTGCAGCGCTCAGTATCTATCCAAAGTGCTCTTATGAAGAAACAGTGGTGAACAGGCGACAGGGTCCTGGGCGGCCGAGGATCATTGGTGCACGTGAGGAGCGAAGGCTGGTCCCTGTGGTCTGATCCAACAGACGAGTTCCTGTAGCTCAAACTGCTGGAGTTCATACGCTGGTAATGCTCAATGTGTCATGACTGTTTTAGCAGCAAAAGTGGGACCAACACAATATTAAGCAGGTGAGCCTAATCAGTGGTCATATTGGCAAACACTTTTTCACACAGGGCCATGTCGTTTTGGATTTTTGTTTTGCATCAATAATAAAAACCTTAACTTAAAACCTGAATTACCTTAATTAGTTTGATGATCTGAAACATTAAAGTGTGAGAAACATGCAAAAAAATAAGGAATCAGGAAAAAATTAAATAAATCACTTTTTCACACCACTGCATGTATGTGTATATATATATATATATATATATATATATATATATATATATATATATATATATATATATATATATATATATATATATATACACATACATGCAGTGGTGTATATATATATATATATCTTCTTCTTCTTCTTCTTCTTCTTCTTTCGGCTGCTCCCATTAGGGGTCGCCACAGCGGATCATCCGTCTCCATACCACCCTGTCCTCTATATCTGCCTCTTTTACACCAACTACCTGCATGTCTTCCCTCACCACATCCATGAACCTCCTCCTTGGCCTCTTTTCCTCCTACCTGGTGGCTCCATCTTCAGCATTTTTCTACCAATATAATTCATGTCCCTTCTCTGCACATGTCCAAACCATCTCAATCTCGCCTCCCTCACCTTGTCACCAAAACATCCTACATGTGCTGTCCCTCTAATAAACTCATTTCTAATCTTGTCCATCCTCATCACTCCCAACGAAAACCTCAACATCTTCAGCTCTGCTACCTCCAGCTCCACCTCCTGTCTTTTACTCAATGCCACTGTCTCTAATCCATACAACATCGCAGGTCTCACCACAGTCCTATAAACTTTCCCTTTCATTCTTGCAGATACTCTTCTATGACAAATCACTCCTGTCACTCTTCTCCACCCACTCCACCTTGCCTGCACTCTTTTCTTTACTTCCCTAACACACTAGTTGAACTGAACAGAAATTTTTATCACTAGTTTTGCACAAACAATGTTTTTTCCTCATTTGTTTATTAGAAACTGTCCCGGACATCAGACTCTGGCTATAAACTGGACATGGCACCAGATTCTGTCGATGATCAATTCATAGGCTGTGAGAAAAACATGTTCCAGCTGATTAAAGACAAGATTCTACCTAATGAGTTCAAATCTGATGCAAATTTTACTACAACTTGGAACAAATACAAGAACATTCAAAATTATTTTGAAAGGATAATAAAAGTCTACACATCCCCTCATGGGTCTTATTCAAAGCTTAATGTTGCTGTGGGCTCAGGAAGGCCAAACTATAAAACACAGTTCAAATATAAAGCCTACCATTTTTTGCTAACACGCGCCATACAAACATATCAAGTGAAGAAATGCATTGATGTTTACCGTCGGACCGACGTTAAGTTAACTGTTCGTGGTCAGGAAATGAGATTCGGCAGGTTTGCGTCAACTACACTTAAATCTAACTTGTCTGATTTTGGTAATGGCACCTGTTTTAAGATTAGGACCTGCTTTGGTGCATTTATATCTAGTATGTCTGTGTTCCCTAGTGAGAAGGAGGTGCTAATCCCACCTTATGAAAAATTCAAAATCACAAATATTGCAAAAAACAAGATGAAATGTGGTGTCCTTTACACATTACAGAGCGACGGGGTTTGTAGTAATATGAACTGTGAGCTACTGAATAAATAAAATCTAAATAGAAAACATACAGATTGTTTGAAATGCACCTCTCAAATGAGAAGAACTCGATTGTTTTGTCAATAATATTGTTATCATTATATTATTATCATTCATATTATTATTATTATTAGCTCCAGTGAAGTATTAAATACATCATATACCATATACAATATCTCTCTTTGGACAAACTGTGAGTAAATCCGAATTCTATGTCTAAAATTTTCTGATCCCCTAAAATTTCCAAATGTACTTTAATTCTATGACTACTGGCCATTTTGCAGGTAACAGGTATTAACCTGAGCTAGTTTTGGTGTAGCATGCGGCCATTTAAACCAAGTCATATATCTGTTCTGAAGCCTTGTATTTTGACTTGAGCTCCATTTCTCATCAGACACTGTGTCCTTCAACCATGTCTGTCTTAGACCCCAACTCCGAGCACATGCATGCATACAGACTCATATTATAATGCTCTAAAAAAAAAATGTGAAAAGAAAGAAACTAACAATTTTTGTAATATTCTGTAAATTAATTTTAAATTCTTTTTTTTTTTTGGGGTAACGATGATGCGCTGTACACGGAGCGTGCTCGCACAGGCAATTTAGCCGATTTAATTTCAGATGCCGACATTCATTCATTCATTCATTCATTTTCTCCCGCTTATCCGTAATTCGGGTCGCGGGGGCAGCAGTCTAAGCAGGCCCCCGCCTTCGACTGCTGCCCAATCCTCACAGCACCGTCCCTTACGGTCCCTCCTGCAGGTGGTGAGCCCACGGGAAGGCGGCCCCACGTCACTCCGACGTCACGGACCTTGATATTTCCCTCGTAAGGGACCCCCGGAGCATAGAGGGTTAAGGGCCTTGCTCAAGGGCCCAAGAGTGGCAGCTTGGCAATACCGGGGCTTGAACCCCAGACCTTCCGATCGGCAACCCAGCGCCTTAACCGCCGGAGCCACCACTCCCCCCCAGATGCCGACATGTGAAATGCAAATTCTGTCTGCAGCGTGGCATTTCTGCACTTATTTACTGTATTTGATTTTTTTTTTGGTTTATTGATCCGAACTGATTCTATATATTCTTTTTATTTCTTTGTGTGATATTGTACATTGTGGCTTTAAAATGTTCTGAGGAATTGTTTTACAAATGTTTATCCACATTGCTTTCATATTTAAACCCTTTTTAAAGAATAAAAAGGCATCGTCAGTTTCTTCTAGCGCTTGACAAGTAGTTTTAAACGCTTTATTAGAAAGTTGTTTCTGTGTGATGTGTGTGAAAGAAATTTTTATTTTCTCACTTGTTTACTAACGGGTGTTGTTTTTGCCCCCCAATACACACACACACACACACACACACACACACACACACACACACACACACACACACACACACACACACACACCAGAGGTGGCAAAAGTACATACATCCTTTATTTAAGTAGAAGTACATATACCCATGTTTGAAAAATACTCAGGTAAAAGTTAAAGTTCTGACAAATTTTTTTTACTCAAGTAAAGTAAAGAAGTTTGGGCTCTGGCATGTACTGAAGTAAATCATAGACATTACTAGTACCCGTTTAACTACCTATGCCACGTCATATTAATTTTAGGGCTGTCAATCGATTAAAATATTTAATCGCGTTGGTCGAAATGTACCTTAAATTAACACTTTCCAATTTTTTTATACTCTAATCGACATGGGCATGGACAAATATGGATTCTTTATGCAAATGCATGTTTATTATTTGTGAAACCAAAGTCAACATAGAGCATGAAGACAAAATGTTCTTGTAAAGGTTTTAAAGTAATTATGGTGGTTAAAATTAAATCATCAGGACACCAAATGGAACCTTTGCTATGTTTCCACACGGACGGTTAATTAGGTGATACCGGAGAAACTGCAACCTCTTATAACTTTCATATCGATTGCATAATCAGAGAATAGACTTTTCGAGCTTACATATATTATACATATATTTATTATGTCAGTGAAGTAAATATTCACTGAGATTCAGGGTGTTTTATTTGTGTGTCTGTGAAGAGAGGAGACAGAGATGGCAGAGAGCGCCCCCTGTCTGTTTACTTTATTTTAGAAAAGCACAATGTTTTGTTGTTATTATGAGTGTATACAAATAAAAGTAGACTCTTTACAGATTCAAATAATGTGTTGTTCCTATCTGTACGATTAACAAAGCCTGAGTAATTTATGTTTGTTTCAGGAAAAAATGGCACAAAATGCAGATGAGTTTGTCGACCCCTGGAGGGTTAATTGTGTGCAATATGGTGGATTTCGATGCTGATTTGAGACTTTGTGCATCAGTAAAACAAATGTTTACTGATTAAAAATTATTTTTTGGTGGAGCTTTTTTATATATATATATATATATATATATATATATATATATATATATACATGAGCAAAGAAAATACATCATGAATAAATGTGTTGCGCTGAAAGTTTGCTGTAATTTCACCTCTTTTATATTTTTTTACATTTTTTAAAAATATTTTCATTAAAACTTCCCACCTCTGACCTACACCCACATACTTTGACTATCAGTCAGTGACATGAATCGAAAGAAGGAAGGAATGAGAGAATAGATGAATGAATGGATAGATGGATGGACAGATGGATACATTTGTTTTGATTTTATAAGATTTTTTTTATATCTTTTTTATTTCTGTTTTAAAAAAAGGATTTAATTTTTTTTTTTTTAAATAAAGGTTTTAACTCAGATCTGGAGTCCTTGTTATTCATACAAATTATACAGTATTACACAATTATGACCAGAGATTGCAAAAGTAGAATAGACTTTATTTGGCTGGGGTCAGAGCGCAGGGTCAGCCATGATACAGCGCCCCTGGAGCACAGAGGGTTAAGGGCTTTGCTTAAGGGCCAGAGAGTGGCAGCTTGGTGATACTGGGGCTAGAACCCCTGAGTATAGTATATTGAAGTACACACATCCTTTAATTTTCAATTAAATAATATTTTGTTTGTATAGCTCTTTTAACAATAAACATTGTAACTTCACTGAACTTCACTGAAGTAGAAGTACAGACATTTGTGTAAAAAATATACTGTGTGAAAGTACAAAGTTGTCTGAAAAATAAAGAGTGAGGTAAAGTTCTAATACCAGAAAAATAGACTTAGGTACATGAAGTATTTGTACTTTATTACTTTCCCCTGCTGGGCCAAGCACCCGTTCCCTGGGGGAAGCACGCGCTTCGGCGGTTCCTTCTTCTGATTCGTGTAACTCAGAGCTCCTTATTTCTACCTCCGAGGATACTAGCGAGCCCACGGACTCCCCACAGCCTGTGCTATTCAAGGAGCTCCTGGAGGTAGTGAAACGGGCCGTCGCTAAGCTAGAGATAGCTTGGCCTGATGAGATGGGCAACTATCTGAATAGTTAAATGATGGAGTAGTTGAATGATTGGGCAGAAAGGTAATTGGTGTGACATCTGGAAATAGAAAGGGAGACAAAGAGATGTGGAGCTGCAATAAGGAAGTGCACCAAAGCATAAAGAAAAAGAGAAACTGTTAGAGAAACAGAATTGGGATTGTCAGAGATGAGAAAAGTGGGCAGGAGTACTAGGAAATGTGGCTAAAGCAAAGGAAAAGGCATATGAGGAGCTGTATGAGAGTTTGGACACTAAGAAAGGAGAAAAGGATTTGTAGTGTAGGATTTGGCCAGGCAAAGAGTCCGAGCTGGGAAGGATGTTCTGCAAGTAGGAGCAATATAGGATGGAGATGGAAATGTGTTGACTAGTGAGGAGAGTGTGATGGAGAGAGTATTTTGAGCAGCTGATGAATGAGAAAAATGAGAGAGAGAAGGTTGGATAATGTTGAGATGGTGCAGGAGGTGGATAGGATTAGTAAGAAGGAAAAGAGAGCAGTGATTAAGAGGATAAGGAGTGGAAAGTCGGTAGGACCAGATGACATACCAGTAGAAGCATGGAGATGCTTAGGAGAGATGGCAGTAAAGCTTTTAAACAGATAATTCAACAAGATTTTGTGTGAGAGGATGCCTAAGGAATGGAGAAGGAGTGTGCTGGTACCGATCTTTTATAAATAAGGGAGATGTGCAGATCTGCAGTAACTACAGAGGAATAAAGTTGATCAGTCACACCATGAAGTATTGGGAAAGAGTAGTGGAAGCCAGGCTGAAAAGCGAGGAGATCATCTGTGAGCAACAGTATGGTTTCATGCTGAGGAAGAGCACCACAGATGCATTATTTGCTTTGAGAATGTTGATGGAGAAGCATAGTCAGAAGGAGTTGCATTGTGGATTTAGAGAAAGTGTACGACAGAGTGGTATTGGAGTTGTGGTATTGTATGAGGTAGTCAGGTCTGTCAGAGAAGTATGTGAGGGTGGTGCAGGACATGTATGAGGACAGTGAGACAGCAGTGAAGTGTGCAGTAGGAATGACAGGTTCAAGATGGAGGTGGAACTGCATCAAGGATCAGCTCTGATTTACTGTTTCAAACCTTTCCTGTTTGCAGTGGTGATGGACAGGTTGAAGGACAAGGTCAGAGAGGAGTCTCCATTGACTATGATGTTTGCCAATGACACTGTCCAGATATAATATTATGGCCCCTGGTTAGGCATTAACATTATGACCACCTGCCTAAAATTGTCCTGCCAAAACAGTCCTGGCCACTATTCCTTTCTTGTACCACTTTTGATAGATACTGAAGAAAAAGTAAAAATTTTAAAGTTTAGGGATACGTAGTGTGCAGGAGTGATAGTAAAAAAAAAAACGAGTTTTCCCTCCTCCGCTTATCGCCTCTACCACCCCCCCTCCGCACACTCTCTCACACACACACACACACACACACACACACACACACACACACACACACACACACACACACACACACACACACACACACACACCGACGTTTTCGTTAGCTCACGTCGTCTCCTCTCCAAGGAAAATACACTGAATAAAACCTTATAATATCTTTACATTCTCTTTTATTATGTTTTTAAACAATATTTGTCATTTATTAATACATTTTTTATTATTCAAAAACACGTAACAAAAACAACTGGGGTGGCATTTTGGGGGCTGGAACGGATTAATGGCATTTTAATAAATTTTTTGGGGGAAATTTGCTTTAAAATACGAGCAATTTGACATACGAGCAAGGTTACGGAACGAATTAAACTCGAATGTCGAGGTACCACTGTATATATATATATATATATATATATATATATATATATATATATATTGAATGAGCTAGTCTCTAGATGGTTCGGGATGTTTACGAGTTCGGCATCTACTTCTTTAAAGATCATAATCTTCACGAGGTGGGAGGTGACTGGAGCTGGCCAAACCTCAGGAAGCCTCGGGATGGGGAGAGAAAGAGAAGCAGTGGAGAGGAATTAGCGTAGCTGCTGTTCATGATATTAACAGCACAAGTTGATAATGTGCATGTGATCAGATGTTCTGGAGCACAAGGTTGTGATGTGATGTGTGTGATGTGTGTTATGTGTAGGCTTTGCTAAAAAGATATGTTTTTAATCTGCACTTAAACTGGGAGAGTGTATCTGAGCCCCGAACACTGTCAGGAAGACTATTCCAGAGTTTAGGAGCTAAATGTGAGAATGCTCTACCACCTTTAGTGGACTTTGCTATTTTAGGAACTACTAGAAGCCCAGAGTTTTGAAATCTCAGGGAGCGTGACGGATTGTAGCGTTTTTAAAAGACTGGAGAGATACATGGGAGCCAAACCATTTAATGCCTAATAAGTAAGAAGTAGTAGTTTGTAGTCTATTCGAAACTTAACAGGAAGCCAGTGTAGAGACAATAAGATTGGGGTTATGTGATCATATTTTCTTGACCTTGTAAGAACTCTGGCTGCTGCATTCTGGACTAACTGAAGCTTAGCTTATTATTGAAGCAGGACATCCACCTAGTAATACATTACAATAGTCTATACTGGAGGGCATGAACGCATGGACGAGCTTCTCTGCATCGGATATAGACAACATATTTCTTAGCTTAAAAATATTTCTAAGGTGAAAGAAGGCTGTTTTTGTAACTTGATTGATATGATTTTTAAAAGATTAGTTGCTGTCTAAAATAACTCCCAGGTCTTTTACCGTTGAACTAGTGGTTACAGAAGATCCGTCTAAATGCAGGTTGAGATGCTGGAGCTTCTGTATACTAGTTTTTGCGCCGATGAGCAAAATCTCAGTCTTATCAGAATTTAAAAGTAGAAAGTTATGGGTCATCCAATCTCTTATTTACTTAACACACTTAATCCGAGTTAATTGAGCTGTATCGCCTGGTTTAGATGAGCTATATAGCTGGGTATCATCAGCATAACAATGGAAGCTAATTCCATGCCTTCTAATAATATTTCCTAATGGAAGCATGTATATTGTGAAGAGCAGGGGTCCTAGAACTGAACCTTGTGGCACACCATAATTCACTAGCATTAGCTTGGATAGCTCTCCATTAAAATCTACGAAATGGTAACGATTGGACAGGTAGGATTTAAACCAGCTTAATGCCTGTCCCTGAATGCCGATGTAATTCTGTAAGCGATCGAGGAGAAGATCATGATCTATAGTGTCGAACGCAGAGATCTAGTAAAACTAACTAGATGAAGCCTTGGTCTGAAGCTAAAAACAGGTCATTAGTGATTTTAACTAGGGCAGTTTCTGTGCTATGTTGGGGCCTAAAACCTGACTGAAATTTTTCAAAGATATTGTTCTCTTGTAAGTGGGAACATAACTGGGCAGCGACAATATTTTCTAAAATCTTGGACATAAATGAGAGATTTAAAATGGGTCTGTAATTCGATAGCGTGTTTGGATCCAGATTAGGTTTTTTAATTAGGGGCTTAATAACTGCTAGCTTGAGGGATTTAGGGATGTGACCTAAAGATAGTGAGGAGTTAATAATATTGAGAAGAGGCTCACCAGCTGTATGTAACACTTCCTTCAGTAGATTTGTTGGAATGGGATCTAACTGACATGTTGTTGATTTATCTTTCTGTACAACTACATGTAAAACAGTGTAGTTGTGGAGTTGTAGAAGAGATAATGTCAGGAGATGCTGTCAGAGGTTGAACTGCCACAATTGTTTTTCTAATGTTATCTATTTTTTCAGTGAAGAAATTCATAAAGTCTTCAATACATTTTTTATTTATATTTGTGTCAAAAAAACATTTTTTTGTAGTTAGTTTTGATTTGTAGTTAGTTTAGCTACTGTACTGAAAAGGAACCTGGGATTGTTTTTGTTATTTTCTATGAGTTCTATGAGTGTTCAGCTCTAGCAGCTTTTAGCGCCTGTCTGTAGCTGAGCATACTGTCTTTATACACAATTCTAAATACCTCCAATTTTGTTTTCCTCCATTTTCTCTCCAGATGTTCTCTTGAGGGCACTCAATAGTCACACTTGACTATTATACCAAGGTACACTACATGTGTGGAGTTTTGACATTGGACCTCCTGGAGTGTTTAAAGGCTCTGGCATGGAGAAGCTGTTGCTGGATCTGTGATGATCATAAATGTTGAGCTCAGTAGCTCCTACTGTTATACCAAAGACTGTAGAAAGAACATTTACTTATAATCTTATACTCCTGTAATCATGTTAGTTCTCACTCTCCAGTGTTCTGTATTGTTTAATGATTTATGATCAAACTCTTGATGTCACCCAAATGAGGATGGGTTCCCCTATTGAGTCTGGTTCCTCTCAAGGTTTCTTCCTCATAACATCTAAGGGAGTTTTTCCTTGCCACAGTCGCCACGGCTGCTCATCAGGGATAAATACACACCATTCACCTTAACTGTTGATTTGTGTAAAGCTGCTTTAATACAATGTCTGTTGTGAAAAGTGGTATAGAAATAAACTTGAATTGACTTGACTTGATATACTGTGACAAAAGTCTACAAATTTAAAAGGAAAAAGGCAAGAAACAAAAGATTAATAACGCATTCCAAAGTCCATTTAATATTTTATATATATATATATATATATATATATATATATATATATATATATATATATATATATATATATATATATATATATATACACATACATACACACACACACACACACACAAGAAGGGAAATTATACATAGATGGTGATTAAAAATGTATAATTAAACAGAAATGGGATAAACAGCATGGAGGAACAATTGCGACATCTGGTGAACACAAAGTAAAACAACAGACAACTCGAGACCAGATAACTGACAATATATATATATATATATATATATATATATATATATATATATATATATATATATATATATATATATATATATATATTGTCAGTTATCTGGTCTCGAGTTGTCTGTTGTTCAACTTGTGTCCACAAGTCGGGCAAATTTCACGTGTGTGTATATATATATATATATATATATATATATATATATATATATATATATATATATATATATATATATATATATATATATACACGGGAAATTTGCCCAACTTGATAAAAAGTGCAGAAAATAAAAATTGTAATTGAGGTGAGCTTTGCTGCATCTTCTGGGGTGTTTCTTTGCTGATGGAGAGGTTACTTCTGAACACTTTGTGGAACACACTGCCTGACTGCAATTAAAACAAGTTTGCTCCACATCTGAAAGATTCTTCATTTTGGTAATGTTAAATTGTTATTATTAAGCAGGTGTGAAGAAAATGTGATGAGATCGGTTAAGCAATTTTCTTAATCTTTTACTATTTGGAACTAGAACTTTAATAGTATTGATATAAATACTAAAATAACTAAACAAATCTAAACAATTATTTGTTAATTCTAAATATTTGTGAAAACAATTTACAATAATATTTATTAATTAAATTATGATTTATACCAAAAAAAAAAGGGAAGCATGAGCCACCCTGTGAATGTGTCTACTTGGAGATGGACTCAGAGTTCTGACATATTTTATTGGCGAGTCAGCCAGGAGCTCAGCGGGTCAGCAAAGTTCACCAAAACCCAAACTGGGACCGTCCACCTTTAAGGCTGCAGGCCCCAGCATGTTGTAAAAGGTAAGCAGACACCTGTTATACTCAAAAGTCTGTTAGTTGATCTGTGGCCTGAAGGGAAAGTCAGTCTTGGGTAGGGAGGAAGTTAGCTGGCCTTGATCTAAAGAATCGTAAGGGTTGAATGAGAAGCAGCAAATATTAAGTACCTCCTGCCAGTAACTTAGCAAGACTTCCTATGGGCTTCCCACACAAAAGAATTAGACAATGAATGAATGAAATATGTTAGCAGACTTTCTCACCCCTACAGTCAAGCACTTAGGTGATAACTTAATGGTTTGTGGTTGTTTTGTTGAGCAGGAAATGTCAGAGACTTATTCCGGAAAGCGAAAGGATTTCTGAACCAACATGGCTCCTATTCCATACTTCAACACCATGCATTTCCATCTGGACTGCAGCTCAGTGAAACCAACTTCACCAAACAACAAGACGATGACACGAAGTGTACGTCCGAGCTCCGATTTAAAAATTAAACAGTCGTCTGGAGTGTTATCTAATATGGAATGGCCTGCCCAGTCACCACACCTTAATCCTATTGAACTTCTTTGGGATGAACTGGATGATGAGGTCAGAAGGAAATCTTCCACTTGTAAAGAACACCTTTGGTGAATTTTACAAGAGCTGAATTTACATTACAGCTGAATGTTTGGAGAAATGAACTTTCATATATATTAACATTTATATATTTGTTTGGTCAAATTAAATCTTCATACTGTTACATTACCTACTGTATTACATATAACCGAAGGAAACATGCATGTGTCTTTCAAAAAAGATAAATTTGAAATAATTCATAGTTGTAATAATACCCCCTTTTTTTTAATAGTTTTTTTACTTAAACCCTCATATGAATATAAGCTACTTTTATTTGAACTGGAAGCACTTTGGATACATTGGAAAAAAATAAACTTTAAAACACATACATTGCATATACAATCAATCTTTAATAAAATAATACAATAAAACATAATAAAATTTAATAAAATAAAACAATCCCACCCTTCTGCAACACAATATGTAAGTATATCCCTGTTGCAATTCCAGTGCAATGAGACTATTATCACTCCAACATTATATTAATAATATGATCAATAATCTTGATTTCTCACTGAAAAAGACTGACAGAAGGATAAGTATATATACTGTGAAAAAAGTCTAAAAAAGTTAAAGGAAAAGGGGCAAGAAACAAAGATTAATAAAGTCTATTAAGGCAAAAAATATATATCAACTATCCACGGATAACACAAAAACAGACCATAAACAGGGCAACATTTTACAAATGGTTTGATTCTGGACACAGGGGATAACACACACACACACACACACACACACACACACACACACACACACACACACACACACATATATACACAAGAGGGGAAATTATACACAGATGGTGATAATAAAAAAATTATAATTAAACACAAATGGGATGAACAGCATTGAGGAACAATGGCGGCATCTGGTGGACAAAAAGTAAAACAACAGACACATTGAGACTAAATCACCGAAACAAAATATATATACACGTGACATTTGCTTATCGTTTTAGATTAACAATGAAAACAGCTATGAAGTAAGCAACAACATCATTGCTGCACTCATGATTATTTTTAATGATTGTTTGATTGATTGACTGTGGGGAATTTCTATTAGATTAGATTAGATTCAACTTTATTGTCATTGTGCAAGGTACATGTACAGAGCCAATAAAATACACTTAGCATCTAAAAAGAAGTGCATACACTGCCTATTTACAATAAACAGCAGTATGTTATATAAGGGTATGGGGTCCATTAGTACAGGGGTGAGGGTGACTAATGTACAAAAGTTGCAGTAGGTAATAATGTATGGAGCATATACAGTAACATGTATATCTCAAAAATTGTGCATAGGATAGACATGCCAGAAGATAACATGCTCAAATGACATTATATAAATATGTACAAGTATGAATTTATGTATATACAGAATAAATATGGGTGGAATATACAAACCCGATTCCAAAAAAGTTGGGACACTCTACAAATTGTGAATAAAAACAGAATGCATTGATGTGGAAGTTTCAAATTTCAATATTTTATTCAGAATACAACATAGATGACATATCAAATGTTTAAACTGAGAAAATTTATAATTTTAAATGAAAAATAAGTTGATTTTCAATTTCATGGCATCAACACATCTCAGAAAAGTTGGGACAAGGCCATGTTTACCACTGTGTGGCGTCCCCTCTTCTTTTTATAACAGTCTGCAAACGTCTGGGGACTGAAGAGACAAGTTGCTCAAGTTTAGGAATAGGAATGTTGTCCCATTCTTGTGTAATACAGGCTTCTAGTTGCTCAACTGTCTTAGGTCTTCTTTGTCGCATTTTCCTCTTTATGATGCGCCAAATGTTTTCTATGGGTGAAAGATCTGGAATTCAGGCTGGCCATTTCAGTACCCGGATCCTTCTTCTACGCAGCCATGATGTTGTAATTGATGCAGTATGTGGTCTGGCATTCTCATGTTGGAAAATGCAAGGTCTTCCCTGAAAGAGACGGCATCTGGATGGGAGCAAATGTTGTTCTGGAACTTGTATATACCTTTCAGCATTGATGCTGCCTTTCCAGATGTGTAAGCTGCCCATGCCACACGCACTCATGCAAACCCATACCATCAGAGATGCAGGCTTCTGAACTGAGCGCTGATAACAACTTGGGTTGTCCTTATCCTCTTTAGTCCGGATGACATGGCGTCCCAGTTTTCCCTAAAATAACTTTTGATTCGTCTGGCCACAGAACAGTTTTCCACTTTTTTGTGTTTTCCACACAGACTCTCTGAATCTTTGGATGATATTATGCAATGTAGTTGATGATAACTTCAAACTCTTTGCAATTTTTCTCTGAGAAACTCCTTTCTGATATTGCATCAGTATTTTTCACCGCAGCATTGGGGGAATTGGTGATCCTCTGCCCATCTTGACTTCTGAGAGACACTGCCACTCTGAGAGGCTCTTTTTATACTCAATCATGTTGCCAATTCACCTAATAAGTCACAAATTGGTCATCCAGCTGTTTCCTTATGTGTACATTTAACTTTTCCGGCCTTTTTTGGAATGTGTATCTCTCATGAAATCCAAAATGAGCAAATTTTTGGCATGACATTTCAAAATGTATCACTTTCAACATTTGATATGTTATCTATATTCTATTGTGAATAAAATATACGTTTATGAGATTTGTAAATTATCGCATTCCATTTTTTATTCACAATTTGTACAGTGTCCCAACTTTTTTGGAATCGGGTTTTTACATTAGTGCAGTGATAAACCTGTTAACGATGGTGCAAAAATGTATAGTGGATAAAGCAGTGCAAAATACACAGTAGTGTGTTGTTAGCATTGTATGACGATCAGCTGTTGAGTGCAGTAACAGCTGTAGGAAAAAAAGCTATTGTTCACTCTGCCTGATGGGAGAAGGGTAAAAGAGGTATCTTTGATGATTCCCCTCGCCCTTTCCAGACAGCATTTATTGTAAATGTTCTCCAAGGTGGGTAGATGAGTGCTGGTGATTCTTTGGGCAGTTTTCATCACCCTCTGAAGGGCTTTAAGGTCCGAACAGTGCAGCTGCTGTACCACACTGAGAGGCAGTTTGTTAGGATGCTCTCAATGGCACAGAGGTAAAAGTTCTCCAGTGTCCTGTAGCACAGACGGCTCTTTTTAAGTCTCCTCAGGAAATACCAGAGGTGGCAAAAGTACACACATCCTTCACATTAAGTAAAAGAACAGATACTCATGTATTAAAAGTCTCTGGTAAAAGTTGAACCACTGAATACACTTTTTCACTCAAGTTAAAGTAAAGTATATTTTGGGGTGAAAAGGCTGAAAAACCACCATATAGAACACAAGCAGAGAAAAGAAGATGATGATCAGGTGATCTGGGATGTCTCTGTTCTCAGTCATGTTTATATCACTGACTCCCTCTGTCTCATCCATGTTAACCCCAGACTTCTTGTTGCCTTCTGCTCTACTCATTGTTAGCTCGGTAAAAATAGCCTACGTCTGTGGTAGCAGCCTGCATTCCCCCACAGGACCTGATGCAAATGAGTGCGGCTCGGGACCAGATTTAATTGGTGAATGCAGGGGCGGGCGATAAAATACTCGTGTGTGCAAGTTGCGGGACAATAAAATTATTCACGGGACTCCCGCAGAATGATCTTAAAAATAGTAAAAAAATAGTAAATTTCTAAAAACAAATAAACTGGTATGTATCTATTGCACAAAAGCAACAATGGCAACTAAAATAAAATAACATTTATAACATTTACAGGCACAAGGTAGTCAGCGAACTCTCAAATGGTACATGAGCGGTAAATATTAGACCACACCAAAGCACAACATCTGAAGCGCAGGACAGCGGAGAATCTCTGAATTCTACAGATATCACTTCATTATTAAAGAAAGAATCAAAAAACATAACAAAACCATTTTTTTTATTATTTTTATCATTTCAGTTGATGTTCTACTGTATGTTCTGAAAAGTTCCTTGTTCATGTCCATGTTCATCATTTACACAAAAAGTCAAACTCAAATGAAACGCAACGTTTGTTAATTTTGTGTTTCTTTTTATTTATATTCAAAAGGGAAGCGAGTGAAACAAAAAACAAACAAACAAAAAAAAAAGCAGAGTAGCAGGAAGAAGCAGGTTTTTTTTTTTTTTTTGCAGGAGCAGGACAGAAAAACCCGTCCTGCACAGGTCTCCAGTCTGTGGTGTGTGAGAGCCAGAAAAATCACCAATGGTAGGTTAAAAAAGCTGTGCAATGACAGGAAATCGGTTGATGGGCTGAAAACGGTATCCAATTAAAGGAAAAATATTGTTTGTCACCAAATAGATTAAAACTAAAGTAACGAGTTTGGTTTGAAAATGTAAGAAGTGGAAAGGAAAGATATTTGTGTAAAAAATGTAATGAGTGAAAGTAAAAAGTTGTTTGAAAAATAAATAGTGAACAAAGTACAAAAAAAACATATAATACATATCCAGTATGTCTGTAAACCTCTAAAAGGAAGAGGTGCTAATCCCACCTAATAAAAAATTCAAAATCACAAATTTTACGAAAAACAATATGAAATGTGCTGTCTTTTACACATATTGTTTAACAATAGAAGAATTCTTGATTGTTTTATCATTATTATTATTATCATCATTAAATTATTATCATTAGCTCAAATGAAGTAAGGTAAAAATAATATTTATTAACTCTTTTTGGACAAACTGTGAGTAAATCCACATTTCCTCAGTCCTCGCTGAAGTGACTTTCTATGTCTATCATTTTTATTGAATTTCTATTAATTTTTTGATATTATGTGTCAACAATTATCTTTTTCAAATATATTTGTCCATCACATTTTTAGCTTTTCTGCTGTCAACTTACTCATCCTCATTTTACTCTCAATGTCGTCCTTTGTATTTTTCCTGATCCCTCAGAATTTCAATATGTTCTATGACTACTGGCCATTTTGCAGCTAACAGGTATTGACCTGAGCTAGTTTGGGTGTAGCATGCGGTCATTTAAACCGACTCATAACTGCCTTGTATTTTAAACTCCATTACTTATTAGACAATGTGTCCTTCAAACATGGCTGCCTTGGACTCCAACTCCCAGCACATGATTGCATACAGGCTTTTATTATAATGCGGTAAATATAAATGTGAAAAAAAAGGTATCAATGTATGAGTTATTCTGTAAAAGTATATTCTGTAAATAATTTGTAACTTTTTTCAGGGTACACTGTACTTGGAGCACGCTCGCACAGGCAATTTAGCCGATTTAATTTGAGTTGCCAACATGTGAAATGCAAATCCTGTCTGCAGTGTGGCATTTCTGCACTTATTTTCTGTATTTGATTTTTTTTTGGTTTATTGATCCAAAATGATTCTTTAAATATATTCCTTTTTTATATTTTTGTGTAATTATTATGTTTGTCGTGGCTTTAAAATGTTATAAGGAATTGTTTTACGAATACACTTTAAAAAGATAAAAAACACATCGTCAGTTGACTTGACAGACAGTTTTGATCGCTTTATTAGAAAGTTGTTAGTGTGTAAAAGAAAATAAAAGTTGTTTTACCCACTTGTTTTTGTTCTGTTGTAACCCTTTATGGTTACCCATAACAAGTTTACTGCACACACAATCACACTTAAAAAACTGCTAACCAAACCTTTTCCCATCAGCTAAAAACAACTACATAATTATTTATTTGTTAGTTTTAATATTTTGTTTTGTTGCTCACTATTACTCTTGTAATTCTTAGTAATCATCACTAATACAAAACATCTAAACTAAAGTAGCGATGTGTTTGCGGGTGCACATTATGAACTTCACTAGACTGGAGACAAACCTCTTTGTTTTCGAGTAAACATGAACACATTCTGTACCTAGAATAAATTGTTTGTATAACTATATATTTTACCTACAACTATACAATGTGGCCACCAGGGGATGTAATGCATATTTATTAACTAATGAGAGAACTAGATTTTAAATTATATATATATATATATATATATATATATATATATATATATATATATATATATATATATATATATATATAGTTGATGTGTTAGAAGCAGGAAAAATGGGCTAGCGAGTTTGATGAGGGCCAATTTGTAAAGTCCATACGACTGACTCATAGCATCTCAAAAACTGCAGCTCTTGTGGGATGTTTCTGGTCTGCAGCGCTCAGTATCTATCCAAAGTGCTCTTATGAAGGAACAGTGGTGAACAGGCGACAGGGTCCTGGGCGGCCGAGGATCATTGGTGCACGTGAGGAGCGAAGGCTGGTCCCTGTGGTCTGATCCAACAGACGAGTTCCTGTAGCTCAAACTGCTGGAGTTCATACGCTGGTAATGCTCAATGTGTCATGACTGTTTTAGCAGCAAAAGTGGGACCAACACAATATTAAGCAGGTGAGCCTAATCAGTGGTCATATTGGCAAACACTTTTTCACACAGGGCCATGTCGTTTTGGATTTTTGTTTTGCATCAATAATAAAAACCTTAACTTAAAACCTGAATTACCTTAATTAGTTTGATGATCTGAAACATTAAAGTGTGAGAAACATGCAAAAAAATAAGGAATCAGGAAAAAATTAAATAAATCACTTTTTCACACCACTGCATGTATGTGTGTGTATATATATATATATATATATATATATATATATATATATATATATATATATATATATATATATATATCTTCTTCTTCTTCTTCTTCTTCTTTCGGCTGCTCCCATTAGGGGTCGCCACAGCGGATCATCCGTCTCCATACCACCCTGTCCTCTATATCTGCCTCTTTTACACCAACTACCTGCATGTCTTCCCTCACCACATCCATGAACCTCCTCCTTGGCCTTCCTCTTTTCCTCCTACCTGGTGGCTCCATCTTCAGCATTTTTCTACCAATATAATTCATGTCCCTTCTCTGCACATGTCCAAACCATCTCAATCTCGCCTCCCTCACCTTGTCACCAAAACATCCTACATGTGCTGTCCCTCTAATAAACTCATTTCTAATCTTGTCCATCCTCGTCACTCCCAACGAAAACCTCAACATCTTCAGCTCTGCTACCTCCAGCTCCACCTCCTGTTTTTTACTCAATGCCACTGTCTCTAATCCATACAACATCGCAGGTCTCACCACAGTCCTATAAACTTTCCCTTTCATTCTTGCAGATACTCTTCTATCACAAATCACTCCTGTCACTCTTCTCCACCCACTCCACCCTGCCTGCACTCTTTTCTTTACTTCCCTAACACACTCTCCATTACTTTGCACTGTTGACCCCAGGTACCTGAACTCCTCCACCTTCTCCACCTCTTCTCCCTGCAACCGCATCACTCCACTGCCCTCCCTCTAATTCACACACATGTACTCTGTCTTACTCCTACTGACTTTCATTCCCCTTCTCTCCAGCGCATATCTCCACCTCTCCAGGCTCTTCTCAACCTGCTCTCTACTCTCACCACAAATCACAATATCATCTGCAAACATCATAGTCCAGGGAGACTCCTGTCTGACCTCGTCCGTCAACCTGTCCATCACCACTGCAAACAGGAAAGGGCTCAGGGCCGATCCTTGATGCAGTCCAACCTTCACCCTGAACCAGTCTGTCGTACCTACTGCACACTTTACTGCCGTCACACTGTCCTCATACATGTCCTGCACCACCCTCACATACTTCTCTGACACACCTGACTTCCTCATACAATACCACAACTCCTCTCTCGGCACCCTGTCGTACGCTTTCTCTAAATCCACAAATACACAATGCAACTCCTTCTGTCCTTCTCTATACTTCTCCATCAACATCCTTAAAGCAAATAAGGCATCTGTGGTGCTCTTCCTCGGCATGAAACCATACTGTTGCTCACAGATGGTCACCTCTTCTCTCAGCCTGGCTTCCACTACTCTTTCCCATAACTTCATGGTGTGACTGATCAACTTAATTCCCCTGTAGTTACTGCAGGTCTGCACATCTCCCTTATGCTTAAAGATCGGTACCAGCACACTCCTTCTCCATTCCTCAGGCATCCTCTCCCCTTCCAGAATCCTGTTAAACAATCTGGTTAAAAACTCCACTGCCATCTCTCCTAAACATCTCCACGCTTCTACCGGTATGTCATCTGGTCCAACCGACTTTCCATTCTTCATCCTCTTAATCGCTGCTCTCACTTCCTCCTTACTAATCCTATCTACATCCTGCTTCACCAACTCCACATCCTCCAACCTTCTCTCTCTCTGATTTTCCTCATTCATCAGCTGCTCAAAATACTCCCTCCATCTTCTCAACACACTCTCCTCACTAGTCAACACATTTCCCTCTCCATCCTTTATTGCTCTAACTTGCAGTACATCCTTCCCAGCTCGGTCCCTCTGCTTGGCCAATCGGTATAAATCCTTTTCTCCTTTCTTAGTGTCCAACCTCTTATACAGTTCCTCATATGCCTTTTCCTTGGCTTTCGCCACATCCCTTTTAACCTGCTGCCGCATCTCCTTGTACTCCTGCCTACTCTTCTCATCACTCTGTCGATCCCACTTCTGTTTTGCCAATCTCTTTCCCCTAATGCTCTCCTGCACTTCCTCATTCCACCACCACGTCTCCTTGTCTTGCTTTCTATTTCCAGATGTCACACCAAGTACTTTTCTAGCTGCCTCCCTCATCACTCCTGCAGTAGTTGCCCAATCATCCGGCACCTCTTCACCACCACCGAGCCCCTGTCTGACCTCTTCCCTGAACCTCACACTACACTCTTCCTCCTTCAGTTTCCACCATCTTATTCTTCTTTCAAACCTTACTTTCCTCCTCTTCTTCTTCGCCTCCAAAACCATCCTACAGACCACCATCCGATGCTGTCTAGCTACACTGTCCCCCTCCAACACCTTACAGTCTCCAATCTCCTTCAGGTTGCATCTCCTACACAGAAGATAATCCACCTGTGTGCACCTTCCTCCACTCTTATACGTCACCCTATGATCCTCCTTCTTCTTAAAATACGTGTTCACCACTGCCATTTCCATCCTTTTAGCAAAATCTACCACCATCTGCCCTTCCACATTCCTCTCCTTAAAACCATACCTACCCATCACCTCCTCATCACCTCTGTTCCCTTCACCTACATGCCCATTAAAGTCTGCCCCAATCACCAATCGTTCTTTCCTAGGTACACCATCTACCACTTCATCTAATTCACTCCAGAATCTTTCTTTCTCCTCCATCTCACAGCCAACTTGTGGAGCATAGGCACTGATGACATTTATCATCATCCCTTCAACTTCCACCTTCACGATCATCACCCTATCAGAAACTCTCTTCACCTCCACTACACTCTTACTGTACACTTCCTTCAGAATCACCCCTACACCATTTCTCTTCCCATCCACACCATGATAAAACAGTTTAAACCCACCTCCAATGTTCCTGGCCTTACTCCCTTTCCACTTGGTCTCCTGAACACACAACACATCTACCTTTCTCCTCTTCATCATATCAGCTATCTCTCTCCCTTTACCCGTCATAGTACCAACATTTAAAGTACCAACCCGAACCTCTACTCTCCTACACTGCTCCTTTTCCTGCCGTCTCTGTAGACGCCTTCCTCCTCTCCTTCTCCTCCTTCGGCCAACAGTAGCCCAATTTCCACCGGTACCCTGTCGGCTAACGATACCTGTGGCGGTCGTTGTTAACCCGGGCCTCGACCGATCCGGTATGAAATTCTCATTTGTGATCCGCATATTTGATTTGGCACATGTTTTACGCTGGATGCCCTTCCTAACGCAACCCTCCCCATTTACCCGGGCTTGGGACCGGCACTAAGAGTACACTGGCTTGTGCCCCCCTAATGGCTGGGTTATATATATATATATATATATATATATAAATATATATATATATATATATATATATATATATATATATATATATATATATATATATATATATATATATATATATATATATAAAATGTGTGAGGGTGGGTTTGTGTGTGTGTGTATACATGCCCAGCTGAAATGCTCTAAATAAATTTAATTCACTGTTTTATCAATTTCACGACATATCTATTGAGTTCTCATGATTAAAGCAAGTTTGAGAAACAGTGTAACAAATTTACTGCACACACAGTCACACTTTAAAACTGTTTGTTTCACACTGTCACACTTTAAATGGAGTTGTTTTCAGCTGACGGAACGAAGTTGGTTAACTTCGTTCCGTCAGCTGAAAACAACTCCATTTATGGCACTGGGGTTAAAAAAAACCTTGTGTATAAATAATGCTGAAATGGGGCTTTTATTAGATAAGAACAATTTAAGCTGTATCAGAAAATAAACAATTATTACCTGTATGCAAGAGGATTGGAAGAATTTCAGAGTTGATTGTTTGAACACATCCTCATTACACACGATAACTCAGAGCCTAAAGGGAAACTAATAATCGAGAAGTCTTGAAAGCATCAGAGCTGTGAGTATTCTGATCACATCACATATTACATTAATAAACTTTATAGTATCAGATTCAGTTTTATTACCTATGAATATATTGTTTAATATTCAAGTATTTCAAGAATTTTTAATTTAAGACAAAATTCTGCATTATTGGTATAACCGGAATCACTTTGTTTGCAACATGAATTATTCATGCTAGAAAGTGTAAGATTGTTGATTGTGAAGCTTTCAGTTTTCTTCATGTTGATAATATACTGATAAATGATAAATGTTGATAAATGTTGATAATATTCTGATTGTGCTATTTATTATATAAATTCAAAAATTTATCAAAATATGAAATCATTAATTTGATCTAAACTGGTCTTTATTTTGGACAAAATGAATTTAAGCAGCAGCTAAACTTTTTTTCTTTAATAACCCCCAAAGCTTGTATATATAAACCGAGGCAAAAAAAAAAACCCAACAACAAAAAACAACAATGAGTGATAACAGTATAACTTCCATAAATAATAGAAATTTAAAACATCACACAACCAAAACACTGACACAAAATAGATATTCATGTGGAATTTGCTTCTTTTTTTAGATTAACAATGAAGACAGCTGTGAAGTTCTCCAGCACCAGCAACAACATCGTCCCTGCACTCCTCATTATTTTGACTGTTTGCTGCCCAGTGGTGAGTTTCTATGTCCAGTTGAACTGAACAGAAATTTTTATCACTAGTTTTGCACAAACAATGTTTTTTCCTCATTTGTTTAATAGAAACTGTCCCGGACATCAGACTCTGGCTATAAACTGGACATGGCACCAGATTCTGTCGATGATCAATTCATAGGCTGTGAGAAAAACATGTTCCAGCTGATTAAAGACAAGATTCTACCTAATGAGTTCAAATCTGATGCAAATTTTACTACAACTTGGAACAAATACAAGAACATTCAAAATTATTTTGAAAGGATAATAAAAGTCTACACATCCCCTCATGGGTCTTATTCAAAGCTTAATGTTGCTGTGGGCTCAGGAAGGCCAAACTATAAAACACAGTTCAAATATAAAGCCTACCATTTTTTGCTAACACGCGCCATACAAACATATCAAGTGAAGAAATGCATTGATGTTTACCGTCGGACCGACGTTAAGTTAACTGTTCGTGGTCAGGAAATGAGATTCGGCAGGTTTGCGTCAACTACACTTAAATCTAACTTGTCTGATTTTGGTAATGGCACCTGTTTTAAGATTAGGACCTGCTTTGGTGCATTTATATCTAGTATGTCTGTGTTCCCTAGTGAGAAGGAGGTGCTAATCCCACCTTATGAAAAATTCAAAATCACAAATATTGCAAAAAACAAGATGAAATGTGGTGTCCTTTACACATTACAGAGCGACGGGGTTTGTAGTAATATGAACTGTGAGCTACTGAATAAATAAAATCTAAATAGAAAACATACAGATTGTTTGAAATGCACCTCTCAAATGAGAAGAACTCGATTGTTTTGTCAATAATATTGTTATCATTATATTATTATCATTCATATTATTATTATTATTAGCTCCAGTGAAGTATTAAATACATCATATACCATATACAATATCTCTCTTTGGACAAACTGTGAGTAAATCCGAATTCTATGTCTAAAATTTTCTGATCCCCTAAAATTTCCAAATGTACTTTAATTCTATGACTACTGGCCATTTTGCAGGTAACAGGTATTAACCTGAGCTAGTTTTGGTGTAGCATGCGGCCATTTAAACCAAGTCATATATCTGTTCTGAAGCCTTGTATTTTGACTTGAGCTCCATTTCTCATCAGACACTGTGTCCTTCAACCATGTCTGTCTTAGACCCCAACTCCGAGCACATGCATGCATACAGACTCATATTATAATGCTCTAAAAAAAAAATGTGAAAAGAAAGAAACTAACAATTTTTGTAATATTCTGTAAATTAATTTTAAATTCTTTTTTTTTTTTGGGGTAACGATGATGCGCTGTACACGGAGCGTGCTCGCACAGGCAATTTAGCCGATTTAATTTCAGATGCCGACATTCATTCATTCATTCATTCATTTTCTCCCGCTTATCCGTAATTCGGGTCGCGGGGGCAGCAGTCTAAGCAGGCCCCCGCCTTCGACTGCTGCCCAATCCTCACAGCACCGTCCCTTACGGTCCCTCCTGCAGGTGGTGAGCCCACGGGAAGGCGGCCCCACGTCACTCCGACGTCACGGACCTTGATATTTCCCTCGTAAGGGACCCCCGGAGCATAGAGGGTTAAGGGCCTTGCTCAAGGGCCCAAGAGTGGCAGCTTGGCAATACCGGGGCTTGAACCCCAGACCTTCCGATCGGCAACCCAGCGCCTTAACCGCCGGAGCCACCACTCCCCCCCAGATGCCGACATGTGAAATGCAAATTCTGTCTGCAGCGTGGCATTTCTGCACTTATTTACTGTATTTGATTTTTTTTTTGGTTTATTGATCCGAACTGATTCTATATATTCTTTTTAGTTCTTTGTGTGATATTGTACATTGTGGCTTTAAAATGTTCTGAGGAATTGTTTTACAAATGTTTATCCACATTGCTTTCATATTTAAACCCTTTTTAAAGAATAAAAAGGCATCGTCAGTTTCTTCTAGCGCTTGACAAGTAGTTTTAAACGCTTTATTAGAAAGTTGTTTCTGTGTGATGTGTGTGAAAGAAATTTTTATTTTCTCACTTGTTTACTAACGGGTGTTGTTTTTGCCCCCCAATACACACACACACACACACACACACACACACACACACACACACACACACACACACACACACACACACACACACACACACACCAGAGGTGGCAAAAGTACATACATCCTTTATTTAAGTAGAAGTACATATACCCATGTTTGAAAAATACTCAGGTAAAAGTTAAAGTTCTGACAAATTTTTTTTACTCAAGTAAAGTAAAGAAGTTTGGGCTCTGGCATGTACTGAAGTAAATCATAGACATTACTAGTACCCGTTTAACTACCTATGCCACGTCATATTAATTTTAGGGCTGTCAATCGATTAAAATATTTAATCGCGTTGGTCGAAATGTACCTTAAATTAACACTTTCCAATTTTTTTATACTCTAATCGACATGGGCATGGACAAATATGGATTCTTTATGCAAATGCATGTTTATTATTTGTGAAACCAAAGTCAACATAGAGCATGAAGACAAAATGTTCTTGTAAAGGTTTTAAAGTAATTATGGTGGTTAAAATTAAATCATCAGGACACCAAATGGAACCTTTGCTATGTTTCCACACGGACGGTTAATTAGGTGATACCGGAGAAACTGCAACCTCTTATAACTTTCATATCGATTGCATAATCAGAGAATAGACTTTTCGAGCTTACATATATTATACATATATTTATTATGTCAGTGAAGTAAATATTCACTGAGATTCAGGGTGTTTTATTTGTGTGTCTGTGAAGAGAGGAGACAGAGATGGCAGAGAGCGCCCCCTGTCTGTTTACTTTATTTTAGAAAAGCACAATGTTTTGTTGTTATTATGAGTGTATACAAATAAAAGTAGACTCTTTACAGATTCAAATAATGTGTTGTTCCTATCTGTACGATTAACAAAGCCTGAGTAATTTATGTTTGTTTCAGGAAAAAATGGCACAAAATGCAGATGAGTTTGTCGACCCCTGGAGGGTTAATTGTGTGCAATATGGTGGATTTCGATGCTGATTTGAGACTTTGTGCATCAGTAAAACAAATGTTTACTGATTAAAAATTATTTTTTGGTGGAGCTTTTTTATATATATATATATATATATATATATATATATATATACATGAGCAAAGAAAATACATCATGAATAAATGTGTTGCGCTGAAAGTTTGCTGTAATTTCACCTCTTTTATATTTTTTTACATTTTTTAAAAATATTTTCATTAAAACTTCCCACCTCTGACCTACACCCACATACTTTGACTATCAGTCAGTGACATGAATCGAAAGAAGGAAGGAATGAGAGAATAGATGAATGAATGGATAGATGGATGGACAGATGGATACATTTGTTTTGATTTTATAAGATTTTTTTTATATCTTTTTTATTTCTGTTTTAAAAAAAGGATTTAATTTTTTTTTTTTTAAATAAAGGTTTTAACTCAGATCTGGAGTCCTTGTTATTCATACAAATTATACAGTATTACACAATTATGACCAGAGATTGCAAAAGTAGAATAGACTTTATTTGGCTGGGGTCAGAGCGCAGGGTCAGCCATGATACAGCGCCCCTGGAGCACAGAGGGTTAAGGGCTTTGCTTAAGGGCCAGAGAGTGGCAGCTTGGTGATACTGGGGCTAGAACCCCTGAGTATAGTATATTGAAGTACACACATCCTTTAATTTTCAATTAAATAATATTTTGTTTGTATAGCTCTTTTAACAATAAACATTGTAACTTCACTGAACTTCACTGAAGTAGAAGTACAGACATTTGTGTAAAAAATATACTGTGTGAAAGTACAAAGTTGTCTGAAAAATAAAGAGTGAGGTAAAGTTCTAATACCAGAAAAATAGACTTAGGTACATGAAGTATTTGTACTTTATTACTTTCCCCTGCTGGGCCAAGCACCCGTTCCCTGGGGGAAGCACGCGCTTCGGCGGTTCCTTCTTCTGATTCGTGTAACTCAGAGCTCCTTATTTCTACCTCCGAGGATACTAGCGAGCCCACGGACTCCCCACAGCCTGTGCTATTCAAGGAGCTCCTGGAGGTAGTGAAACGGGCCGTCGCTAAGCTAGAGATAGCTTGGCCTGATGAGATGGGCAACTATCTGAATAGTTAAATGATGGAGTAGTTGAATGATTGGGCAGAAAGGTAATTGGTGTGACATCTGGAAATAGAAAGGGAGACAAAGAGATGTGGAGCTGCAATAAGGAAGTGCACCAAAGCATAAAGAAAAAGAGAAACTGTTAGAGAAACAGAATTGGGATTGTCAGAGATGAGAAAAGTGGGCAGGAGTACTAGGAAATGTGGCTAAAGCAAAGGAAAAGGCATATGAGGAGCTGTATGAGAGTTTGGACACTAAGAAAGGAGAAAAGGATTTGTAGTGTAGGATTTGGCCAGGCAAAGAGTCCGAGCTGGGAAGGATGTTCTGCAAGTAGGAGCAATATAGGATGGAGATGGAAATGTGTTGACTAGTGAGGAGAGTGTGATGGAGAGAGTATTTTGAGCAGCTGATGAATGAGAAAAATGAGAGAGAGAAGGTTGGATAATGTTGAGATGGTGCAGGAGGTGGATAGGATTAGTAAGAAGGAAAAGAGAGCAGTGATTAAGAGGATAAGGAGTGGAAAGTCGGTAGGACCAGATGACATACCAGTAGAAGCATGGAGATGCTTAGGAGAGATGGCAGTAAAGCTTTTAAACAGATAATTCAACAAGATTTTGTGTGAGAGGATGCCTAAGGAATGGAGAAGGAGTGTGCTGGTACCGATCTTTTATAAATAAGGGAGATGTGCAGATCTGCAGTAACTACAGAGGAATAAAGTTGATCAGTCACACCATGAAGTATTGGGAAAGAGTAGTGGAAGCCAGGCTGAAAAGCGAGGAGATCATCTGTGAGCAACAGTATGGTTTCATGCTGAGGAAGAGCACCACAGATGCATTATTTGCTTTGAGAATGTTGATGGAGAAGCATAGTCAGAAGGAGTTGCATTGTGGATTTAGAGAAAGTGTACGACAGAGTGGTATTGGAGTTGTGGTATTGTATGAGGTAGTCAGGTCTGTCAGAGAAGTATGTGAGGGTGGTGCAGGACATGTATGAGGACAGTGAGACAGCAGTGAAGTGTGCAGTAGGAATGACAGGTTCAAGATGGAGGTGGAACTGCATCAAGGATCAGCTCTGATTTACTGTTTCAAACCTTTCCTGTTTGCAGTGGTGATGGACAGGTTGAAGGACAAGGTCAGAGAGGAGTCTCCATTGACTATGATGTTTGCCAATGACACTGTCCAGATATAATATTATGGCCCCTGGTTAGGCATTAACATTATGACCACCTGCCTAAAATTGTCCTGCCAAAACAGTCCTGGCCACTATTCCTTTCTTGTACCACTTTTGATAGATACTGAAGAAAAAGTAAAAATTTTAAAGTTTAGGGATACGTAGTGTGCAGGAGTGATAGTAAAAAAAAAAACGAGTTTTCCCTCCTCCGCTTATCGCCTCTACCACCCCCCCTCCGCACACTCTCTCACACACACACACACACACACACACACACACACACACACACACACACACACACACACACACACACACACACACACACACACCGACGTTTTCGTTAGCTCACGTCGTCTCCTCTCCAAGGAAAATACACTGAATAAAACCTTATAATATCTTTACATTCTCTTTTATTATGTTTTTAAACAATATTTGTCATTTATTAATACATTTTTTATTATTCAAAAACACGTAACAAAAACAACTGGGGTGGCATTTTGGGGGCTGGAACGGATTAATGGCATTTTAATAAATTTTTTGGGGGAAATTTGCTTTAAAATACGAGCAATTTGACATACGAGCAAGGTTACGGAACGAATTAAACTCGAATGTCGAGGTACCACTGTATATATATATATATATATATATATATATATATATATATTGAATGAGCTAGTCTCTAGATGGTTCGGGATGTTTACGAGTTCGGCATCTACTTCTTTAAAGATCATAATCTTCACGAGGTGGGAGGTGACTGGAGCTGGCCAAACCTCAGGAAGCCTCGGGATGGGGAGAGAAAGAGAAGCAGTGGAGAGGAATTAGCGTAGCTGCTGTTCATGATATTAACAGCACAAGTTGATAATGTGCATGTGATCAGATGTTCTGGAGCACAAGGTTGTGATGTGATGTGTGTGATGTGTGTTATGTGTAGGCTTTGCTAAAAAGATATGTTTTTAATCTGCACTTAAACTGGGAGAGTGTATCTGAGCCCCGAACACTGTCAGGAAGACTATTCCAGAGTTTAGGAGCTAAATGTGAGAATGCTCTACCACCTTTAGTGGACTTTGCTATTTTAGGAACTACTAGAAGCCCAGAGTTTTGAAATCTCAGGGAGCGTGACGGATTGTAGCGTTTTTAAAAGACTGGAGAGATACATGGGAGCCAAACCATTTAATGCCTAATAAGTAAGAAGTAGTAGTTTGTAGTCTATTCGAAACTTAACAGGAAGCCAGTGTAGAGACAATAAGATTGGGGTTATGTGATCATATTTTCTTGACCTTGTAAGAACTCTGGCTGCTGCATTCTGGACTAACTGAAGCTTAGCTTATTATTGAAGCAGGACATCCACCTAGTAATACATTACAATAGTCTATACTGGAGGGCATGAACGCATGGACGAGCTTCTCTGCATCGGATATAGACAACATATTTCTTAGCTTAAAAATATTTCTAAGGTGAAAGAAGGCTGTTTTTGTAACTTGATTGATATGATTTTTAAAAGATTAGTTGCTGTCTAAAATAACTCCCAGGTCTTTTACCGTTGAACTAGTGGTTACAGAAGATCCGTCTAAATGCAGGTTGAGATGCTGGAGCTTCTATATACTAGTTTTTGCGCCGATGAGCAAAATCTCAGTCTTATCAGAATTTAAAAGTAGAAAGTTATGGGTCATCCAATCTCTTATTTACTTAACACACTTAATCCGAGTTAATTGAGCTGTATCGCCTGGTTTAGATGAGCTATATAGCTGGGTATCATCAGCATAACAATGGAAGCTAATTCCATGCCTTCTAATAATATTTCCTAATGGAAGCATGTATATTGTGAAGAGCAGGGGTCCTAGAACTGAACCTTGTGGCACACCATAATTCACTAGCATTAGCTTGGATAGCTCTCCATTAAAATCTACGAAATGGTAACGATTGGACAGGTAGGATTTAAACCAGCTTAATGCCTGTCCCTGAATGCCGATGTAATTCTGTAAGCGATCGAGGAGAAGATCATGATCTATAGTGTCGAACGCAGAGATCTAGTAAAACTAACTAGATGAAGCCTTGGTCTGAAGCTAAAAACAGGTCATTAGTGATTTTAACTAGGGCAGTTTCTGTGCTATGTTGGGGCCTAAAACCTGACTGAAATTTTTCAAAGATATTGTTCTCTTGTAAGTGGGAACATAACTGGGCAGCGACAATATTTTCTAAAATCTTGGACATAAATGAGAGATTTAAAATGGGTCTGTAATTCGATAGCGTGTTTGGATCCAGATTAGGTTTTTTAATTAGGGGCTTAATAACTGCTAGCTTGAGGGATTTAGGGATGTGACCTAAAGATAGTGAGGAGTTAATAATATTGAGAAGAGGCTCACCAGCTGTATGTAACACTTCCTTCAGTAGATTTGTTGGAATGGGATCTAACTGACATGTTGTTGATTTATCTTTCTGTACAACTACATGTAAAACAGTGTAGTTGTGGAGTTGTAGAAGAGATAATGTCAGGAGATGCTGTCAGAGGTTGAACTGCCACAATTGTTTTTCTAATGTTATCTATTTTTTCAGTGAAGAAATTCATAAAGTCTTCAATACATTTTTTATTTATATTTGTGTCAAAAAAACATTTTTTTGTAGTTAGTTTTGATTTGTAGTTAGTTTAGCTACTGTACTGAAAAGGAACCTGGGATTGTTTTTGTTATTTTCTATGAGTTCTATGAGTGTTCAGCTCTAGCAGCTTTTAGCGCCTGTCTGTAGCTGAGCATACTGTCTTTATACACAATTCTAAATACGTCCAATTTTGTTTTCCTCCATTTTCTCTCCAGATGTTCTCTTGAGGGCACTCAATAGTCACACTTGACTATTATACCAAGGTACACTACATGTGTGGAGTTTTGACATTGGACCTCCTGGAGTGTTTAAAGGCTCTGGCATGGAGAAGCTGTTGCTGGATCTGTGATGATCATAAATGTTGAGCTCAGTAGCTCCTACTGTTATACCAAAGACTGTAGAAAGAACATTTACTTATAATCTTATACTCCTGTAATCATGTTAGTTCTCACTCTCCAGTGTTCTGTATTGTTTAATGATTTATGATCAAACTCTTGATGTCACCCAAATGAGGATGGGTTCCCCTATTGAGTCTGGTTCCTCTCAAGGTTTCTTCCTCATAACATCTAAGGGAGTTTTTCCTTGCCACAGTCGCCACGGCTGCTCATCAGGGATAAATACACACCATTCACCTTAACTGTTGATTTGTGTAAAGCTGCTTTAATACAATGTCTGTTGTGAAAAGTGGTATAGAAATAAACTTGAATTGACTTGACTTGATATACTGTGACAAAAGTCTACAAATTTAAAAGGAAAAAGGCAAGAAACAAAAGATTAATAACGCATTCCAAAGTCCATTTAATATTTTATATATATATATATATATATATATATATATATATATATATATATATATATATATATATATATATATATATATATATATATACACATACATACACACACACACACACACAAGAAGGGAAATTATACATAGATGGTGATTAAAAATGTATAATTAAACAGAAATGGGATAAACAGCATGGAGGAACAATTGCGACATCTGGTGAACACAAAGTAAAACAACAGACAACTCGAGACCAGATAACTGACAATATATATATATATATATATATATATATATATATATATATATATATATATATATATATATATATATATATATATATATTGTCAGTTATCTGGTCTCGAGTTGTCTGTTGTTCAACTTGTGTCCACAAGTCGGGCAAATTTCACGTGTGTGTATATATATATATATATATATATATATATATATATATATATATATATATATATATATATATATATATATATACACGGGAAATTTGCCCAACTTGATAAAAAGTGCAGAAAATAAAAATTGTAATTGAGGTGAGCTTTGCTGCATCTTCTGGGGTGTTTCTTTGCTGATGGAGAGGTTACTTCTGAACACTTTGTGGAACACACTGCCTGACTGCAATTAAAACAAGTTTGCTCCACATCTGAAAGATTCTTCATTTTGGTAATGTTAAATTGTTATTATTAAGCAGGTGTGAAGAAAATGTGATGAGATCGGTTAAGCAATTTTCTTAATCTTTTACTATTTGGAACTAGAACTTTAATAGTATTGATATAAATACTAAAATAACTAAACAAATCTAAACAATTATTTGTTAATTCTAAATATTTGTGAAAACAATTTACAATAATATTTATTAATTAAATTATGATTTATACCAAAAAAAAAAGGGAAGCATGAGCCACCCTGTGAATGTGTCTACTTGGAGATGGACTCAGAGTTCTGACATATTTTATTGGCGAGTCAGCCAGGAGCTCAGCGGGTCAGCAAAGTTCACCAAAACCCAAACTGGGACCGTCCACCTTTAAGGCTGCAGGCCCCAGCATGTTGTAAAAGGTAAGCAGACACCTGTTATACTCAAAAGTCTGTTAGTTGATCTGTGGCCTGAAGGGAAAGTCAGTCTTGGGTAGGGAGGAAGTTAGCTGGCCTTGATCTAAAGAATCGTAAGGGTTGAATGAGAAGCAGCAAATATTAAGTACCTCCTGCCAGTAACTTAGCAAGACTTCCTATGGGCTTCCCACACAAAAGAATTAGACAATGAATGAATGAAATATGTTAGCAGACTTTCTCACCCCTACAGTCAAGCACTTAGGTGATAACTTAATGGTTTGTGGTTGTTTTGTTGAGCAGGAAATGTCAGAGACTTATTCCGGAAAGCGAAAGGATTTCTGAACCAACATGGCTCCTATTCCATACTTCAACACCATGCATTTCCATCTGGACTGCAGCTCAGTGAAACCAACTTCACCAAACAACAAGACGATGACACGAAGTGTACGTCCGAGCTCCGATTTAAAAATTAAACAGTCGTCTGGAGTGTTATCTAATATGGAATGGCCTGCCCAGTCACCACACCTTAATCCTATTGAACTTCTTTGGGATGAACTGGATGATGAGGTCAGAAGGAAATCTTCCACTTGTAAAGAACACCTTTGGTGAATTTTACAAGAGCTGAATTTACATTACAGCTGAATGTTTGGAGAAATGAACTTTCATATATATTAACATTTATATATTTGTTTGGTCAAATTAAATCTTCATACTGTTACATTACCTACTGTATTACATATAACCGAAGGAAACATGCATGTGTCTTTCAAAAAAGATAAATTTGAAATAATTCATAGTTGTAATAATACCCCCTTTTTTTTAATAGTTTTTTTACTTAAACCCTCATATGAATATAAGCTACTTTTATTTGAACTGGAAGCACTTTGGATACATTGGAAAAAAATAAACTTCGACAGGTTTCAAACAAAATCACATACATTGCATATACAATCAATCTTTAATAAAATAATACAATAAAACATAATAAAATTTAATAAAATAAAACAATCCCACCCTTCTGCAACACAATATGTAAGTATATCCCTGTTGCAATTCCAGTGCAATGAGACTATTATCACTCCAACATTATATTAATAATATGATCAATAATCTTGATTTCTCACTGAAAAAGACTGACAGAAGGATAAGTATATATACTGTGAAAAAAGTCTAAAAAAGTTAAAGGAAAAGGGGCAAGAAACAAAGATTAATAAAGTCTATTAAGGCAAAAAATATATATCAACTATCCACGGATAACACAAAAACAGACCATAAACAGGGCAACATTTTACAAATGGTTTGATTCTGGACACAGGGGATAACACACACACACACACACACACACACACACACACACACACACACACACACACACACACACATATATACACAAGAGGGGAAATTATACACAGATGGTGATAATAAAAAAATTATAATTAAACACAAATGGGATGAACAGCATTGAGGAACAATGGCGGCATCTGGTGGACAAAAAGTAAAACAACAGACACATTGAGACTAAATCACCGAAACAAAATATATATACACGTGACATTTGCTTATCGTTTTAGATTAACAATGAAAACAGCTATGAAGTAAGCAACAACATCATTGCTGCACTCATGATTATTTTTAATGATTGTTTGATTGATTGACTGTGGGGAATTTCTATTAGATTAGATTAGATTCAACTTTATTGTCATTGTGCAAGGTACATGTACAGAGCCAATAAAATACACTTAGCATCTAAAAAGAAGTGCATACACTGCCTATTTACAATAAACAGCAGTATGTTATATAAGGGTATGGGGTCCATTAGTACAGGGGTGAGGGTGACTAATGTACAAAAGTTGCAGTAGGTAATAATGTATGGAGCATATACAGTAACATGTATATCTCAAAAATTGTGCATAGGATAGACATGCCAGAAGATAACATGCTCAAATGACATTATATAAATATGTACAAGTATGAATTTATGTATATACAGAATAAATATGGGTGGAATATACAAACCCGATTCCAAAAAAGTTGGGACACTCTACAAATTGTGAATAAAAACAGAATGCATTGATGTGGAAGTTTCAAATTTCAATATTTTATTCAGAATACAACATAGATGACATATCAAATGTTTAAACTGAGAAAATTTATAATTTTAAATGAAAAATAAGTTGATTTTCAATTTCATGGCATCAACACATCTCAAAAAAGTTGGGACAAGGCCATGTTTACCACTGTGTGGCGTCCCCTCTTCTTTTTATAACAGTCTGCAAACGTCTGGGGACTGACGAGACAAGTTGCTCAAGTTTAGGAATAGGAATGTTGTCCCATTCTTGTGTAATACAGGCTTCTAGTTGCTCAACTGTCTTAGGTCTTCTTTGTCGCATTTTCCTCTTTATGATGCGCCAAATGTTTTCTATGGGTGAAAGATCTGGAATTCAGGCTGGCCATTTCAGTACCCGGATCCTTCTTCTACGCAGCCATGATGTTGTAATTGATGCAGTATGTGGTCTGGCATTCTCATGTTGGAAAATGCAAGGTCTTCCCTGAAAGAGACGGCATCTGGATGGGAGCAAATGTTGTTCTGGAACTTGTATATACCTTTCAGCATTGATGCTGCCTTTCCAGATGTGTAAGCTGCCCATGCCACACGCACTCATGCAAACCCATACCATCAGAGATGCAGGCTTCTGAACTGAGCGCTGATAACAACTTGGGTTGTCCTTATCCTCTTTAGTCCGGATGACATGGCGTCCCAGTTTTCCCTAAAATAACTTTTGATTCGTCTGGCCACAGAACAGTTTTCCACTTTTTTGTGTTTTCCACACAGACTCTCTGAATCTTTGGATGATATTATGCAATGTAGTTGATGATAACTTCAAACTCTTTGCAATTTTTCTCTGAGAAACTCCTTTCTGATATTGCATCAGTATTTTTCACCGCAGCATTGGGGGAATTGGTGATCCTCTGCCCATCTTGACTTCTGAGAGACACTGCCACTCTGAGAGGCTCTTTTTATACTCAATCATGTTGCCAATTCACCTAATAAGTCACAAATTGGTCCTCCAGCTGTTCCTTATGTGTACATTTAACTTTTCCGGCCTTTTTTGGAATGTGTATCTCTCATGAAATCCAAAATGAGCAAATTTTTGGCATGACATTTCAAAATGTATCACTTTCAACATTTGATATGTTATCTATATTCTATTGTGAATAAAATATACGTTTATGAGATTTGTAAATTATCGCATTCCATTTTTTATTCACAATTTGTACAGTGTCCCAACTTTTTTGGAATCGGGTTTTTACATTAGTGCAGTGATAAACCTGTTAACGATGGTGCAAAAATGTATAGTGGATAAAGCAGTGCAAAATACACAGTAGTGTGTTGTTAGCATTGTATGACGATCAGCTGTTGAGTGCAGTAACAGCTGTAGAAAAAAAAGCTATTGTTCACTCTGCCTGATGGGAGAAGGGTAAAAGAGGTATCTTTGATGATTCCCCTCGCCCTTTCCAGACAGCATTTATTGTAAATGTTCTCCAAGGTGGGTAGATGAGTGCTGGTGATTCTTTGGGCAGTTTTCATCACCCTCTGAAGGGCTTTAAGGTCCGAACAGTGCAGCTGCTGTACCACACTGAGAGGCAGTTTGTTAGGATGCTCTCAATGGCACAGAGGTAAAAGTTCTCCAGTGTCCTGTAGCACAGACGGCTCTTTTTAAGTCTCCTCAGGAAATACCAGAGGTGGCAAAAGTACACACATCCTTCACATTAAGTAAAAGAACAGATACTCATGTATTAAAAGTCTCTGGTAAAAGTTGAACACTTTTTCACTCAAGTTAAAGTAAAGTATATTTTGGGGTGAAAAGGCTGAAAAACCACCATATAGAACACAAGCAGAGAAAAGAAGATGATGATCAGGTGATCTGGGATGTCTCTGTTCTCAGTCATGTTTATATCACTGACTCCCTCTGTCTCATCCATGTTAACCCCAGACTTCTTGTTGCCTTCTGCTCTACTCATTGTTAGCTCGGTAAAAATAGCCTACGTCTGTGGTAGCAGCCTGCATTCCCCCACAGGACCTGATGCAAATGAGTGCGGCTCGGGACCAGATTTAATTGGTGAATGCAGGGGCGGGCGATAAAATACTCGTGTGTGCAAGTTGCGGGACAATAAAATTATTCACGGGACTCCCGCAGAATGATCTTAAAAATAGTAAAAAAATAGTAAATTTCTAAAAACAAATAAACTGGTATGTATCTATTGCACAAAAGCAACAATGGCAACTAAAATAAAATAACATTTATAACATTTACAGGCACAAGGTAGTCAGCGAACTCTCAAATGGTACATGAGCGGTAAATATTAGACCACACCAAAGCACAACATCTGAAGCGCAGGACAGCGGAGAATCTCTGAATTCTACAGATATCACTTCATTATTAAAGAAAGAATCAAAAAACATAACAAAACCATTTTTTTTATTATTTTTATCATTTCAGTTGATGTTCTACTGTATGTTCTGAAAAGTTCCTTGTTCATGTCCATGTTCATCATTTACACAAAAAGTCAAACTCAAATGAAACGCAACGTTTGTTAATTTTGTGTTTCTTTTTATTTATATTCAAAAGGGAAGCGAGTGAAACAAAAAACAAACAAACAAAAAAAAAAGCAGAGTAGCAGGAAGAAGCAGGTTTTTTTTTTTTTTTTGCAGGAGCAGGACAGAAAAACCCGTCCTGCACAGGTCTCCAGTCTGTGGTGTGTGAGAGCCAGAAAAATCACCAATGGTAGGTTAAAAAAGCTGTGCAATGACAGGAAATCGGTTGATGGGCTGAAAACGGTATCCAATTAAAGGAAAAATATTGTTTGTCACCAAATAGATTAAAACTAAAGTAACGAGTTTGGTTTGAAAATGTAAGAAGTGGAAAGGAAAGATATTTGTGTAAAAAATTTAATGAGTGAAAGTAAAAAGTTGTTTGAAAAATAAATAGTGAACAAAGTACAAAAAAAACATATAATACATATCCAGTATGTCTGTAAACCTCTAAAAGGAAGAGGTGCTAATCCCACCTAATAAAAAATTCAAAATCACAAATTTTACGAAAAACAATATGAAATGTGCTGTCTTTTACACATATTGTTTAACAATAGAAGAATTCTTGATTGTTTTATCATTATTATTATTATCATCATTAAATTATTATCATTAGCTCAAATGAAGTAAGGTAAAAATAATATTTATTAACTCTTTTTGGACAAACTGTGAGTAAATCCACATTTCCTCAGTCCTCGCTGAAGTGACTTTCTATGTCTAGCATTTTTATTGAATTTCTATTAATTTTTTGATATTATGTGTCAACAATTATCTTTTTCAAATATATTTGTCCATCACATTTTTAGCTTTTCTGCTGTCAACTTACTCATCCTCATTTTACTCTCAATGTCGTCCTTTGTATTTTTCCTGTTCCCTCAGAATTTCAATATGTTCTATGACTACTGGCCATTTTGCAGCTAACAGGTATTGACCTGAGCTAGTTTGGGTGTAGCATGCGGTCATTTAAACCGACTCATAACTGCCTTGTATTTTAAACTCCATTATTAGACAATGTGTCCTTCAAACATGGCTGCCTTGGACCCCAACTCCCAGCACATGATTGCATACAGGCTTTTATTATAATGCGGTAAATATAAATGTGAAAAAAAAAGGTATCAATGTATGAGTTATTCTGTAAAAGTATATTCTGTAAATAATTTGTAACTTTTTTCAGGGTACACTGTACTTGGAGCACGCTCGCACAGGCAATTTAGCCGATTTAATTTGAGTTGCCAACATGTGAAATGCAAATCCTGTCTGCAGTGTGGCATTTCTGCACTTTACTTCTGTATTTGATTTTTTGGTTAACTGATCCAAACTGATTCTTTATATATATATATATTCCTCTTTTTTTTTAAATATATTTTTGTGTGATTATTATGTTCGTTGTGGCTTTAAAATGTTATGAGGAATTATTTTATGGATATTTATCCACATTGTCTATCAATTTAACTTAAAAAATATAAAAAGCATCATCAGTTCCTTCTAGCACTTGACAGACAGTTTTGATCGCTTTATTAGAAAGTTGTTAGTGTGTGAAAGAAAATAAAAGTTGTTTTACCCACTTGTTTTTGTTCTGTTGTAACCCTTTATGGTTACCCATAACAAGTTTACTGCACACACAATTACACTTAAAACTGCTAACCAAACCTTTTTCCATCAGCTAAAAACAACTACATTTATGTTATTTATAATTATTTATTTGTTAGTTTTAATATTATGTTTTGTTGCTCACTATTACTCTTGTAATTTTTAGTAATCATCACTAATACAAATGTTTAACAAAGTTTATTTGCTGTTAGTTGTGGCAAAGATTTGTTGTTAAACTTGAATGTGTGTTTTTATGAAACTAAAGTAGAAATGTTTTTGCGGGTGCAGATTATGAACTTCACTAGACTGGAGACAAACCTCTCTGTTTTCCAGTTTTCCCGTTTTGCTGTGGGACATGGAGCGTTTTCCTGCATGAACACTGCGGGCTGATTGGGTGATGAACGCAGGGAAGGAACCATATGTTGTTGAAGAAGGTTCTGATAAACATTTGCATTCACTCTGCCATGTAGCTGTATAAAAGGCCCAACTCCTGCTGCAGAAAACATGCCCCAAACCATGACACTTCCTCCTCCACTTTTCACTGACTTCTTTACACACTTTGGGTTCAGTCTTTCTCCAGTTTGTCACCGAACATAATGTTTCCCATCGGACCCAAATAAATTAAACTTGCTTTCATCACTGAAGTGAACTTTGGACCAGTTCTCCTCTGTCCACACAACATGCTTAGTCTAGCCTTTTGATTCTTTCTGCTAATGAGAGATTTGGTCACTGCAGAGTGGGCTTTCAGTCCAAATGCTCCTAAACGTCGAGACACTGTATGACGAGACAGATCCTTACCCTGTTCAGCGCTGAACTGGTGAGCAATTCCAGCTGCAGTGTGGAAACGATTGCCCATTGAGATACTCCGCAGTATCCTGTCCTCTCTTGTATTTGTCTTCTGTGGACGACCAGCCTTCTTGGCGGACTTGAATGAGTTTGTGATGTTGTAAAGATTCAATATTCTTGAAATCACAGATTTGGAACAACCAACTTGTCTTGCTATGGCTGATAGGGTCATCCCTTTGGCCTTCATCTGGACAACCTGCTGCCGGAGGCTTTCAGTCACTTTAGAATGGCCCACCATCTTGCAGAGTCAGTGAAACTGGAAGTTAGGCTGCCAGTTAAATAGGGGTTGACAGATAATCAAGGAAATTAGCACCAGGTGCCGGATTAACACCAATAACTGGGAGGTATCTGAAAGTGTTCTCTAATTTTGATCAGTGTGTTTTCTGCAAAATAATGTTTTTTTGACAATCAGACAAGCCTCAGTGTTTTGAATCTAATACGTGCAGCTACTGGATGCCAGTGAAGGGAATGCAGCAGTGGGGTGTTGTGGGAGAACTTCTGCTGATTGAACACAAGTCGTGCAACTGCATTTTGGATCATTTGCAGTGGACTAATAGCGTTCAGTCGAAGACCTGCCAGCAGAGAGTTGCAGTAGTTGAGTCTTGAAATGACAAGAGACTGAACAAGCACCTGGGCAGCCTGTGTGGACAGAAATGGTAAAATCTTTCGGATGTTGTAGAGAAGAAATCGACAGGAGCAAGCCACATTAGCAACATGTGGAAAGAAGGACAGTTCATTGTCCATAGTTACCCCAAGGTTATGAGAAGTGGTTGAAGGGAAGAGCAGAGAGTTATGAAGTGTAATTTGGAGATCTTAACCTGGAGGTGAAGCACCTGGGATGACCAGCAGTTCTGTTGAGGGTTGCTGCTGGGGTTGAGTTTTAGTTGGCGAGCACTCATACACGTAGATATGTCTGTCAAGCATGCCGAGATCCGAGCGAAAGCTGTGGTATCTGATGGAGGGAAAGAAAAGATTCATTGAGTGTCATCTGCATAGCAGTGGTAAGAAAACCCATGTGAGGATATGACTTCACCAATGGAGTTGGTATAGAGCGAGAAAATAAGGGGACCATGTACCAAGCCTTGTGGGACACCAGTGGTGAGTCTGCACTAGGCAGATGTGGATCCCCTCCATGTTACCTGGTATGAGCGACCTTCCAGGTCGGAAGCAAACCATTCCCATGCTGTTCTGCGGATACCGAAGCTCTTGAGGGTTGACAAAAGAGTCTTGTGGTTGACTGTGTCAAATGCTGCTGAAAGGTCCAGGAAGATAATTACAGATGACAGCTTGGCTGACCGAGCACAATGCAGTTTCTCAGAAACAGCCAAAAGGGCCGTCTCTGTGGAATGTGCCGCTTTGAACCCAGACTGGTTTGGATCATGGAGGTTGTTCTGTGAGAAAGAGACAGACAGTGGGTTAAAAACAGTGCATTTCTGAGATTCAGAAAGAAAGGAGAGAAGTTATACCGGTCTGTAGTTGTAGTCTGATGTATCCAGAGCAGGTTTCTTCTAGATAGGAATAACCCTTGCTTGCTTAAAGGTAGTTGGTACATAGCCAGATGTTAATGACCCGTTGATGATTGTGGAGATGAAGTGCATGAGATCTTGTGTGATGGTCTAAAGCAGAGTTTAAGGGATTGGATTGGTTGAGAAGGTTGAGAAGCTTGACAGAGACGTAGTGGATTTCTGACTGTGTTGTGTAGTCATTGTAGTCAGTGAACGTCTGGCAGATTTTCTTAATCTTTTCATCATAGAAAGAGGCAAAGTCATTAGCAGTCAGGGAGGATGGAGCAGGTGTGGCAGGGGGGTTGAGTAGTGAAGAGAAGATGTTGTGGAGCTTACGAGGATCTTGTGCAGAGGCCTCGATCTTTTCCTTGTAGAAGGCAGTTTTAGCAGAAGTCACATCCAAAGAACATTTGGCCAGGAGTAAGATGCGAGGTCTACATCGAGTTATGAATTCTTCCACTTCCTCTCTGCAGATCTGAGTTTTCTATTATCATCATTATATAATTATCATTTATATTATTATCATTTATATTATTATCATTAGCTCAAATGAAGTAAGGTAAAAATATTATAACTCTCTTTGGACAAACTGTAAGTAAATCCACATTTTCTCAGTGCTCGCTAAAGTGACTTTCTATGTGTAGCATTTCTATATTAATTTTAAATAAACGTTTGATGTGTCAACAATTACATTTAAAAAATATATTTGTCCATCACATTTTTAGCTTTTCTGCTGTCAACTTACTCATCCTCATCTTACTGTCAATGTCGTCCTTTGTATTTTTCCTGATCCCCCAGAATTTCAATATGTTCTATGACTACTGGCCATTTTGCAGCTAACAGGTATTGACCTGAGCTAGTTTGGGTGTAGCATGCGGTCATTTAAACCGACTCATAACTGCCTTGTATTTTAAACTCCATTACTTATTAGACAATGTGTCCTTCAAACATGGCTGCCTTGGACCCCAACTCCCAGCACATGATTGCATACAGGCTTTTATTATAATGCGGTAAATATAAATGTGAAAAAAAAAGGTATCAATGTATGAGTTATTCTGTAAAAGTATATTCTGTAAATAATTTGTAACTTTTTTCAGGGTACACTGTACTTGGAGCATGCTCGCACAGGCAATTTAGCCGATTTAATTTGAGTTGCCAACATGTGAAATGCAAATCCTGTCTGCAGTGTGGCATTTCTGCACTTATTTTCTGTATTTGATTTTTTTTGGTTTATTGATCCAAAATGATTCTTTAAATATATTCCTTTTTTATATTTTTGTGTAATTATTATGTTTGTCGTGGCTTTAAAATGTTATAAGGAATTGTTTTACGAATACACTTTAAAAAGATAAAAAACACATCGTCAGTTGACTTGACAGACAGTTTTGATCGCTTTATTAGAAAGTTGTTAGTGTGTGAAAGAAAATAAAAGTTGTTTTACCCACTTGTTTTTGTTCTGTTGTAACCCTTTATGGTTACCCATAACAAGTTTACTGCACACACAATCACACTTAAAAAACTGCTAACCAACCTTTTCCCATCAGCTAAAAACAACTACATAATTATTTATTTGTTAGTTTTAATATTTTGTTTTGTTGCTCACTATTACTCTTGTAATTCTTAGTAATCATCACTAATACAAAACATCTAAACTAAAGTAGCGATGTGTTTGCGGGTGCACATTATGAACTTCACTAGACTGGAGACAAACCTCTTTGTTTTCGAGTAAACATGAACACATTCTGTACCTAGAATAAATTGTTTGTATAACTATATATTTTACCTACAACTATACAATGTGGCCACCAGGGGATGTAATGCATATTTATTAACTAATGAGAGAACTAGATTTTAAATTATATATATATATATATATATATATATATATATATATATATATATATATATATATATATATATATATATATATATAGTTGATGTGTTAGAAGCAGAAAAAATGGGCTAGCGAGTTTGATGAGGGCCAATTTGTGATGTCCATACGACTGGCTCATAGCATCTCAAAAACTGCAGCTGTTGTGGGATGTTTCTGGTCTGCAGCGCTCAGTATCTATCCAAAGTGCTCTTAGAAAGGAACAGTGGTGAACAGGCGACAGGGTCGTGGGTGGCCGAGGATCATTGGTGCATGTGAGGAGCGAAGGCTGGTCCGTGTGGTCTGATCCAACAGACGAGTTCCTGTAGCTTAAACTGCAGGAGTTTATGCTGTTAATGCTCAATGTGTCATGACTGTTTTAGCAGCAAAAGTGGGACCAACACAATATTAAGCAGGTGAGCCTAATCAGTGGTCATATTGTTATGCCTGGTCGGTGTTCCTTCCTTGGACAACTTTTAATTGATACTTTAACTTAAGTTTATTACCTTAAAAAATTTTTTTTATTTATTGCATGCCTTTTTGCCTTTTAAGTTTGTGGATACTGCTGGGATTTTTTAATTTCCCATTGGGATAAAATAAGTATCTGCCTGTCTGTTGACCACTTCCACAGACCAGGAACAACCCCGCAAGAGCTGCAGTTTGGGGGATGCTCTGACCCAGTCGTCTAGCCATCATAATTTTGTCCCCTCAAATCGTTAAGTTTGCCAATTATACCCATCCACTAACAGGTGCCATGATGATGAGATAATCAGTGTTACTCAATCACCAGTTATAATGTTAAGCTTGGTCAATACACACACACATATGTATATATGTACGTTGGTGTGAAAAAGTCTTTTCTTATTTTTTTGCATGATTGTCACACTTTAATGTTTCAGATCATCAAACTAATTTAAATATTAGCAAAAGATAACACAGGTAAACACAACATGCAGTTTTTAAATTAAGGTTTTTATTATCGAGGGAATACAAAATCCAAAATTGATGGCCCTGTGTGAAAAAGTGTTTGCCTAATAACTGGTTAGGCCACCCTTAGCAGCAAAACTGCAATCAAGCATTTGTGATAACTTGCAATGAGTCTGTTACAGCGCAGTCGAGGAATATAGGTCCACTTATATATTTAGAATTGTTGTAATTCAGCCACATTGGAGGGATTTCGAGCATAAACCGCCTTTTTAAGGTCACGCCACAGCATCTGAATAGGATTCGGGTCAGGACTTTGACTAGGCCATTCCAAAAACTTAATTTTGTTTTTCATCAGCCATTCAGAGGTGGACTTGCTGGTGTGTTTTGGATCATTGTCCTGCTGCAGGACCCAAGTTCGCTTTAGTTTGAGGTCACGAACAGAGGACCAGACATTCTCCTTCAGGATTTTTTGGTAAACAGCAGAATTCATGGTTCCATTTATCACAGCAAGTCTTCCAGGTCCTGAAGCAGCAAAACAGCCTCAGACCATCACACTACCTCCACCATATTTTACTGTTGGTATGATTTTCTTTTTCTGAAATGTGGTGTTACTTCTATGCCAGACTTAATGGGACACACACCTGTTCAACTTCTCATCAGTCCACAGAGTATTTTCCCAAAAGTCTTGGGGATCATCAAGATGTTTTCTGGCAAATCTGAGACGAGCCTTTATGTTCTTTTTGCTCAGCAGCGGTTTTCGTCTTGGAACTCTGCCATGTAGACCATTTTTGTCCTGTCTCCTTCTAATGGTGGAGTCATGAACACTGACCGTAACTGAAGCAAGTGAGGTATGCAGTTCTTTGGGTGTTGTTGTGGGGTCTTTTGTGACCTCTTGGATGAGTCATCGCTGTGCTCTTTCGGTAATTTTGGTCGGCCAGGGACTCCTGGGAAGGTTCTCCACTGTTTCATGTTTTTGCTATTTGTGAATAATGACTTTCACTGTGGTTTGCTGGAGTCTCAAAGCTTTAGAAAGGGCTTTATAACCTTTTCCAGACTGATAGATCTTAATTATTTTCTTATTTGTTTATAAATTGTTTCAGATCTAGCTTCTAAGGATCTTTTGGTCTCCTTCCCTTTGTCAGGCAGGTCCTATTTAAGATATTTCTTGATTGCAAACAGGTGCAAACAGGTGTGGCAGTAATCAGACCTGGGTGTGGTGAGAGAAATTTAACTCAGTTTTGAAAAACCACAGTTTTAACAGGGGGCAAACACTTTTTCACACAGGGCCATGTAGGTTTTGGAGTTTGATGATCTGAAACATTATAGTGTGACTTCTTCTTTCGGCTGCTCCCATTAGGGGTCGTCCCTTCTCTGTAAATGTCCAAATCATCTCAATCTCGCCTCCCTCACCTTGTCTCCAAAATGACAAAGCAAATAATGCATCTGTGATGCTCTTCCTTGGCATGAAACCATACTGTTGCTCACAGATGTTTACCTCTTCTCTCAGCCTGGCTTCCACTACTCTTTCCCATAACTTCATGGTGTGACTGATCAACTTAATTCCCCTGTAGTTACTGCAGGTCTGCACATCTCCCTTATGCTTAAAGATCGGTACCAGCACACTCCTTCTCCATTCCTCAGGCATCCTCTCACCTTCCAGAATCTTGTTAAACAATCTGGTTAAAAACTTCACTGCCATCTCTCCTAAACATCTCCACGCTTCTACTGGTATGTCATCTGGTCCAACCGACTTTCCATTCTTCATCCTCTTAATCGCTGCTCTCACTTCCTCCTTACTAATCCTATCCACTTCCTGCTCCACCAACTCCACATCATCAAACCTCTCTCTCTCTCTCTCTCTCTCTCTCTCTCTCTCTCTCTCTCTCTCTCTCTCTCTCTCTCTCTCTCTCTCTCTCATCTTCCTTGTTCATCAGCCGCTCAAAATACTCCCTCCATCTTCTCAACACACTCTCCTCACTAGTCAACACATATCCATCTCTATCCTTTATTACTCTAACTTTCATCACATCCTTCCCAGCTCGGTCCCTCTGCCTGGCCAATCCGTACAAATCCTTTTCTCCTCTAGTGTTCAACCTCCCCTCGTATGCAGCTCGTACAGTTCCTCGTATGCCTTTTCCTTGGCTTTTGCCACATCCCTCTTTACCTGCTGCTGCATCTCCTTGTACTCCTGCCTATTTTTCTCATCACCCTGTCGATTTCACTTCTGTTTTGCCAACCTCTTTCCCCTTATGCTCTCCTGCACTTCCTCATTCCACCACCATGTCTCTTTGTCTTCCTTTTTATTTCCAGATGTCACACCAAGTACTTTTCTAGCTGCCTCCCTCATCACTTCTGCAGTAGATTCCCAATTAACCAGCACCTCTTCACCACCACCAGCCTCTCTCTGACCTCTTCCCTGAACCTCACACTACACTCTTCCTCCTTCACTTACCACCATCTTATTCTCCTTTCAGTCCTCACTTTCCTCCTCTTCTTCTTAGCCTCCAAAACCATCCTACAGACCACCATCCGATGCTGTCTAGCTACACTGTCCCCTGCCAACACCTTACAGTCTCCGATCTCCTTCAGGTTGCATCTCCTACACAGAACATAGTCCACCTGTGTGCACCCTTCCTCCACTCTTATAAGTCACCCTATGATCCTCCTTCTTCTTAAAATACGTGTTCACCAATGCCATTTCCATCCTTTTAGCAAAATCTACCACTGCCTGCCCTTCCACATTTCTCTCCTTAAGGCCATACCTACCCATCACCTCCTCATCACCTCTGTTCCCTTCACCTACATGCCTATTAAAGTCTGCCCCAATCACCAATTGCTCATTCCTAGGTACACCATCTACCACTTCATCTAATTCACTCCAGAATCTTTCCTTCTCCTCCCTCTCACAATTTATCCGGGCTTGGGACCAGCACTAAGAGTGCACTGGCTTGTGCCTCCCTAATGGCTGGGTTAACACATTATAGTTCAAAAGTAATCAGGAAGAAAAAAAAGAAATCACTTTTTCACACCACTATATATATATATATATATATATATATATATATATATATATATATATATATATATATATATATATATATATATATATATATATATATACACACACTACATAACATAAATTAACATAAAACATACACACACACACACACTACATAAATTTAATTCACTGTTTTATCAATTTCACGACATATCTATTGAGTTCTCATGATTAATGCAAGTTTGAGAAACAGTGTAACAAGTTTACTGCACACACAGTCACACTTTAAAACTGTTAACCAACTTCGTACTGTCAGCTGAAAACAACTCCATTTATGTTATTGGGGTTAAAAAAAACTTGTGTATAAATAATGCTGAAATGGGGCTTTTTATTAGACAAGAACAATTTAAGCTGTATCAGGAAATATACAATCTTACAATTATTACCTGTATGCAAGAGGATTGGAAGAATTTCAGAGTTGATTGTTTGAACACGTCCTCGTTACACACGATAACTCAGAGCCTAAAGGGAAACTAATATTCGAGAATTCTTGAAAGCATCGGTGCTGTGAGTATTCTGATCACATCACATATTACATTAATAAACTTTATAGATTCAGTGTTATCACTTTATAGATATATTGTTTCATATTCACACATTTCAAGAATTTTAAATTTATGAAAAACTTCTGCATTATTCATGGTATAACCAGAATCACTTTGTTTGCAATATGAATTATTCATGCTAGAAAGTGTAAGATTGTTGATTGTGAAGCTTTCAATTTTCTTCATGTTGATAATATAGTTCTGATTGTGCTATTTATTAGATAAATTCAAAATGTATCAAAATATGAAATCATTAATTTGATCTAAACTGGTCTTATTTTGGACAAAATTAATAAATTCTTTAATAACCAACAAAGCTTGTATATATAAACCGAAGCAAAAAAAAAAAAAAAAAACAACAAGAAAAAACAACAATGAATGATAACAGTATAACTTCCATAAATAATAGAAATTTAAAACATCTGGATACAACACACAACCAAAACACTGACAAAAACAAATCGACATACATGTGGAATGTGCTTCTCTTTTTAGATTAACAATGAAGACAGCTGTGAAGTTCTCCAGCACCGGCAACAACATCGTCCCTGCACTCCTCATCATTTTTTTTTTGCTGCCTTTTTTATCACTAGTTTTGCACAAACAATGTTTTTTCCCCATTTGTTTAATAGAAACTGTCCCGGACATCAAACTCTGGATATAAACTGGACATGGCAAAATATTCTGTTGATGATCAATGCATAGGCTGTGAGAATATAATTTTCCAGCTGATTACAAAAGGGATTCTACCTAAAGAGTTAAAATCTGAACTTGGAACGAATACAAGAACATTCCAAATTATTTTAAAATTATATATATTTTTTTAATTTGTAATATTTTATTTATAAAGCCTACCATTTCTTGTTAACACGCGCCATACAAACGTATCAATTGAAGAACTGCATTGATGTTTTCCGTTCGACCACCGTTAATTTTGATTCAGCTAATCCTGGTCAGCAGATGAGATTTGGCAGGTTTGCGTCAACTACACTTAAATCTAACTTGCCTGGATTTGGTACAAACACCTGTTTTAAGATTAAGACCTGCTTTGGTGCACGCATATCCAGTATGTCTGTGATCCCTGGTGAGGAAGAGGTGCTAATCCCACCTTATGAAAAATTCATAATCACAAATGTTATGTATAACACAACGAATTGCAGGATCGTTTACACTCTAAAGAGCACTGGCAAATGTAGTAATATGAACTGTGCGCTGCTAAAAAAAAGATTTTTTAAAATAAAACGCACAGCTTGTTTGAAATGCTCCTTGCAAATTAAAAAGAACTCTTGATTGTTGTAGCTTTAATATTATCATTATATTATTATTATTAGATTTAATGAAGTTAGTTTAAAAATATTATAAAATTTTAAGGTGACTTTCTATTGCTGAAATTTCTTTAAATTTCTATTCATTTATATATTTATATTTTATATCAACAATCAACAATTAAATAAAAAATTTATTTGTCCATCATTTTTTTAGTTATTCTGCAGTCAATTTACAACACACTCATCTTCTTTCTCCTGATCCCCGAATGTTTTTAATTAAATTTCCAAATATAGTTGAATTCTATGACAACTGGTAATTTTGCAGGTAGCATGTATTAACCTGAGCTAGTTTGGGTGTAGCTGTCATTTAAACCAACTCATGTAACAGTAGCCTTGTATTTTAACTTGAACTTGAATACTGTGTCTTTCAAACATGGCTGCCTTGGACCCCAACTCCCAGCACATGCTTGCATACAGGCTTATATTATAATGCTGTAAATAAAAATGTGAAAAGAAAGAAGCTAACAATGTTCGGGATATTCTGTAAAAGTATATTGTCAATTAATATTTTATTAATTTCAAGGCATTGATGTTGTGCTGTAATTAGTGCACGCTTGCAAAGGCAATTTAGCTGATGTAATCTGAGATGGCGACATGTAAAATTCAAATCCTGTCGGCAGTGTTGCAATTCTGCACTTATTTAATGTATTTGTTATTTTTTTGGTTTACTGATTAAAAGTTTCTTCTAACACTTCACAGGCAGTTTTGATCACTTTATTAAAAAGTTGTGTCTGTGTGCTGTGTGTGAAAGAAAATAAAAATAGTTTTACCCACTTGTTGACTACCTGATGTTGTTGTCCCCAACAGACACACACACACACACACACACACACACACACACACACACACACACACACACACACACACATACACACCCTTAGATGAATGGAAAGAAAGAAGGAACGTTTCAAGGTTACGTATGTCACAGTAGTTCCATGAGGGAACGAGATGCTGCGTCGGAACACTTTGAGAAGGCGACCGCATTGTCCACGCTCTGAAATAATATGTGTAATCAGTAAAAATTTAATGCGGGCCATCACCGGCGGTGTGATATCACGATTAGGAAGTATAAAATTCACATGGAGTAAAGTTGGCGCCAGTTTCTGTAAAAGAGAAGGAAGTGCTGCAGGGACACTGGCAGTGTGGCCTAGAGACACAGCGTCTCCTTCTCTAAGGGAACTAGGTTTACATATATAACCTAGAGACGTTTCAGATGGCAGGATGTGATGAGAGTGGAGAATGGTCTCTACCACATCGAGAGGCCTGAAATTCCGAGCCTTGGAGCCACCAGGAGGAGACTGAGTCTGTCCTGGTGTACTCTCTCCAGAACTCCCGGAAGCAGCACAAAGCCATTTCCCGGGTCTTAACCTCTTTTTGACAGGGTGTCTGCTGCTTCGTTTAACTGACCCGAAAACTAAGCTGATCTCACTAAGCGGAGCTTTCCCTGAGCCCACAGAAGGATCTGGTGTGCCAGCCTGTACAGAGGGTGCGAGCGCAGACCTCCTTAATGGTTGATGAAAGAAACCACAGAGGTGTTGTCAGTACTGATCAGCATGTGGTGATCTCTGAGGTCAGGAAGAAAATCTTCAAAGCTAGAAGCACAGCCAGCATCTCTAGGCAATTGATTTGCCAAAGTAGATGGGGCCCTTCCTATGACCTTGGCTGGAGTGACCACTCATGAACGTGATGTCGGACCATTAACTCCTCTAATTGAACCAATATCTACCAATGGTCGGTATAGTTGAGGATGCAGATGCCCTGAAGTCTCAGGGAGGCCAGAGCCGCATCGACTCATTTTATGAAGGTGTAAGGTAAGACGGCAGGGCCAAACGGAAGAATCCGATACTGGTGAACTTCTGCCCTAAAAGAGAGAACCTTCTAACAGGAAGTTCCTGAGTGAGCTGTTCAGCTGACATAGATCCAGAACAAGACGCAAAACACTGTCTTTTTAGGGAACTATGAAGTACTGGCTGTAGAACCCAGATTCTCGTTCTAATGGAGGGACCACCTCGATTACCTCCTTCCTCAGGAGAGTGTTTACTTCTCATTCCATGACCAGAGCCTTCTCGGTTACCACCAGAGTGGGAAGAACCTTGTTGAAACAGGGTGGAGGAGACTGAATCAAATAGCCTTGCTCTACAGTGGGCAGGACCCACTGAGACACGTTTGGCAGTGCTTTTCAGTCTGCCAGGAAGTCTCCTAGAGGTATCAGTTATCAGTCTCTCTCTAGAGTTCTCCTGGACCACTATGAGTCCGGGAGGAGACCAAGGAGGATGCTCGCTGGAGCTGGTCATGCCCTGAAGCACATTCCGCAGCAGGGTTAACAGACCAGGTCCCTGCGGCCGCCGAGCAGGCCTATTGGAGCAGCCTGGGTGGTAACTCTGCCTATTTTTTAATCTTCTGAAGAAGAGGATGGGGCCAGCGGCACGGCCCTATCCTTGTCGGACATTTCCGAGAGGGTGAGCCTGAGGTGCCTCTCTGTCAAGAGGGCGGCCATGGACCGGCCAATAGCCCTAGCGGTTTCTTTAGTGGCTCTGAGAGCCAGGTCCGCTGTCCGGCAGTGCTCAATAACTGCCCCCCGGGACACCTCCCACATTCAGCTCATGCAGCAGGTCAGCTTGATATGCTTGCAGGGACGCAGCGGCTTGACCTGCCGAGGCGTAGGCCTTACCCATGAGCGCCGATGAATTACACAGGGGCATCATGGACAACGCGGTCACGTTCTTAAAGCGTTCCGACGCAGCTCGAGTTCCTGAAAGGGAATTAAGGGATAGATGAATGAATAAATGATTGGAGGGATGGATGGATGGATACATTTGTTTTTATTTTATATATTTTATATATCTTTTGTATTTCGGTTTTAATAAAGGATTTATACATTTTTTTTTTATTACATTTTTAACTCATGTCTGGAGACCTTGTAATTCATACAAATTATACTATGCAACTATGAACAGAGATGGCAAAAGTACACACATCCTTCACTGAAGTAGGAGTACAGATTTTTAAATCAGTACAGTAATGAATCCCATTAGCAACCCCATAACGTCTCTAATACAAATCTAGTGTAAAAAAAATGGTTACATGTGCCTGATGAGTGAGCTAGAATCCATGTTTTACTATGAATAATACCATCGTCCAACTCAAGCCAAAAGTACAATGGCGGCAAATAAAGTATGACACTTAGTAGCACCAGCACTAGCAGTAGGAACTTTCTTCGTAGCCGTGGGGGTAAATATTAAAGTCACAAATTCAATAAAGTCAAGACACTGTGAATTCCAATACAAACACAAGTGTAAAAAAACAGTCATCAACCAGAACGTAGCAACTACACGCACACTACATAAGACAATATTCTTTTTTTTACCTTTTAAATTATTTTATACATTATATTACATTATTTTATATATATATATATATATATATATATATATATATATATATATATATATATATATATATATATATATATAGAGAGAGAGAGAGAGAGAGAGAGAGAGAGAGAGAGAGAGAGAGAGAGAAAAATGCAAATTTGCATGGTTTTTCATTAATATTTTTTATCTTTGTTTTTAATATTTTTTTGCTGATAACATAAAAATTATTATTAATATATTTGTCCTAAATGAAAAGTTAAAACGAAGAGGTAAATGTAGGTATATCTTTCATTTCCGGGTTTTAAAAATGCTGGAGCCATCACATACATAGAGGTTGCAGTCAAATTTGAATTAGTTAAAATACTTTGTATTTTAATGCAATTACTTTATGCTATTTTGGATATAGGATATAGTGTTCCTTCCCGTGGGCTCACCACCTGCAGGAGGGACCGTAAGGGACGGTGCTGTGAGGATTGGGTAGCAGTCGAAGGCGGGGGCCTGCTTAGACTGCTGCCCCCGCGACCCGAATTACGGATAAGCTGGAGAAAATGAATGAATGAATGAATGATATAGTGTTCTATAATACATTTAGATCCATTATATACATACACAATTGGCTTTTGCTTTGTTATAAAAAAAAATAGCAATGCAATAAGGGACACGAATAAAATAATGTTAAAGCAAAAAATATTAATAAAGAAAAAAAATTGCAGTAGTAGTAGTAGTAGTGAAAGCAGTAGTAGGAGTAGTAGTGGAAGTAGTAGTAGTGGCAGCAGTAGTAGGAGTATTGGCATCAGCAGTAGTAGAAGAAGTGGCAGCAGTAGTAGGATAAGTGGCAATAGTTTGAGTAATGTTAGTAGGAGTAGTAGAAGTGGCAGTAGTTGGAGTAATAAGTGGCAGCAGAAGTATAAGTAGTGGTAGTAGTAGAAGTGGCAGCAGTAGTAGGAGTAGTGGCAGTGATACGAGTAGTGGTAGTAGGTGTAGAAGAAGGGGCAGCCATAGTAGGAGTAGTAGCAGCAGCAGTAGTAGGAGTAGTGGCAGTTGTTGAAGTAGTGGCAGCAGTAGTAGGATTAGTAGCAGTAGTGTTAGTAGTAGTTGTCGTAGTAGTAGCAGCAGTGGTAGAAGTAGCAATAGTAGCAGAGAAACTGTCAGTAGTGGTATCTTTACAAGCTTGGCTGTCCACTGAAAACGTTTTTTGACACAACCATTGCTAGATTATTGGTAGCCATAAAGCAGTAAAGTTGATTAATTTAGGTCTCACAGTGTTTTTAATAAATATTATAATACAAAATACAATACATTTATTTTAGTTGCATTTAATTATGTCTCACATTTGAGAGAAAAGTTTCCATTTAACATCCATCAAACCAGCACCTCCCTACAAAACCACTGGGAGGCGCTAAAGCACTGCAGTGTGGAGGACGCTTTCTTTCTGTGCTTTGTGTATTAGAGTCATTTCAAACATTTACTGAATAAATTTACACTTTTTTTGTTTGCAATTCCTCCAAATGTCTCCGTCTCTGAGACTTGGTGTTGTCTATAGATAACGAATGTAGGATTGATTTCATACCTTTCCTGGTTGTCTGGTTAAATCTGCTACACTTATTCTACACTTATTATGAAGATATTCTTTATACACCCTCACCTGTGAGGAATTCACATCCGAGTCAGTCTTTTAGTAACCCCTGGAGCCGGGTTTTTGTGAAAGCAGGAACTTTACAAGACCTCGAGTGACTGCATGAACCACGTCAGATCAGTGTTTTACGGATCATTTATAGCGGCACAAATGACTGTCAATTTAGTAGAAGAGCGACTGAGTGGTGTTTAGTTTCTGAACAAATTGGTAGTTTTTAACAAATTTTCAGTCGTCAAATCTTGAACAAGTCTAGATATATTCATTTATGTATTTATGAAATGGATTTATTAAAGCTGCTATGGGACAATGCCCAATTGTCTGCTAATGGAATAAGATCATTTTGAAACAAAGCTCTAGATAGAGGGGATATATATATATATATATATATATATATATATATATATATATATATATATATAATTATATGTCTGCTTCTATTTGTTCTTATATTTGTGTGTTTTTTGGGATTTCTATCCATCCTGTGTATCTCTATTCTGTTTATGCAGGCCGGCCTGAACTACTGTAGAGGACTCACTTGAGAAAAATCACACCCTGTACCTTTAGGAGGTGAGTGTAAAGCCGTGGTAGACCTCAGAAACCCTGATCACTATCTTTCTGTCTGCCAGTCTTTCCGTCGCTCACCACTCCATCTCACTTTACAGACTGAACCTCTCAGTGGGAGGCTCATCTCTCGAAAGGGACAGCTTGAGAGGAACCAGGCCTACTTTCTTCATTCTCGCTTTACTCTCTGTCGCACCCCAATGCCTCGAGGGACCGCTAATCAATGCTGCACTCTCGCCCCGGCTCATGATCTCCGTCCTCTAGCAACCTGATGCGATTGCTAATTGCGTTATTTGTGTAGAGCCGTCCGTCATCCATCACGCCGTGTCTCTCTCTGTGGAATCGAGCACAGGCATGCTATGCTTTATGATGTATTAAGTCAGCGATATATTCGTTTAAAAAAATCCAATGCCTCTTGAAAAGTGCCCTGCTCAGTCTGTCTGTGAGGCTGAAGCTCTGATAGTCTCAGGGAGTCTCTGGAGGGTGTGTATGTGTCAGTGAGTGTGTGAGTGAGTGTGTGTTTGACTGTGTGTCTTGGTGCTACAGGCAGCAAAGGCCTGTCCAAGACTGAAGGAGTGTCCTAGACCACTCGGTATTCATTACACATGGTCACCCTCCGGGGCGTTTTTTATTAACATTCCAATCAGCAGCATGTGAGATTGCTCGATCTGAGGACACAAATTGGGAATAGTCTTTGATGTAGGAGTTTGAAAAATGTTCCTGCAAGATGAAGCAAAAAAAAAAAAAAAACCCTGAGCAACTCGGCCCTCAAAAAAGTTTCTAATGCTATACAATGGCATTATTAGCAAATTTTTGGATAATTAAATGGTTTGTGTGTGTGTGTGTGTGTGTGTGTGTGTGTGTGTGTGTGTGGGGGGGGGGGGGGGGACTGACTGAAAACAGCACCGCCTTGTGGACGGAAGACCAACTCAGAGAAAAAATATGTGTTAAAACCGATTACTGTGGACATGGAATAAAAGGCTATAAGGTAAATTTTTCTGGAATTCCTGAGCAAGTAGATTTTACTCTCGAGTCAGCTTTTTTTTTGCATTTCTAATGCATACAGGACTGAGGGACTGCACACAACATGTCTCCGACCCTGAAACATCACCAACCTTGTCCTTATTCAATGATAGACACTTTTCCTGCTTCTCTAGGGATCCATGCTTGACCCAATTCCTCTTTTCCCGTGCCAGTGATGGATTTCTGCAACACAGACACTATGACAGCCGTAGCTCTCCCCAAAACACACACTTTGCTCTCGCACGAAAGAGGCACTGAGGAATGACGAAGAAAAGACATAAAGGTGTCATCCCTCACGTTTCAGTCGCTCAGGCCTGTCAAGGTTCCAGAAGAAAAAAAGTCTCTATCTACAGTATATGTCTCTGTATCTCTGGAGTGAGGAAGCTGTTTCAGCGCTGGCGGTGGAAGCGTAAAGGATTTGCATGACATCGTTGAGGTATAAATATTTACAATACACGTGGTTAGAAAAGGGTCCCTGGTAAGTCTAAATTAATCGAATTGGTAAGTGTGTGAATGGGTGTGTGATCAAAATGGCACACTATTTATTTATTTATTATTAAAGAAAAGGGTATGAAAAATCTCCTTAAGGATCGGGACTAAGATACCATTGGCCGTGACAAGAAAGACGAGCACAAGATTTTCACTTTCACGCTTGCAGAATGAACAGCAGTTTTATTTCCGCTAATTTGTTGATATTTCGGGAGGAAACACAATTTGTTCAAGGCAGGAGCAACTAATCATAAAACTTTGTCAATGTGAATATAAAAAAACACCTCAGCGATAAGAGAAATAAATAATGAAAGAAACTCTAACTCGCCACAACACCTGTGGCCTTGTTTGAGTGACTTTTTTAGTAGTTGAAAAGACGATTTTGGGATAATTGTAATAGAAATCAATTAGTGTTTGACTCATTAATTTCATTCTATTAATAGATCAGTGTGCTGAGAGTAACAGAGTCTTTTCACATAAACTGATGATTAAAAGAATCTTGTGATAAAAATTGATAACAGGAACATTATAGCTATAATAAATCATCGTACTTTGGATACTTAAGTACATTTAAAGGCAAATAATTTGGTACTTTTGCTCAAGTGAAAGATTAAAGGGACTCTTACTTTTACTGAAATCATATTTTACCCACTGTATCTCTACTTTTACTCAACTACATGGTTTGTGTACTTCATCCAACACTGATTATTTTAGATTGAATTATTATATATATTAAAATGCTGCCTCGAAGCCCTTGAAGTTCTTGGTTATGATATTTAGTGTGTTCATGGTGTTGTGGACAGAAAAAAACTAATTAGTTTTTCATTTTTGTGTGCCATCATTAACCAGAAATTCATTTCACCTGACTAAAAGAAAAATAGGAAGTCTACATTTCTGGGAAAAAAGTGTCCCTTAACTCTTGTGAAGTGAGGAAAGTCAGGGCTTATTGGAAAATACGAGTTCCCGAGTTTGACACAAGCTCGTAATTATGCTCAGGATTTAAAGGTAATATCAGGCTGTTATCAGACCTTCCTTGGAATAGTGATTAGGTTTGGATACACTGCTGTGAGTTTCAACTGGGGTCCTGATTTAAAGGTGATATAGGTGGTGTTCTTTACAGTAACGGATCCAACCGCACCCCTAAGACCACCAAGCCAAGAGACATTGCAGAGCAAGGAGCTTATCTAGAGTTGCAACTTGAACAAAATAATAATTGGATCAAGGTTCTCAAAAAAATATTTTCTTATAACACCACTGATTTTTTTCCCTGAAAAAAGTGAAAATAATTTTTTCTATATTTCTAAATTAATATAAGACACAAAACACCTTCAGATTATATTATTGAATTATTTGTCTCAATATCAGTCCATGACTGTCCAATTTCTTTGATTGGATTTTGTCTACAGGATTTGTATAAAAAAAATCTGAAATTTTTAGTCACATTTATGCAGAAACATAGAAAGGTTTTCTAAAGCACCACTGTTTTGTCCACTTTGATAACTTGATAACATCCCACCGAAGATGATGCCCAAACCGTGATCGTTACACTGAGACATACACAGAAAGCAGCTGCTAGGAATCGCACATCAGGTTCAATCCAGAACACAAACTGGATGAAAGGAAAGAAGAAAGATAAGAAGTTCTACAGCTTGCCAGGCTTGGTGAAAAAGTCTTCAGGATAAACCATTTTGAAACAGGCCGGTGTGGGTGAGGCTTAGCAGACCTGACGGTCAGGGTGAGACTCATGCTTACCTGCCCACTGAGCAAGCTGTACAGAGCTCTGTCTGAGAGATTCTTATTCTTCACTCATGTCTGAAGCTTTCGTTTTGGAGAAACTACACACAGACTGACTAGTTGGCAAGGCGTATTGTTGGCTTGACTATTGCTTTTGAAATACTCCCAGGTGCTGTGGATGTAAAAATCCACCCCAGAAATTTCTGAAAAATCATTTTTTGGTTTGGTGTCTTTTAATAAATTGGCACTTGCAAACACACACATAAGAATAATTCTCCAGGAGGAAAAAACACAAAACTTTTATATACGTAAGCCCGTTTCTGGCACATGTCTGACTTAAATCCTCGCAATTTCATCTTTATTTTTTCGCAATTCCGTCTTATTTCTCACGATTCTGACTTTATTTCTCGTAAGTCTGCCCTTTTTACCGCAATTCCGACTTTTTCTTTGCAATTCCTACTTTTTTTTCTCTCAATTCTGACTTTATTACTGCCAAATCTGACATTATTTTCTGGCAAATCCGACTTTATTTCTCAAAAACATTTTGAAACAACAGAGAGGCAGCTTGAGCAATCACTTCTGTTCCTGCTTTAATGTTACAATGCAACGAGTGTACATTTAATTTTCAATGGGCACTACAGAGGGGGTTTTGCTCAACTGGCTAAAAAATGTCAGAATCATGAGAAAAAAGATGAAGAGCATCATGAAGTATTGAGGGGAAAAGTCTGAATTGTAAGAAATAAAGCCAGAATTGTGAAAAAAAAAGGCGGAATTGCGAGAAAAAAAGTAAAGTCAGGTACTGATGTAGGTGAGGTGAGAAGACATGGGGTGCAGTCATTCTTTATGCTCATTTAAAAGGTGTTCTATAGGGTTGGAGTTCTTTTACAGGAGATCTTGTAAACCATATCATTATGAAGCTGGCTTTGTGCACCTGCTGACACACGTTTGGGTCTCTTAATTCAAGCAAAGGGAAAATGTAGTTTCCCTTAATCTAAAAACATTCTATCCAATTGTGTACCTCCAACTTTGTGGTAACAGTTCAGGAAATGAATACATATGGATGGAAAAGTCAGGCGTCCCAATACTTTAATTCATACAGTTTATATTGGACAAAAATAACATTGTGAACTTTCACTTTCTTTTCTTTTCTTGAACTTTTTCCCCCTTCACATGTACGTACTCTGTAATTTTCCTCTCATGTGTCATGTCTCAGGCGAAAGAACTTTCAGCGATGCAAAAAATATTCTAACAGCTTATTACCTGCTCACATACAGTATATGAATGTTAAAGTTTAGAATTGGCGAATGACATCGGCGGCACGTACTTCTCATATTATTGATGAATTAAAGAAACTGGGGACTGGTGAAGGGGGGGCTTGCGGTATGAAATATGCCAGCGAGTGAATGTCCGGCTTGAAAAATTTTTTTATGTGTTCTACAGTAACTTGTAGGGTAAGAAAAAAAATATGAAGACAAAAAAAGAAAGGAGAGCAGAAAGTCATAAAGAGAGAAAAGGCTGAAGAGAACAGGAAATGAGAGGAGAAATAAAAGAGAAGATAAGAGAAGAGAAGTTGCGAGAGAAAAAGTCAAGTCAAGTCAAGTTTATTTGTATAGCGCTTTTCATAACAGACATTGTCTCAAAGCAGCTTTACAGAAATCAACAGTGAAGGTGAATGGTGTGCATTTATCCCTGATGAGCAGCCGTGGCGAAGCAAAGAGGAAATGAGAATTGAGAAGAGAAGACATGAGAGAAAAGAAGATTAGAGAGGACCTGCTCATTCACCTTCACTGTTGATTTCTGTAAAGCTAATCTCGATTGGGTTCAGGTCCGGTGATTAGAGAGGAACCCAATCGAGATGGTTTAGGGGAAACCATCACCGCAGAGTGAAGGCAAAAGGGCCAACAAGTGCCAAGCATCTCTCGGGGAACTCCTTCAAGACTGTTGGAAGACCATTTCAGGTGACTACCTCTTGAAGCTCATCAAGAGAATGCCAAGAGTGTGCAAAGCAGTAATCAAAGCAAAAGGTGGCTACTTTGAAGAACCTAGAATATGATATTTTTCAGCTGTTTCACACTTTTTTGTTATGTATATAATTCCATATATAATTCCACATGTGTTAATTCATAGTTTTGATGCCTTCAGTGTGAATCTACAATTTTCATAGTCATGAAAATAAAGAAAACTCTTTGAATGAGAAGGTGTGTCCAAACTTTTGGTCTGTACTATATATATATATATATATATATATATATATATATATATATATATATATATATATATATATATATATATATACAAAGACACACAAAAAACGTTTATCAGACCAATCAAAATATTTTTACCACCCAGAAAAGAAATATAAGTAATTGGCTCATTTAAAAGCTTAAACATAAATGACCTTATAGATCGCAATCAAAAAGTCAGGCCATGTCCAGAATGACATTTTTCTTTTATAACACATATACTTTCTACATTTTGTTTTTTTTCTTCTCACTGTGACAGAGTTTTCAGTCAATGAATATGTAGCTTTTTTGAAAACGCTCTCCAAAGTGGATAGATTTGAGAACGGCAATTTCGTGTAGCAGTGCGGACTGTAAAAATGGAGGCTTTTTTGATCATTTTTTGGGTCATTGCCACGGGGTTTCAAAGAGCCAGAAAGTAAATAAACACCATGGGGGAAATGACGCAGGTCGAAGCCTCTTACATTTTGTTTATGTGCAGTACAGAGACATAAGTGTTTTAAGATGTTTCTGTGTGGATGAGCAATTTTAAGGAACTTTTGTGGACGCAGATGATTTCAGATGAAAATGTCATTTTCAAATGTATTATATATTTTTTTCGGATTAGTGTAGATGTAGCCCCAGGTATTGATGTAGGTGAGAAGTTGAGGAGGCCTGGGGTTCAGTCAGCGTTCACATTCATCCCAAAGTTGTTCAATAGGGAAAGTTTGGAAAGAACCACATATGGCTGGAAAATATTAGAGGTCCAAATACTTTTGTCCACATTGTGTACTTACCAAGGGTGCCAATATTATTGGAGCTCAATATATATTAAGCACTGACCTAAAGAAAAAAATACAATCAATTAAAAACCATTTAACTATTGTATAGAAAAGTTTTTAATTACTTGTTGCAGTTCATCCAATCTTCCGAAATTCAGAAATGTTTAGGAACATTGTGACTGATGGGACACTTTTTTTTTAGATTCCATAGTGTTGTTCCACCTTGACAGACCCATCAGGAAGTTGGCCAGTGTTTCCCCAAATGTGATAATAGATCAATATTTACTATTCATCAACTTTATTGATGATCAACACAACCTTAAAACTCTTCCAAAACAAACCTTTCAGAAACAAAAAGTTTCACAAGAATCAGGTAGTGTTTATTGTAAATAAATATAAGATGTTTTTCAAATCAATGTTCTAATAAGGTCTCTGTCCACATAATCCATGAAGAGTATTTGAAAATATATTCAAATGTGTGTTGTTCCTAGTGTGTGTATATGTTGAACTTCCCTGGTTTGTGTGTGTTTTATCCCTAGATGTTTCCCTATAAGTGTGTGTGTGTGTGTGTGTGTGTGTATGTGTGTGTGTGTGTGTGTGTGTGTGTTCCTAGAACCTAGTATGTGTTTTACAGAATGTCCTCATAAGTGTTCTTGTGTGTGTGTTGTGTTTCTAGAACCTGGTGTAGAACCTCCCTAGTGTGTTAGTTGTGTCCCTAGAACTACCATAGTGTGTGTGTGTGTGTGTGTGTGTGTGTGTGTGTGTGTGTGTTGTGTCCCTAAAATGTCCCTAGTGTGTGTATGTGTACCTAGAACTTCTCTAGTGTGTTAGTTGTGTCTCTAGAACTTCCATATTGTGTGTGTGTTGTGCCCCTAGAATGTCCCTAGTGTTTGTGTGTGTGTGTTGTGTCCCCAAAACCAACCTGGTGTGTTATGTCCTTAAAACTTTCCTAGTGTGTACATTTTGTCTGCCTAGAACTTCCCTGGTGTGTGTTTGTGTGTGTGTTGTTGAAATTTTTTAGCATGTTAGTTGTGCCCATAAATCTTCCCTAACGTGTACTTGTGTGTGTTGTATCTCTAGATTATGTGGGTACACATTATAATATGCATAGTAAATTACTATTATACATATTTTATGATGTATTTATTAATTTAATTATTACATATATAATTAAAATGTAACTCAACTGATCATAATGCAGAATCAGTGAGATTTTATTTTTTTCAATGCAAACATTTAATAAAAAGCGACTGAAACAAGTGCAGAAAACACCCTGAGCCTATGAAAATTAATAAAATCAATAAATCAAATTATAAAAAAAAAAAAAAAAAACACCATTCTTTCTGTTTGGCTTAGTACCAAATAATCCACAGCTCAGGTCCACAAATCACTGTTGAGACCTTGCAGGACCTCAGTGCTCCATATGTAACCATATGTGCAGACATTAGCACACAGACAAAGATAAAGTGGTATTTAAAGATATAAATCTATACATACATATACATATATAGCATATATAAGCCTACATTTATATATACAACCTACAAACCTACAATGTGTGATAAATATAATGTAATTACACCAGAACATCACTAGGATCTCAAAAAGCCATCAGGCCTCTATTAGTTACAGCTGGTTTTAAAGCAACATTTATTGTTTATTCTCTGCTTCAGGTTTTTGGTGTGAACATCAACGGAGAGCACGACATTTTCCGAAAATGATGTAAAAAAAAACTATTTCTTCTTGATTTATTTTTAATTTCAACCTAAATTAAGGTCTTCAATGGTTTGGTACACAAGTGTCTGTCGATGAAGTTCAGCCAAAGATAATTTCCTCATGAAAAAAACCTTTACGCAACTTTTTTGCTTACGTTTCGAAAAAAAAAAAAAAAAAAAAAAACATCTCAGAGGTTGGCAGGTATTAAACATGATGGAGTGAATATGACTTTGGGTGAACTCCATCAATCAGCCTCAGGTGTTATTAAACTGCCTGGGCTGCTGAATAATTCACAATATGTGCTATACATTAAAATTATTTATTTTATTTTTTCTCCTGATGGTTGGATTTCTAAATTGTGATTGATTGGGCGATAATGATGCGATTACCTGAAAGAGACCATGGTGTCATTTTTATTAAACCGAAAACGCTGCTGTGTCCTTGTGGAGCAACATTACCACCGTAATTTCCTTCCTTTTCAAACAAAATACTGGTTAAATAAGTTAAATTTTTTACGCTGACTTTATACGTAATGCCGACTTCTTCCTTTTCCTTTAATCAAACTAACAGACCCAAATCTGCTCCAGCATGATGATGCCCTTGTGCACAAAGCCCGCTCTGTGAAGATATGTTTTACATGTGTTGAAGTGGAAAATCTCCTGCTACAGAGCTCTGAAATCAACCCAATTAAACACCTATGGGATGTATGTGACTGCACTGACTGCACCCCAGGCTTCCTCACCTCACCTACATCAGTACCTGACTGTGGCGGAATGAGCACAAATCTCCACAAGGACACTGAAAAAATATATTGGAACATGTTCCCAGAAGGCCTTCCCGTGGGCTCACCGCCTGCAGGAGGGACCGTAAGGGACGGTGCTGTGAGGATTGGGCAGCAGTTGAAGGCCGGGGCCTGCTTAGACTGCTGCCCCAGCGACCCGAATTACGGATAAGTGGGAGAAAATGAATGAATGAATGTTCCCAGAAGGGTGGAAGTTCTTATACCAGCAAATAGTAATGGTATGTTAAAAAAAAAAACCTAGAGATAAATCTGCTCAGATATCCATAAACCATTGTCTATATAATGCAGACAGACAGACAGACAGACAGACAGACAGACAGACAGACAGACAGACAGACAGACAGATAGATAGATAGATAGATAGATAGATAGATAGATAGATAGATAGATAGATAGATAGATAGATAGATAGATAGATAGATACTCCCTTAGCACAAATACCACCTTACACACTCTCGGCATCCGGACCCTCCATGTTTGACTGTAGGGGTGAGGCAGTCTGATCATATCTCTGTCATACACAAGTTCTTCTGTTAGAGTAAAGAATGCCCAATTTGGAACTTCTAACAAACTAGCTAGTGTGTTGTATATATCACATGGACAAGAGACAGTAGGGAAAAGTAGAGACTGCTGGAATACCCTTCTTTCTGAGTATGCTGAGTATGTTTGATGACAAAGAAAAATTGTACCATTCTTTATCCAGCACAAAGAAGCCAGTTCAGCAGTAACAGAATCAGAGTTTTAATCTACTGGCTGCTATAAATGTACCGATAAACAGCACAGGGTTTAGTTATTCTCCGAAAGATATTTACGGCACAAGACTTTTATCACGCGATGCTCTAAATCATTCACATGGCTGGTTTTCTGAACCTGAGCTTCACTAGATGGAGATGTGCACAGGGCAGTAAGTGTCTTAGTAAACATTCTATATGATTATTATATACATTGGGAAGCTATGGAAACTATTAATTATATTATTATTATTATTATTATTATTATTATTTGTTTTATTGTTTTTATTATTATTTTCATTAATAATAATAATAATAATAATAATAATAATAATAATAAGAATTTCTTCTTTTCTTCTAGTTTTAATAATTATAATTTTTTTCTACAATTTTGTAATTTTTAACGCTGTTTAATTTTCTGTAAAAGTAAATGTGATCATCAATGATGCTGTGATGATGCTGCCTCTAGAACTTGCTCTTATACACAGAATAAATTAAGCACTGATGATGAGGTAAAAATGTTTATTTATGTCAAGATCATGAGAAAATTACATTCATGATTACAAAAAAAACAATAAAACAATAAAATAGGAGAAATGCAGCCATCCAAGCTAAATAATAAAATATTTTTTTTTTCTTTTATCCCTCACTGCTTAATTATTCACTTTGCTTTTGAGCGCTTGGTTCTCTCTGCGGATGCTTGCAATACAAACCTACATTTTTGCCCTGATTTTTTTTTCCCTCTGATATGTACAAACATGTTACTGAGATATAAATATATATTTTGTACCTTTTAAAGCATTAGTAATGTTCCAACGTTCCAATTAGGAGACACATGTTTGCTCTCCAGCTGTGTTTGATTAAATACATTACATTTGGTACCTTGGAGGTCCATTCAAAAAAGAGGACTTGTGCGTTATATAGACATACATTTGACTGACTATCTATCTATCTATCTATCTATCTATCTATCTATCTATCTATCTATCTATCTATCTATCTATCTATCTATCTATCTATCTATCTATCTATCTATCTATCTATCTATCTATCTATCTATCTTGCTATCTATCTATCTTGCTATCTATCTATCTTGCTATCTTGCTATTTTCAACATGCCATTCCACATTTAGTTCCTATTTGCTGGAATAATTAACTCCACTCTTCTGGGAAGATGTTCTACTACATTTTAGAGTG